>NC_044987.1:113842319-114193096 GCF_008728515.1 Papio anubis
CATGTGGGTTCATGATCTCCATGTGAGTGCACACTGCCATGTGGGTTTGTGGTCACAGGTGCTTGTGTTTGTCTCAGCAGAACAGAGGCAGGCTACTATGGACAGATGCATTCAGGCCACGATTCCAATGGAGAATCCTGGTGGAACAACCCACCAAACCCACTGTGCCACTGCTGAGTAATGGGGGACTTAGTTTCAGCAAAATGACATCATCAGTTATATTAATTTGATGCTGTTTGAATTTTACTGGTCGTTTGTTTTGTGTTTAATTTATATTGGCTTATAGTTCTGTAAGAACGACAATCATAGCTTTTGTGTTTATCTGTATTTAAGTAAATTATAAAGAATGAGGCTGGGTGCAGTGGTTCATGCCTATAATCCCAGCACTTTGGGAGGCCAAGGTGGGTGGAGCACTTAAGGCCAGGAGTTCTAGATCAGCCTGGCCAACATGGTGAAACTCTATCTCTACTAAAAATACAAAATTTAGCTGGGCATGATAGTGCACATCCGTAATGCTAGCTACTTGGGAGGCTGAGGTAGGAGGATTGCTTGAACCCGGGAGGTGGAGGTTGCAGTGAGTGCCACTGCACTCCAGCCTATGTGACAGAGCAAGATTCCATCTCAAAAAAAGAAAAAAAGAGAATGATTTACTCAACAACTGGTGCTGAGAAATTGGATATCCACATGTAAAATAATGAAGTTGAACCCTTACCTTACACCATAGACAAAAATTAACTTAAAATGAATCAAAGACCTAAACATAGAGCTAAAACTATAAAACTCTTAGAAGAAAACATAGGGGAAAAGCTGCATGACATTGAATTTTGCAATGACTTCTTGGTTTTGATACCAAAAGCACAGGCAACAAAAGAAGAAAATAGATAAATGGAACTTCGTTTTGAGACAGAGTCTTGCTCTGTCACCCAGGCTGGAGTGCAGTGGCGCGATCTTGGCTCACTGCAACCTCTGGCTCCCAGGTTAAAGTGATTCTCTTGCCTCAGCCTCCTGAGTAGTGCCACCACACCCGAGTAACTTTTATAATTTTAGTAGAGACGGGGTTTCACCATGTTGGCCTGGCTGGTCTTGAACTCCTGACCTCAGGTGATCCACACACCTCAGCCTCCCAAAGTGCTAGGTTTACAGGTGTGAGCCACTGCACCCAGCCTGAGAGGGAGTTAATATCCAAAATGTATAAGGAACTCCTACAACTCAACAATGAAAAACAAACAAATGAAAGAATGGGCAAAGGACTGGAATAGACATTTCTCTAAAGAAAAACATGAAAGCACATGAAAAGATGCCCAGCATCACTAATCGTTAGGACGCAGATCAAAACCCAGCCAGATACCACTTCACACCCAGACACTTATAATAGAAAAAAACAGCACATGTTGGCATGGATGTGGAGACATTGGTACCTGTGTGCCCTGCAGGGTAAAGTGTAAAATGATGAACTTGCTTTGGAAAATGGTATAGTGGTTCCTCAAATATTTAAACATAGAACTACCATATAATACAGTAATTCCATTTCTGGGTATATACCTAAAACAATGGAAAGCAAGGCGTTGAAGAGATTTGTACACCCATGTTCCTAGCAGCATTCTTCACAATAGTCAAGGGGTGGAAACAACGCAAATGTCCATTGACAGATGTATTAGTCAGTTTTCATGCTGCTGATAAACACATACCCGAGACTGGTTAACTTTTTTTTTTTGAGATGGAGTTTTGCTCTTGTTGCCCAGGCTGGAGTACAACAGCGCAATCTCGGCTCACTGCAACCTCTGCCTCCTGGGTTCAAGCAATTCTTCTGCCTCAGCCTCCTGAGTAGCTGGGATTACAGGTGCCTGCCACCACGCCCAGCTAATTAAGACTGGTTAACTTATAAAGGAAAGAGGTTTAATTGACTCACAGTTCCTCATGGCTGGGGAGGCCTCACAATCATGGCGAAAGGCAAGGAGGAGCAAAGTCGTGTCTTACATGGTGGCAGAGAAGAGAGAGAAATGAGAATGAAGCAAAAGGGGTTTCCTCTTGTAAAACCATCAGATCTCATGAGACTTATTCACTATCACAAGAACAACATAGAGGAAACTGCCCCGGTGATTCATCTATTCCCCCATTGAGTCCCTCCCACAAGTGGGAATTATGGGAGCTACAATTCACGATGAGATTTAGGTGGGGACACAGCCAAGCCATATCAACAGATGAATGGCTAAGCAAAATGTGGTCTATCCATACAGTGGAATATTGCTCAGCCTTAAAAAGGAAGGAAATTCAGACACATGCTACACATGGATGGACATTCAGGATCTCATGCTAAGTGCAACGAGTCAATTACAAAAGGACAGATACTGTAGGATTCCACTTATAGGAGGTACCTGGAGTGAGATGCGTAGAGTCAGAGAGCGGAATGGTGGGTGCCAGGGGCTGGGGGAGGGGGAATGGGGGTTAGTGTGGAGTTCTGGTTGGGAAGATGAAACAGTTCTGGAGCTGAGTGGTGGTAATGGTCACACAACAATGCACTTAATGTCACTGGACTGTATACTTAAGAATAGCTAAAATGACAAATTTTATGTTATACATATTTCACCACAATAAAAGTTAAAAAGAATAATTTAGATAAACCCTGAGAAGGTGTTCATCAAGGTTTCCAAAATGCCAGGTGGTCCTGGTCTTAGTCAGGTGTCTGCATGGAGAATGCTGGTGCCCCAGCCCCTCCTCCTGTCTGTGCCCACACGCAGTGCTGGGCTGGACACTTGTCTGTCCTGAGGGGAATGTGCAGCCTCTTGGCCTCCCCTGGAGAGAACGGGTGAAGGAATGACTGGGGCTCTCTCTGTGCCTCCTTGGGAGGAAACGGGACTCAGGCAATCTTAGACAGAAGCAGGGTCCTGAGTGGGGGATCACTAGCTGCTCTCTTGGGCCCTCCTGTCTGCCAGTTGCACCTCTGCTCTCTTCCAAGTGGCAGCCCCCACCAGGGGCAGTTGTCCAGCTCTTGTGCCTGGGCTGGCACTGGCAAGTTCAATTCCACGGGCATAAGCAGTCTCCATTCTGGCTTGGCAGCAATAAACCTGGCACTGGATGTTGTCCTGGTCCATACGTATGTGCCAATCGGTCCAGACTCCTAGAGCTCAACAAATGGTCTTGCGAGAGCCCAGCGCTGTGTGAGCCCGGGAAGGAAGTGCGGTGCAGTAGCCAGGTCGTGTTGCCCAGGCTAGGGCTTGGCCTTCTAGGGAGAACATCGAGGGACAGCCCGCCCTAAGGAAGTCCCTTTCTGAGGTGGGGATGGTTTTCCAGGGTTCCCTGGGCTCTCAGGTGCTCCCTCCTCCCCTGTACCCCACTCTTCCATACCCCAGGGCTCATCCCTTCTCCACCTGGGACCTTGTTCCACTGAAAATCTCCCTCTACCCTCCCATCTCATGGTTTTCTCCCTCCCCACTGGCTCTGCTTTCCCTACAACCAGCACCAATGCCAAAATCAGCACCAGGAACTGCCGTTCATATCGTGTCTACCATATGCCCATTTGAATCCTTATTGACAAGCTTGCGACCTTTGTCAAATTAGTGACCTATCTGAGCCTCAGTTTCCTCTCCTGTAGAATGGGCACATTAATACCTATTTTACAGATGGTCGTGAAATGGGTCGTGCCTGACACCGTTTGGCACTCAGCCAACTCTTGTTTGTTTCCTCGATTCTGCTGGGTTGCCTGGCATTTTGATTTCTCTTCAATTCATACCTTCGAATCTGCTGTAAACTTGGCAGCCACATCACCAAGCTCATTAGATTGCAGGTTGGGAAGCCTAATTAGGTTCTAAGGAGGTTAGAATCTGTCCTCAGGGTCAAGTTCTCAAGTTTTAGAATGTGGACTCATGACGTCATTTTGGTCCCTGGAGGCATTCTTCTCTAGCTATATGTGGGAAGCTCTGTGTTCCAGACTGTGAGGCTGCCAGGCAGCAAAGTTTCCCAAGTCTCAAGGAGCCATGTTATGAGTGTTTGACACTCAGGTCTTGGAAAGGAAGGTCAACATGCCCTGGGCCGATCAGACTCCATCATGTTGACCCTGGGAGGCACATTTTTGAGAAACAGTTAGGAACCAGGAAGCATTCCGAGGAGGAAAGCCAGGCTAAAGAAGACTCAGATAAAAAAGTCATCCCACCAGGTCTGGATGCAGTGTGACTGTATCAGTCAGCTTTTGCTGGGTTATGCCAAGTAACAAACAGGTACTAAACTCAGTGGCTTATAATAATTATAACAAAAAGGGCTGTTCTTGTTAATGTTGCACATTGCCTGCAGTAGCTGTGAGCCTGTTCTATGTTTTTTTCGTTCCAGGATTCAGGCTGAAAGATCAGCTATGAAACTGCTGGTTCTGAGGCACAGGAAAAACAGTGATGGCAGAACTGAGAAATGACTCTAAAGCCTCTGCTCAGAAGTGGCTTACATCCCTCTGTTCACATTTTATTGGCCATGGAAAATCACATGATCAAGTATGTCTTCAGACTTGATGGGCTTAGGGAGATACCATGCTCCCACAGGGAGGGGTGGTGACTATTTGGCCAGAACAGAGTAGATACCAACAGTTATTAAACTGCTTGTTGAATGAATGAATAGATGAATTCTCTGATCCTGGAAGGATTTAAATAAAGAATGGATGACCATTTGTATTAGTTATCTATTGCTGCATAACAAATTATTAAAAAACAGGCTGGGAGTGGTGGCTCACACCTGTAATTCCAGCACTTTGGGAGACTGACTTGGGAGGATGGCTTGAGCTCAGGAGTTCGAGACCAGCCTGGGCAATGGAGCAAGACCTCGTCTGTATTAAAAAAATTTATTAAAAAACTTAGTGACTTAAAGCAACAATAAACATTTATTATCTCACATAGTTTCTGTGGGGCAGTAATTCTGGAGTGGTTTGCTTAGCAGGATGGCTCAGATTTGAGGTTTCTCATGAGATTGTAGCCAAGTTATTGGTCAGAGCTGCAGCCATTTATAAGCTGCACTGCCAAGAGGTCCTGATTCTAGAATGAGTCAATGACATAGATGGGGAATTGGGACTGGCTGTTAGCAGGAGGCCTCAGTTCCTCACCAGGTGGCTTATCCACAGGGCTGCTTGAGTGTCCTCACAATATGGCGGCTGAATTCCTCCAGAATAAGTAATCTTGGAAAGAACAAGACAGAAGCCACAGTGTCTTTAAAGCTTCAGAAGCCACACACCATCATTTCTACAGTATCATATTTGCTTCACAGGTCTTCTCTATTCAGTGTGGGAAGGGACTAAATAATGGTGTAAACACCAGGAGGGGATATCATATGGGGCCATGTAGGAGGCAGTCCATCATAGCTCACCCTCTGGCCCCCAATAAATTATATCCTTTCCACATGTGAATCCTCTTACCTCCTCCCACAGCCTCCAAAAGTCTCATCTTATTAAAGCTCAAAGTCCAGAATCTCATCACCCAAATCAGGTAAAGATGAGGCTTCTCAGATAAGGCTCCTCAAGTATAGCTCTTGAGAATAGTTTTGCTTGATCTGAAGACATGCGAACTAAAGAGGCAGTTATCTGTATCCCTGCACCCTGCAACATACAACAGTGTAAGAAGCATAAGATAACCATTATAGATATCCCCAATTTGAGAAGAGAAGTACATAGAGCTGATTGTGGTGGTGCATGCTTGTAGTCCCAGCTACTCGGGAGGCAGAGGCAGGAGGACCACTTAAGCCCAGGAGTTCAAGGCCAGCCTGGGCAACATAGTGAATTCCTGTTTAGAAAAAAATAAAAGGAGGCATACAGGAGTCATTAGTACATAGCCATTCTTAAATCTAGCAGACCACACATTGGAAGTTACTTCATTAGGACTTAAGGGCTGGAAATAATTTGCCTTGGCTCTTGGTTCTGCCCTAGGGACTGTTGGCTTTGTCTAGAAGCTGAGTCATCTTTTCTTTTTCATGAAAGGTGGCTTATCTTAGCAGATGATTGGTTGTCTCAGCTTTCTTCTTACCTATAGAAAAGAAATCCAAAGTCTTATTTTTATTTTGTATTGTGCCTGTTTCTTTCAGTGCAAACTAGCAGTGCTTCTGCCAATACAACTCTTGTAAAGCCCTTTTGGGTCCCCTATGAATCTTTTTGAGGTTTACTCTATTTAACAAGTCTCTTTGAGATAAACCTGTCTCTACCTTGGCATTCTGCTGATACTGCTGAGGAATATCTTTTTTTTTTCTGAGATGGAGTCTCGCTCTGTCACCCAGGCTGGAGTGCAGTGGCCGGATCTCAGCTCACTGCAAGTTCCACCTCTGGGGTTTATGTCATTCTCCTGCCTCAGCCTCCTGAGTAGCTGGGACTACAGGTGCCTGCCACCTCGCCTGGCTAGTTTTTCGTATTTTTTAGTAGAGACGGGGTTTCACCGTGTTAGCCAGGATGGTCTCGATCTCCTGACCTCGTGATCCGCCCATCTCGGCCTCCCAAAGTCCTGGGATTGCAGGCTTGAGCCACTGCGCCCGGCTGCTGAAGAATATCTTTAAACTTCCTGGGAACCTTATTATGAATGATTCTCTGAAGCACCCTTTACATTTTCTGATGATATAATAAAAGAGTTTATAGTCACTCCTCTAGCTTCGTTGTTAGACTATGTTTTCCTGATATTGTCCTGGATTTGATCTTTCCCCAGAAACTGTTTCTTAAATTTAGCATTGTTTGCCATCTATAGAAGATGGGAATTTTCAGAACCAGAAAGTCCTGGCACTTTTATGTTGAACAGTTCTTCCTTTAGTTTATTTCTCTTCTATCTCATTTTACTAAAACAGGAAGAAGAAGTGAAGTGGCACTTCCAATACTCTACCTGGAAATCTCCCTAACAAGATCACCTAGCCCATTAAGTACATTTTCTACTTTCCACATTACTACAGATAACAGTGCTGCTAAACTTTCAGACTCTGTAACAATAATAATTTTCTCTCCTCCAGTTTCCAATCATACTTTCTCCGTTTTCCTTGAAGTCCTCATCTGCAACACCCTCTAAGGCCACTTGGCTTCAATTAACAGTTGAAGTTCCTGGCCGAGCACAGTGGTTCATACCTGTAATCCCAGCACATTTGGAGGCCGAGGCAGGAGGATCACTTGAGCCCAGGAGTTTGAGACCAGCTTGGGCAACATAGTGAGACCTCCACTCCACAAAGAAATAAAAAAATGAGGGAGGAGGATTGCTTGAACCTGGAAGGTCAGGGCTGCAATGAGCCATGATCATGCCACTGCACTCCTCCCTGGGTGACAGGAGTGGAAATCTTGTTTCGAAGAAACAAACAACAAGAAACAGGTGAAGTTCTGGCTAGATACCAGAATTGCTTGACTCTTTTGTGCCCCAATTTCTCCCCCTTCCTCAAGCCCATTTCCTACTAAGGGCATTGGAGTGTTCTTTTCTGTTTGTCGGATATCTTCATGGCTTGCTGCTCTCCTTTAGTTCAGGTTGCCACTTAAATATCACCTCTTCAGAGAAGCCATCTGCGACAATCTAATATAGGGTCCCAGGTTGGGCGCCATGGCTCACCCTTGTAATCCAACATTTTGGGAGGCCGAGGCAGGCGGACTGTCCGAGCTTAGGAGTTGGAGACCACCGTGGTCAACATGGTGAAACCCCATCTCTACTAAAATACAAACAATTAGCCGGGTGTAGTGGCACATGCCTATAATCACCGCTACTCGGGAGGCTGAGGCAGGAGAATCTCTTGAGCCTGGGAGGCGGAGGTGGCAGTGAGCTGAGATTGTGCCACTGCACTCCAGCCCGGATGAGACAGCGAGACTCTGTCTCAAGAAAAAAAAAAAAACAAGGGTCCCCATTCTCTCTTTACACACTGACTCTGTTTTATTTTTCTTTGCAGTGCTTTTCACCACCTGACATTATATCATACATCTATTTCCTTGCTATCTCTCACTCCATTAGAATTCAAGCTCACATGGGCAGCGGTCCTGTCTGTTTTATTCGTAGCTGCAGTCCTAGTACCTGGAAGAATTCCTGGCATGTCATAGTTGTTTAATAAATATTTGTTGAATGAAGGCATTAAGCAGCCTCTGAGGCACCCAGCATAGGTAGACGAGGCTCACGCTGGGATTCAGAGGGGATTCTCTCAAAGCATCCAAGGAAGAAGTTTTTGGAAATAACAGGCAACGGGATGCACACAGATTCTGGCACAGGATATCGATGGCAGGTCTCGGACTCAAAACAGGATCTGCCCTGCCACGTCTGGCCTTTTGTTTTCCCAGAAGAGGTGAAACCTTGAGCAGGTGAGGAGATCAGAGCCTTTTTCCTGAGGTAGATGGTAAGTGGGTATTTCCTTTTTCTTTTTTTTTTGAGATGGAGTTTTCACTCTTGTTGCCCAGGCTGGAGTGCAGTGGTGCGATCTCGGCTCCCTGCAACCTCCACCTCCCAGGTTCACGCGATTTTCCTGTCTCAGCCTCCCAAGTAGCTGGGATTACAAGCACATGCCACCACGCCAGGCTAATTTTGTATTTTTAGTAGAGATGGGGTTTCTTCATGTTGGTCAGGCTGGTCTTGAACTCCCGACCTCAGGTGATCTGCCTGCCTCGGCCTCCCAAAGTGCTGGGATTACAGGCGTGAGCCACCGTGCCCAGCCTTCCTTTTTCAAAAAGCACACTGGTGCCCATTTGACCGGTGATTCAGCCTAAGCAGGGTTTGTGGACACAGGGAGCTTTTGTAGGCAGGGGTTGGTCAGAGGTTAGGGATGGAGTCCATGCATAAATGTCTTCAGTCCTGTGGAACTAGGTATATGGGTCGGGGCCACAGAATATGGCAAAGACAGTTTTTTTTTTTTTGTTTTTTTTTTTTTGAGACGGAGTCTTGCTCTGTCGCCCAGGCTGGAGTGGTGCGATCTCGGCTCACTGCAACCTCTGCCTCCTGGGTTCAAGCGATTCTCCTGCCTCAGCCTCCCATGTAGCTGGGTCTACAGGTGTGTGCCACAACGCCTGGCTAATTTTTTGTATTTTTAGTAGAGACGGGGTTTCACTGTGTTGGCCAGGCTGGTCTCAAACTCCTGACCTCGTGATCCGCCCGCCTCGGCCTCCCAAAGTGCTGGGATTACAGGCATGAGCCACCGTTCCCGGCCAAAGACAGGTTTTATATGGAAAGACGGAAGTGGGAAATTGAGGTGGTGGAAGTTTCCAGAGTATGCGTAGAGAGGGGTCCATGGAGGAGGTGAAGGCAGATCCTCCCCAGCAAACAGACATGGTTAGACTCAGCTCTGCAAAACATGACCTGAGCTGCTGAGAGGCTACTTCAGCCTTTATTTATTCCACTCAGTGTGAATATTCATACATCTCACTGTGAAAATATTAATATGTTTGATTGCAGGGTAGTGCCCCAGGCCCACTGACTGGGGGATGTTATATAATGCACAGTGTGTATGCATCACATTCTCTTTCTAAAATGTGAAGAAATCAGATTTCTGAAATACATCTGACCCCAGGACTTTTTGAGAAAGTCAGTGCATCTGTAAAAACACTAACCCCAGGGGTGCTACAGAATTACACTAGAAAATATGTATCTGGTGACAAGCACAGGCCTCGCACACAGTAGGTGCTCAATAATTGCAACCTGTTACGGTCTATTCACACCTTGATTTCTAGGAGATATACATGTATGGAAATGTATAAGTTTTGTACTTCTTTTGCTAAATTTATTCTGAAATTTTAAATTATTTTTGATACTATTGTAAATGAAGCTTCTTTTTAAATTTTTTTTTTTTTTTTTTTGAGTATCACTCTGTCACCTAAGCTGGAGTGCCGTGGTGTGATGTCAGCTCACTGCAACCTCTGCCTCCCAAGTTTAAGCAATTCTCCTGCCCTAGCCTCCCAAGTAGCTGGGACTATAGGCACCCACCACCACATCCGGCTTTTTTTGTTTGTTTTTTCTTGTATTTTGGTAGAGGTGGGATTTCACCATGTTGCCCAGGTTGGTCTTGAACTCCTGAACTCAGGCAATCCATCTGCCTAGGCCTCCAAAAGTGTTAGGATTACAGGCGTGAGCCACCATGCCTGGCCTTTAAATTTCATTTTGTAATGTCCACTGCAAGTATGTAGAAATACAATTGGCTTACATACGTATTTTTTATTTTTGGAGATGGGGGTCTCATTATGTTGTTACCCAGGCTGATCTGGAACTCCTGGCCTCAAGCAATCCAGCCTCAGCCTCCCTCAGCTGGGATTACAGACGCGGCCCACTGTGCCTGGCTTGGTTCTTATATATTGATCATGTATCCTGCAACTGTGCTGAACTTGTTTATTAATCCTAGTAACATTTTTTAGTGGATTCCTTTTTTTTTTTTTTTGAGACAGAGTTTCACTCTTTCACCTAGGCTGGAGTGAAGTGGTGTGATCTTGGCTCACTGCAACCTCAGGACCCAGGTTCAAGTGATTCTCCTGCCTCAGCCTCCCGAGTAGCTGGGATTTTAGACGCTTGTCACCACGCCTGGCTAATTTTCGTATTTTTAGTAGAGACAGAGTTTTGCCATGTTGGCCAGGCTGGTCTCGAACTCCTGACTTCAGGGGATCCTCCCACCTTGGCCTCTCAAAGTGCTGGGATTACAAGTGTGAGCCACCACACCCAGCCTAGTGGATTCCTTAGGCTTAAATAAATACAAGATCATGTCATCTGCAAATAGAAATAGTTTTATTTCTTTTTTTCTGTATATATATGGCTTTTATTTCATTTTATTTCTCAAACCACTAGACCACCAGGGATTTTAATTTCATTTTCTTGTCTAATTGCCCTGGTTAGAACTCCAGTACAACACTGAATTGGAGTGGTGGAAGCAGGCATTCTTACCTTGTTCCTGATCTTAGGGAGAAAGCTTTCAGTCTTTCACCACTAAATGTCAGCTTAGCAACATGGTGAAACCTCGTCCCTACAAAAAATGCAAAAGATAAGCTGGCATGGTTGTGCTCACCTGCAGTCCCAGCTACTCGGGAGGCTGAGATGGGAGAATAACCTGAGTGTGGCAGGTGGAGGCTGCAGTGAGCTGTGATCGCGCCACTGCACTCCAGCCGGGGTGACAGAGTGAAACCCTGTCTCGAAAAAAAACAAAAGCAAAAACACAAGCAAAATGATGTTAGCTGTGGATTTTTCATAGATACCCTTTATTAGGTTGAAGAAACTCCCTTTTATTTTTAGTTTGTTGAATGCTTTTTTCATAAAGGGGTGGTAATTTGGTCAATGAGTTTTTCTGTGTCTATTGAGATGATAATGGGATTTTGTCCTTTATTTGACACTTTTGTTCAGGTGTTAAAACAACCTTTCATCACGTGGTCATGATGCATAATCCTCTTTCTTCTTTCCTTTCTTTCCTTTCCTTCCTTTCTTTCCTTTTCTTTCTCTTTCTTCTTTTTCTTCTTTCTTCTTCTTCTTCTTTTTCTTCTTTCTTTTCTTGATGTCTTGTTCTGTCGCCTGGCTGGCACGGATCCTCAGTTCACCCCGGTTTGCACCATTCTCCTGCCTCAGCCTCCTGGTAGCTGGACTGAAAACGCCACCGGATATTTTTTTTTGTATTTTAGAGACGGGTTTCACCATACAGCTTTGTGATGGTCTCGATCTCCTGACCTCGTGATCCGCCCGTCTCGGCCTCCCAAAGTGCTGGGATTACAGGCTTGAGCCACCGCGCCCGGCCTGTGGATAGTTTTCTTGTTATCAATCCAATCTTTTTACTTGTCATCCAGGTATTCGGATTTTCTGTTTCTTCTAGAGTCAGTTTCTGTAGTTTGTGTCTTTCTAGGACAGGGTGTCTGATCTTTTAGCTTCCCTGATCCACGCTGGAAGAAGCAGCATCGTCTTGGGGCACACATAAGATACACTAGCATTGACAGTAGCTGATGAGCTAAAACAATGGCAAAGAAATCTCATAATGTTTTCAGAAAGCTTACAGATTTGTGTTGGGCTGCAGACTGGACAAACTGCTTCTAGGATTTGTTCATTTCACCTAAGTTACTAATTTGCTGGTATACCTTTTATATTTATTTGAAAGAGCTCCTTATACTTTAGCTGCTGATGGCTCCTCCTTGAATCTCTCTCCTTTTGATTTTCATGATGTTCTTTCTTAATAGTCTTATGACTTTGGCCTCCTTAGAATGGGGACGATGAGAGGCCCTCCCCACTGAGTGCTCGTGAGGGTCAGATGAGCGGTGCCTGGGAAGTGTGGAGTGTGGCGCCTGGCTCTGGGGAAGCACTAAGCACCTGCTCGCTCTTGTCCTCACCCTCCCGGCTGCCTCCACCTCCGGCTATTCACCCTCGGCCTCAGCAGCCATTCTTCAGGCCAGTGACTTTCAGCTGGGGGTGATTTTACCTCCCGGGGGACCTTTGGCCATGTTTGGAGACATGTTTGGTGTCACCACCAAGGGCATGCGGTTGACTACCAGCAGGAAGAGCCCCGACACTGCTAAACACCCCGCGATGCACAGAGCACCCCCCGCAGCAAAGAATTATCCGGTGCCAAATGGTAGCGCTGAAGTCTCTATGGAAACAGCTCTCCATGATTGTTGTAGAAAGAGTAGAAAATATAGTTCAGCCAAAAAAAAGAAAGAAGGAAAAAAGAAAAAGAAGAAACATCTCCTATAATCCTGCCACATTGAAAGAACTTCTGTTAGGAAGGAGTATTTTTTATTTTAGAAATAGGAACGTTTTAAGAATATTCTGGCTCCTGTGAGCTTCCTCCCAGCGATGTCACCAGCTCGTGGTGTGACACAATATGTGGATTGCTGATTCAGGTCTCGGCCAGTCTGTAGATGGTCTCTCCCTTCTTCCTGGTGAAGGACAGGGGCAGTCCCTAGAAGGTGGGCCTAGTCAGGTGAGGGTGGGCAGGGCCCCTGGTTTGTCTGTAGCGTGGTTTGGCGTCTTTCGATGGAACTCTGTGTGCATCTAGATGTGTGTGCACAAGGATGTCCCCGAGTCACCACCCAACTGGAAGGTAGACCGGTACGTTAGATTCTGCAGCCTGGTTAGTTACGGGAAAGAATGCAACTTGGGTTCATTTTGGCAGGTCCACTTAGGTTGCATTGTTTGATTATGTAGTAGGTCCCGAGGTTTTCTGGGGCCAAGGGCTGCCCAGGCAGGGCCCGTACCCTTGCTGCAGCCAAACACAGACATCATTTGTCCCCTCAGCGTTTGTCACACCTTGATCTCACGTGTCTCCCTTGTAAAGCTCTGTCTCTTGTGTGCTCAGGCGGGACCCGGGGCTCAGATGACATCTCCCGGAGGAGACAGTGGCTCAGCCTGGGCTCTCCTTGGAAAGGTAGCAGATATAAGCTTCAGGCCTGCCCGTCAGAAATCAAACTCACTCAAAGTTGCTGTGTATTGCCGCGTGTTGGTGTCAAAGGCCGAGCCAGCCATCCAAAGGCGCTGACGCTCAGCCACGGCGGGGCGAACAGGGGTTCACTATGTTACTTCTCACCCTCTACCATTTGCGGAAAGTCAGAGGTAGGCACCTTGGCCCAGCCTTGCGACCGACTCCTGGTTTGCGGATGAGGCCCAGAGAAATGGTGGCTCTGCTTGGCCGGGGCTGAGCCTGGGCTTCTGATCGCCAGGCTGGCAATCTGCCCTCTCCCAGGAGAGGTCTGAGTCATCCCATCTGAGCTCCACCGGGGCCCAGCCTCCATAGACTTAGGCCCTGGAGCCCCCAACAGCTGATCTACAACCAACCGTAACCTTGGAATCACCAGGGAATTTCAAAAACAGGCAGGGTTCCAAATCTACATTGAGACGTCTCTCCTGGGCCAGCCAGGAGGTGAGGGACCACTGTTCTGGCCCCCTCTTTTTACAGAGGAAGAAGCAACATCCAGCCTGAAGGAGGAGACTGACCACAGCCAATGAATCCCCCAACGCCACCTTCACCTTCTCTCTCTCCCTCTCCCACCGGTGTGTGTTTCAGGGGTTGTGAACATGTGGACTCGTATGTGCCATGTATATGACCTCCTTCCCTCTGTCTGCTTTAAGCCTTCCCTGATACAGCATGTGGCCTGCAGGGTCTGCTTGATGCCGATGTCGACCCCACAATGGGGACGGACCCAGGGGATGTGTGATCCTGAGTCGGCGGGAGGGCCCGCTGTTCTTTGGGAGCTAAAATCTGCCATTTCGCTTAGCAGAGACCCCAGTTCACAATAGGAGGGGTGGCCGCTGACAGCTTAGAAACGTGGCCTCTGGCTTCATGAAAGGTGACTTTGAAAAGCTGCATTTGTGCTTGACGAGGTCTGGGCAGCTGAGCTTTACGGTGACAAATGATTTCAGCGCGAGGCCATGCTGTCAGGAGCAGTAGGGGATAAAAGGCTCCTTCTCCAAGGCTCCCCTTTAAAACATTTCTTTTTATTACAAACTATTTCAAACACACACACGAGTGGAGAGAACACAACAATGAAGCCCCATATACCCATCGGTCACCCAGATTAGATGATGAGCACGATGTGGCCACTACCTCCTCTTTCTTTCTTCTCTTTCTTTCTGCTGGAGTATTTAAAATAAAATCTCCATCATCATGTGGCTTCACCTTTGTATCTTCCTCTGAAAAAAAGATATTTTCTTACATAACCACGAAGCCGTGATCACACCTAACAAAGTCAACATTAACCCCTTGGGGCCATCTTATACCCGGTTCATAATCAAATGTCCCTGTTTGCCCTAAAATGGGCTTTTTATACTGTTGGAATCTGGATTCAGAAAAGACTCACGTGCAGTGTTTGGTCATTAGGTCTGTTATTAATTTATTTTTTTTAGAAACAGGGTCTCACTCTGTCACCTAGGCTGGAGTGCAGTGGTGCGATCATGGGTCACTGCCACCTCCAACTCCTGGGCTCAAGGGATCCTCCTCTCTCAGCCTCACAAGTAGCTGGGACTTGTAGCCAGGCAAGTGCTGCCACACCTGGGGAATTTTTAATTTTTCTGTAGAGATGAGGCCTTGCTATGTTGCCCAGGCTGTTTTCAAACTCCTGGGCTCAAGTGATCCTCTAGCCTTGGCCTCCAGAGTGCTGGGATTACAGGCGTGAGCCACAGCACCTGCCCAGGTCTTTAAGTTTCTTAAGGTCCTTCCAGTCTTGGGCTGATCCTCACCCTTCCTCTTATAAATCTAATGGAATTGACTTATTGTAGAAACCTGGCTATTTCTCCTTAGGTTTGCTCCTCATCCTGGACTCCTCTGTCTGCTTCCTCATGGCGTTGGCCTCACCTCCCTCCCCTGTGCTTCCTGTAAGTGGATGTCAGCATTAGAAGCTCAATGAGAATGAGGTTCACCTTTTCTTTCCCCAAGAACAGGCCATGGGTGGTTCTGGTGCTTCTCATTGTCTTATCGGGGGCATGTCTGCTTGGCTTGTCTCTCTTTTTGTGATGGTCGAAAGGACCTGTGGGTTCAGAGGGTGACAGCTCTGCCCGTCCTTGGTAAAGTTCCTTGTCTTGTAGCTTATCTTCAAAGATGGTCCCCAACGAATGTGCCTCCCAGTGTTCTCACCCTTAGGTAGTCTCCTCCCCGGGGCTGAATCTGGGCGGGCTGGCTGACTTCCTTTTGCCCACTAGGGTGTGGTGAAGTGACTGCGTGTGATTTCTGAGGCTGGGTCGCAGAAGCCTTGTCCTCTGAAAGTCTCCAGTCTTTCAGAACATGCACTCTGGGTGAAGCCAGCTGCCATGGAAGGAGTGAGACTATTCTGTGACCGCCATGATGTGAGGAAACCCAAGCTAACCATGGGGAGAGGCACATAAAGAGAGAGAGAGACAGAGAGAGAGAGAGAGAGAGACAGAGACCTGCCAGCCTCTGCTGCCTCCTGCAGTGTCAGCCGAAGTACCAGACTGCCGAAGACATCCTGGGTATCCTGTCCAGTTGAGTTTTCAAATCACCCCAGTCCCAGCTGCCATGTGACTCCAACTGTATGAGAGGCCCTAGGTGAGATCGGCCCAGCTGAGCCCTGTCAGCCCATATTCAGTCAACTCTGAATGTGAGAGGTAATATGAAATTGTTGTCATTAGTTACCACATTTAGGGATGGCTCGTTATTAACTGGGAACACCAATCAACTTTTCCCCGACATGTTTTAACCATTGCCTGAATCGATCACTTTATTAGAAGTTACAGAAATGAATTTCTAATTCCTTCATTCCTCTCACATTTATTTGCTTGGTTACCCTGAGATATGGTCCCTAGATGAAAGATGGGGAAATTATGGGATTCTCTCCTTTTCATGGATGGCCTACTCTGCTTTGAAAGTGGTGATCTGACCCTTTTTGGATTCTTGGCCCAGATCAAGGTAGGAGAGAAAGAGGAAGACAGATAAGAGGTGGAAGGTGAACAGGAGACTTGGTTTCCAAGGCAACTACCAGGTAATCATCAGGCCCTCTGAGGATCATTATTTCTTTCTCTTGCTAAAAGCCAGACGCTGTCACCTTCTAAGCCAGCTCAGATGCTTGGGCAGGCACTAAAATGGGTCCTCAGGGGAGGCAATGGGTGTGAGACCCTGTGGGGTGGCTGCTTCTACCCTCATGCTGGCTGCCTCTCCAGGGCCTGTAGGTCCTCACCCCTTCCTCTCAAAGACAGACCGCTTACCCCAAATTTCCTCGGGCCACGAGGAGCGCCTAGTTCTGGGCCGAGGGCTGCATGTAAAGCTGTCTTCCCAGGAGCTCCAAGGGACAGGATGACTTTGCTCAGAGTCGTGTCCTGGGCCTTCATCTGTGAGAACATTGAATCTGAGGACCCTGCCTTGTCCCAGGGTGGGGGGATGGTGCCCTGAATTCCAAATCCTTCAGAAGGAAAATGAACAATGACCCTGTGTCCAGCGATTAGAGGTGATTCCAGGGCGAGCCTGGCCGTGGTGCGAGAGCTGCCTGGGGCAGTTAAGAGCCACTATTTATTTATTTTTATTGATTGATTGATTGATTGAGATGGCGTCTTGCTCTGTCGCCCAGGCTTGAGTGCAGTGGCACCATCTTGGCTCACTGCACCTCCACCTTCTAAGTTCAAGCGATTCTCCTGCCTCAGCCTCCCGAGTAGCTGGGACCACAGGCATGCACCACCACACCCAGCTAATTTTTGTAGTTTTAGTCGAGACGGGGTTTCACCATGTTGGCCAGGCTGGTCTTGAACTCCTGACCTCAGGTGATTCACCCGCCTTGGCCTCCCAAAGTGCTGGGATTACAGGCGTGAGCCACCGTGCCCGGCCGAGAGCCACCATTTAATGAGCACTTACTATGTGCAGGACAGACTGAGGGCCGCTCAGCGCTGCAGGCCGGTGACCTCACAGATTCTCGCAAGAGCTCCCTCAATGGGCTTGCCCTTCATCCCGGTTCACAGATGTAGGGATGGAGGCCCAGCGAGGTCGAGCCACTTGTCCAGGGTCATGCAAAGTGCCGCCTGCCGTCTAACTGCAGAACCTATTCAGACATTCATCCCTTGCCAAGCCCCGTCCTGCTGGGAGTTGCTCTGGCAATGAGAACAGCCTTGTTGTTTTATTATTTACCTCTAACTGTGCACCTGGATTTGTTGGGTGACCCATAAGGCATAAAGGATGGAGGAGTCCTACTCCAGGCTGGTGCCTGAGTCCTGATTGTGTGTGGGACCTCCTGCCCCCCACCACACCCTGGGGCACTCAGGGCAGATCTGAGTTCTGATTGGCTGGACTGGCTTTGGGTGGGGCTGGTCTAGACGTGGTCGGTCGTGCACGTTCACAGAAGTGCTCAATGCAGTCGCTGCCTGGGCAGTGGAGCTGGTGCTGTCTTTGGCATTCTCCCCAGTGTGGAACAGACTTCATTTGTTCTGTAATAGTATTCGACAGCATCTGGTTTCATGGATGCATGGAGGAAAGACCCCTGAACACAGTGTCCCCTTCATCAGAAACAATGGCTGGACACGTGTGAACATTTAGGAGGTGTTGCTTAAGCAAACCAAGCTCTTACGAACGTGGGGAGGGAACACCATTCCCCACAATGATTGTGCCGTGGGAGCTCTGGTTAGAAGGAGAGGGGTCCAGGATGGGCCCGGGAGGTCCTTGTCCATGCTGAGCCTGGCTCACATCAGGGCAAGATCACCTCTGCCCAAGGTGGGCTTGGGTGGACCTACTGGCCACCTCTCAGGAACTCAGAACAGCGCTGGATGCTTTTGCCTGGGATTTCAACACATCCCTCCAAGAACCCTGCGAGGCAGGGAGCATTGTAATCCCCATTTCACAGGTGAGGCAGCTGAGGCTCTGCTCACCTTGCTCATTCAAGGTCACATAGCTGTTTTCCTAAATGGAGCCAGGATTAACATGCTGGTCTGGGAAACTTCTGTTCTCTTCCCAGTTAACAAGGAAACTTCACTGTCATGGATTCATTAAGACCTTAGATTATATTTTCTCTGATCACAAGGGTAATATGTAGTGATTTCTAAAACAGAGACGTTAGAAAATATAGAGAAAAAGAAAAAACATAAAAGCCACTGTGCCCCTATTCAGAGATAAAAGATGTCTATTCTTAGACTAGTGGCTCTCCGACCGGAGCTCGCATTAGAATCATCTGGAGGGCTTGTTAAAGACACAGATTTCCTGGCCCCGGCCTGAGTGTCTGAGTCAGTAGACCTGGGGAAGGGCTAAGAATTTATGTTTTTAATGATTCCCGGGTGACTCCTTCCTTTGGGGCAACTGCTTAGATTAGGGTCTGTCAACCTTGGCAACATTGGCACTTGGGGCCGGCCGGTTCTCTGCTGCGGGGCTGTCTTGTACACTGCTGGGTGGTTAGCAGCATCCCTAGCCTCTACCCTCTAGATGCCAGAAGCACCTTCCCCCTGAGCTGTGACAGCCAGAAATGTCTCCAGACATTACCAAATGTCGCCTGGGGTGGGGAGCAAAATTGTTCCCGGTGAGCACTCCTGTTCTATTCTTGTTTTCTTTTCTTTCTTTATTTTTTTTTATTGTTGTTGTTGTTTCTTTTTGAGATAGAGTCTCATTCTGTCACCCAGACTGGAGTGCAGTGGTGTAATCTCGGCTCACTGCAACCTCTTTCTCCCGAGTTCAAGCAATTCTCCTGGTTCAGCCTCCCGAGTAGCTGGGATTACAGGGGTGTGCTGCCACACCTGGCTAATTTTTGTATTTTTAGTGGAGACAGGGTTTCACCATGTTGGCCAGGCTGGTCTCGAACTCCTGACCTCAGGTGATCCAGCCACCTTGCCCTCCCAAAGTGCTGGGATTGCAGATGTGAGCCACCATGCCTGGCCTCTATTCTTGTTTTCTGTGTCCATTTATAGTCGCACAGAGAGACACTCCTCCATCACGCACATGCATGTATACACATGAACACACGCATGCATACACATGAACACACACATGTATACACATGAACACACACATGCATACATGCAGAACACACATGAACATACATACATATTTATTTGAGAATAATGTCAAACTATACGTACAGTTTTATAACTTGCTCTTTTTCACCTAACAACACATTGCCAATTAACTCAGCAATTAGCTTTGCTGGCAGCAAAGAGAAACAGGTTTTCTGCACAGACGATGCGGGAAGCATCACTGAGAGTCTACCATGTGGCTCTGGGCCAGGAAGCGGGCGGCGGAGGGGGCACCTTTCAGATCCACCATCCTCTCCCCGGCGCAGGTGCAGGAACCTCCAACTTCGGGTAGGCGTGTCCACCTCTTACAAAGCTCTCTGTCTGGTTTCCCAAAGCTCTGGACTTGTAAGAAAAATGCGTCATCTGACAACATGGTCGTGAACTAGGACAGAGGTGCTCAGGGATGCAGGGCTGTTCCCTTCGGCCTTGCACCGTCTTCCCGCCTCAGTGGGTTCTAAGGTGGACCAAGAGACCCCAAGCTGGTGCAGAGTGAGTGTCCCCGCTGTCCCCTGTTTGCCTGGGGGTGGCCAGGCTGGGACTGCATCAGACAATGGCTGTGGCTATTGTCAGGCAGGCAGGCTGCCCACCACAGAGGCATGACAAAGGCCCTGGAGGGGGTTTCTGAGGCCTTCTATGGGACGCTGGCTTTTGCTATTCCAGGTATCCCTGAGGTCTCCTTGGCTGTCAGCCTCATGGTTCATTGTCTCCAAGCCAGGAATCGGCCACTGCCCACTGCCCTGAGTGGGGTCTGGTCTTTGGGCTCAGTGTTAGGGTAGTTGCTGGAAACTGCAAGAGGCCGGCTGAGCAGGAATGTTGTGAAGGGAATGCAAGGAAGATGAGAGGACTGGGTTGTGACCCTCACCGCTGCCTCTCCTGACACCTCTCCTCCCTCCTCCTGCCCTCGTTAAAATAAGTTGGAGGGAACTGACACAGCCTCCAGGGATGGGCCCTGACGGGTCTAAACAATCCATGTGATGCTGTCCTCTGTCCCATGGGGTTTCTGTGCCAGAGCTGTGTGGGCATCTAGTGTGCGCCTCTCCTCCCCACTGTGTAGTCAGATTAGTGGCTTGAAATCAGCCATGGGGTGGCCGGGCACGGTGGCTCAGGCCCATAATCCCAGCACCCTGGGAGGCTGAGGCTTGTGGATCACCTGAGGTCAGGAGTTTGAGACCAGCCTGGCCAACATGGTGAAATCCTGTCTCTACTGAAAATACAAAAATTAGCCGGGTGTGGTGGCGGGCGCCTGTAATCCCAACTACTCAGGAGGCTGAGACAGAAGAATCATTTGAACTGGGGAGGCGGAGGTTGCAGTGAGCTGAGATTGCGCCACTGCACTCTAGCCTGGGCAACAGAGCAATACTCAGTCTCAAAAAAAAAAAAAAAAAAAAAATCAGCCATGGGGAGAGTGTTTACACCATAGAACATGGCACATGCTACAAATTAGAGCCTTTTGTCACACCCGTCCCCACTCCAGAGAGCTGGCTTACCTCCACACCACTGACCCTCTCCCACTAATCGTGATCAAGGAGCCAGGCAGCCAGCTGCTGCTGGTGGCCACCACACGACCACAGAGGTTTGACAGCAGGAGGACCGTGCAGAGAGATAGAAAGAGCATGGCTTTGATGACATGTCTGATCATGCCTCACCTCTGGGTGTTTTGGTTACATTTTTTCTGCATTCTTGAGAGCATCCTAAATGCTGCACCCTGGCCCTGGGGTGATTGACAGAAGGCAACACAAATGCCAGGTGAGGACCTTCAGCCCCAGGCCACTGTGGAGCAAACAGGGCTGTTTTTGTCAAAGAGCAAAATTCTCTAACCTGTGAGTGTTGCCAGGTGGACCGTCCCCTTCCTCCTGCCTCCCGAGGGGAATGCTGCCCCCAAAGGGTCCATTTCTCAGTCTCCCTTGCCCTTAGAGATGAGCCCTGTTTTAGCCCTTCTGTGATATAAAGTTAGAAGGATGGAAAAGAGAGGAGAGGAAAGAGAGGAGAGAGGAGACAGGGAGAGGCGGGAGGCCAGGGACACCCACAGGCTATGGAGGGGCGATTTCACAACATGGGAGTTCCTTTGTTGTTTTCTTTTCTGTTTTTCTTTTCTTTTCTTTCTTTCTTTCTTCTTCTTTTTTTTTTTTTGGGACGGAGCCTCGCTCTGTTGTCCAGGCTGGAGTGCAGTGGTGCAGTCTTGGCTCACTGCAACCTCTGCCTCCTGCGTTCAAGCAATTCTCCTGCCTCAGCCTCCCAAGTAGCTGGGACTACAGGCACGCGCCACCATGCCCAGCTAATTTTTGTATTTTTAGTAGAGACGGGGTTTCACCATGTTGGCCAGGCTGGTCTGGAACTCTTGGCCTCAAGAGATCCACCCTCTTGGCCTTCCAAAGTGCTGGGATGACAGGCGTGAGCCACCGTGCCCGGCCACCTTTGTTGTTTTCTGAGGATATTTTAACAACTTCTGGAACACAAATTTGGCTCTGCACAGTGGCTGCATTGGGCAATGTGAGTCCACTGATGTCCCCGCTGCCCCAGGGGCTCTGGTATCTGGGGCAGAGGTGGGACTGGACGGGTCTGAGCAGGATTTTGGCCAATTCCCCTGTGACTTTCCCAGAAAAGAACTGATGGACCCAGGTGGCCAGGGAGCAACCATTCCACAGCTAGAGAAACCAAAGTGCTTTGAAGTTTTTTTTCCTTGGGACATCTCCCAACCCTATTCATAAGCTTTGGTCTCTTTTATACAGAAGAATGTGGAGTGAAGCAGAATACAGTGACCTAGGAAAAAAAAGAGGAAACAGCGCAATTTTAGCCCAATTTTTCTGGAGAGAATGGAGACCATGTTTTTGGAATTGTCTGGGAGGGCACACACCACCAGCGGCCTTGGACCAGGCTGGGAAATGTGTCCAATCAGCAGAGCCCTCAGGGGCTTGTGCTAGTCTTTGAAGAAAGCCCTTTGGAGCCGGCTTCTCGCCCTGTTGTGCTGGGGAAGCAGAATTCTCAAAGGTCACGTTGCCCTCCCGCTGCCCAGCGCTGGGGGGAGTCTCCTCTCCTAGTCCCTTCGCAGCTTCTGGAAACCAGGCCTCCTCATGGCCTCTGGGACATTTTCTCTCTCTCCTGGGGGCTGGGGCTCACTTCCTCCCCTTGATGTCTCCCCGTAGGTTCTGTCCTTGGCTCTCTTGTCTCCAGGGGCTTCCTTGGCAATTTCACCTGTTCCATGGTTTCAGTGATCCTGTCTCTCTAGAATGTGGGTGGACAGCCTTGGGAAGCTGTGAATTCTCCAGCACCAAACCTGTCCTCCCTGAAAGGGACAGTCAGCCACTCCCTGCAGGGCTGGGGAGGCTTGGGGACTGTGAAGAGCAGGGGTCTCAAACTGCAGTGCTGGAAAGGGCCAGGAAGGTGTGCAGAGGAGAGGCCTGGGCCAGGAGGGAGGGACAGGGTGCAGTCAGCACCCAGGCGAGGATGGCTGAGCTCCAGCTGCCATGTGAGGATGAGGGACCTCAGTGGGGCCAGCGCAATGGCTCTCACCCACAGGGATGCTAATGCAAATAAACACGAGCCTCTTACATGGCACCTGACGTGCAACAGGAGGCCTCCTCCACGAAGCTGTTTTTGAAAAAAATATTTTGAGATGGGTCTTGCTCTGTTGCCCAGGCTAGAGTGCAATGGCGCAATTTCGGCTCACTGTAGCCTCCATCTCCTGGGCTCAAGCAATCCTCCCATCTCAGCCTCCTGAGTAGCTGGGACTACAGGCATGCACCACTATGCCTGGCTAATTTTTTGTATTTTTTTTTTTGTAGAGTTGGGGTCTCACTATGTTGCCCAGGCTGGTCTTGAACTCCTGAGCTCAAGTGATCTGCCTGCCTTGGCTTCCTGAAGTGTTGGGATTACAGGCGTGAGCCACTGCACCTGGCTCAGGAAGCTTCTTGATTCTTCCACACTGATCTGTCCCTCCTCTGAATGGTTGTCATGGTGTTGTGCCCCTCATGTGGTCTGAATCGCACATTTCTCAGGTGATGGGATGTATCAGTTAGCTATTGGACAACAGCGTCATGTAACAAATGGTCCCCAAACTCAGTGGCTTAGAGCAATGGTGATTGTTCTCGTGATTTTGTGGATTGGTTGGAGCTTGGCTGGCGCAGGCTTCTGGCTGGGGCAGAAGCCACTTTTCCCTGCTGGTCTGTGGCTCAGGGGGGCAGTGCAGCTCCACGGGTCTCTCATCCTCCTAGGACGAGTGGCTCAGCTGGGGCATGCTTCTTTCAGAGTAGAACATACGAGGCTTCTTGGCACCTGGCAGGTGGTCACTTTTGCTTATGTGCCATTGGTCAAAGCAAATCCCATGGACAACCTCAAAGTCAAGGAGCAGGGAAGTATCCACTGCCCATGACAAGGCCACAGGAAGGGTGTGGACACAGTAGGAGGTGGTGAGTTGGGACTTCGGTCCCCCCACCCCCATGCCTACAGGGATGGAAACAGTCTGTTTTAGGTGAGTGCCTTTTTGCAGTGGCTGACTCTTGGGGACAGGACCCTTCCTGAATGGCCCTGGGACCCTGTTGAGAGCCATTTCTGGGGGAGAGGTTCCAGTAGCCCAAGTGACATATTAGCAAGAATTCAAGCCAGGATTTCTGTGCGTGGGGTAGGGAGGGGGGAGAAGGCCCTAGCAGTGTAGTGTGGTGCATGCAGTGGGTGCCTACTCAATGTCCGATGGAGGAATGTAGACTGTCTTCTGTCCAGGAGGGAGGGAAGCAGGTTTTCTATGGGTTGAGGCAGGGAGGAGGCCGGGGGTGGAGGCCTGGGGGGCTTTGATGTCCCTTTCTTGCCCCCAGGAAGCACTCACTGCTGACTCCCACAGAGAGCAGAAAAAGAGCAGGTAACAAAAGGAGGTTATATTTGGTCTTGAAAGGTATTCCTTCAGGGGTTTCTTTTTTCCTCCAGCAAGTCAGTTCCTTTTCAGTATTTCCTTTCATTTTGTTTTAGATTTATCTTTCTATAAATAGCATGACTGGAATGAAACATGTATTGAGGTACAACTCTAGCACAGTGTGCAAAATGCATCACTCTTAAGAGGATAACTTAATTGTGGGTGACCACACCCCTGCCCATGCAGCCAACACCGGCATCAGGGCCTAGGACATGCCTCGCCCCCGGGCAGGCCCCTCATGCCCCTCCCAGAGGGAAGCTTCATTCTGACTTCTATTGCCATTGTGTGTTCTACTGTCTGTTCCGGAACTTCATCGCCACCGAATCCCACAGGATGTGCTCGTTCGTGTCTGCCTATTTTCTCCTACTGTTAGTGAGATTCCTCTGTATTACTGTGTGTAGCAGCAGTTTGCTCTTTTTTTCCTGGTTCTGTAGTAGTCCATTGCATGAATATATCATTATGTATCCGTTCCACCATTGATGGATGTTTGGGTGGTTTCTAGTTTGGGGCTATATTAAGTAACACTGCTATGAACATTCTTGTACATGTCTTTTGGTGGGAAATATGCACTCATTTCTCTTGGATATTTGCCTAGGAGTGGAACTGCTGGATCATAGGGTGGACGTATATCTAGCTTTAGTAGATAGAGAGAGAAAATGGTTTTCCAAAGTAGTTGTACATAATGGGATTTTCTCCATACGTCCCTCCCTCCCTCTCTTCTTCCCTCCTTCCCTCCCTCCCTTCCTTCTTTTCTTCTTCCCTCCCTTTCTTTCTTTCCTTCCTTCTTTCTTCCCCAATTCAAACTTGCAAGTTAAAAGGGGAATTTAACCCATTCACATTTATTGTGACAATTGATATATTTGTTTTTATCCTTTTTATCTTATTTTATGGTTACTATTTGTAACAGAAATTACCCAGTGGAAGCAGACAGAGATTCATCCAGGAACTGGGTGCTCACACAATGCTCAGAACAGCTGGAGGAGGCGGTGTGGCGCTGAGCTTTCAGGAGTGACTGATTGCCACCTCAGAACTGGCCTGAAAGGGAATCGCTATTTCTGGCACAGCTGGGAACCTGGGGACTCAGCCCACCACCGTCCTAGAGGCTGTCCCAGGGCCACACCATCCCTGCTGGACCAGGAGTCAGAATGCAGCTGCCACAACCATGGGCTCCAGCACTGCATGGCTTAACCCAGCAGATGAAACTGGATGCTGCCTCTGCCCTGGGACCTTGGGTCCTCACCACCCTCCACATTTGCATCTTTTAAATAATCTTATTTAAACCTCAAATTCTCTCTTACTATCCAAGTTAACTATTAAAACTACCCAACCTCCTAAGGTTTCACTTGGCTGCTCTGCCCACACCACCCCAAAAGAGAAGCCTAGAACTTTTACTTCCTTTCCCTCACTCCCTTGCTGCTGCCCCCAACTCGACCTCTGAGTTTTGCAGATGCACTGAGAATGTTTAGTTCCAGTTTCGGCCCATTTATTATTATATTTTCTCTTCTTTTTGTTTTTTGAGATGGAGTCTTGCTCTGTTGCCCAGGCTGGAGTGCAGTGGTGCAATCTCAGCTCACTGCAACCTCTACCTCCTGGGTTCAAGAGATTCTCCTGTATCAGCATCCTGAGCAGCTGGGATTACAGGCGCCTGCCACCATGCCCGGCTAAGTTTTATATTTTTGGTAGAGACGGGGTTTTGTCATGTTGGCCGGGCTAGTCTTGAACTCCAGACCTCAGGTGACCCACTCATCTCGGCCTCCCAGAGTGTTGGGATTACAGGCATGAGCCACCGCACCTGGCCATACATTTTGCCCTATAGTATGTTTCCTGCCTTTCAATCATCCCTCCTTTAATTACATGATATTTCTCAGGCCCATTGTCATCCATGGAAATGTAACTCAAACACGCTTTGGTGTTGGCTGCTATTTCTCGTGTTCTGTCTTCCACTCTTTTGAGACTTTTGTTCCAATTTGATTTTCAACTTGTTAGAGGGTTTTCTGGTCTGCTTCCCTTGGTTTCTTTTCCTGGTCTGCTGCCTTTTCTCACTAGTTGGCAAATTGGTTCTCTCCCTTCTCACTTCCAGGGATGCAAATGAGGAGCCTGCCTCTCTGTTGTCGCAGGGCCCTTTCTGGCTGGAAGCTCCAAAGACTTCTCTTTATCCTGGAGCTCAGACGTCTCGCCAGGTGTGTATTTTTTATTCATCGCTGCTGCCTGGAGTCCTTTCAGATCACAAGATTCACGTCTCTCTTCTACTCTATTATTTCTTAAATTACTATATCTCCTTTTGTTCCTTTCTCTTCTTTTAGAAACGCTATTCCTTACAATTTAGGGTCTAGATCTGATTCTTCAGCCTCTTACCTTTTGATTCTTGCCTTCGTTTCTCTGTGTTTGTGTCTGACGTCATGAGCGAGCTCTTCCATCTCATCTGCCAGAATGCAGCTTTTGTTCTCTAGCAGATCTTTCCTCCCTTCATGCCCTGGATTGATTTTTTAATTCTGGAAATCGTGTGTGTGCCGAGCTCTCGGAAGCCTTCTTGCTGTGTGTTGTGTGCAGAGGAGGCCCTGGTCTGGCCAGGTGGTTCCTTTTCCTGCCTGCCCAAAGCAACGATTTCCTTGGCTTCTATGCAGGTGGAGTGACAGAAGCCTGACAGCTGGCTCAAACCCGCAGGGAGTAGAAGACATGGGCAGGGGGCAATCCACCGGGCCACACTGGGACCCTTCACCGAGATGTGCCTGGGGAGGGCCATTTGTACTCTCAGGTTGTAGCTGCAGGAGCAGAAGGCTGGTGGCAAAAGCTATATGGACCCCAAAGAAGCCACGATCCCAATGCCCGTGTCAGATGTGGCCAAGTTGGTGGATGCAGAAAGAGCCAGTGGGGTGCAGAGAGCCAAGAAAAGTTTTGCATAGAGAGGAAGATCAGAACCCAGTCAAGGAGTGGGTCCTTTATGTGGAAGGAAGAGCCAAATGAATATGTGGTTACCAGAGGGGAACTGTGGCAAGGACAGTGCTCAGTGTCCACTAAATCGGACTCATTTATTTTTTCTTTTCCCTTCCTTCCTTCCTTCCTTCCTTCCTTCCTTCCTTCCTCCTTCCTTTCTTTCTTTCTTTCTTTCTTTCCTCTTTCTTTCTCTTTCTTTCTTTCTTTCTTTCTTTCTTTCTTTCTTTCTTTCTTTCTTTCTTTCTTTCTTTCTTTCTTTCTTCCTTCCTTCCTTCCTTCCTTCCTTCCTTCCTTCCCTTCCCTTCCTTCCTTCCTTCCTCCCCTTCCTCCCTCTGTTCCATCCTTCCTCCCTCCCTCCCTCCCTCCCTCCCTCCCTGCCTCCTTTCCTCTCTCCCTCCCTCTCTTCCATCCTTTCTTTCTTCTCTTTCTTTTCTTGTTTTTGGTTTTTTTGAGATAGGGTCTCACTGTGTCACCTAGGCTGGAGTGCAGTGGCATGATCTTGGTTCACTATGGCCTTGACCTCCTGGGCCCAAGCCATCCTCCCACCTCAGCCTCCTGAGTGGCTAGGGCTACAGGTGTACTCCATCATGCCTGGCTAATCTTTTTTTTTTTTTTTTTTTAAATAGAAATGAGGTCTTGCTATGTTTCCCAGGTTGGTCTTGAACTCCTGGGTTCAAGTGATCCTCCTGCCTCGGCCACCCAAAATGTTGGGATTACAGGTGTGAGTCACTTTGCCCAGCTAAATCTGGTTCATTTTCTTCCTGACACAAGCTACACTTCCCAGCTTCTCCTGTAGCTGGCTAGGTCCCTGTGGCCATGTGACCTGTTCTAGCCAATCAAATGTGAGCAGAAGGAACATGTGCTCCTTCCATGGCATTCCTATGTGCTGTGACCTGGAAGGCCACATGTTGAGGATGGCAGGGCTCCACGATGGAGGGATCTCAGGTTTCAAAGTCACTGCAATGCCAGAAAACTGCATGGGAGAAGCACCCAACCAAGGACATTCATATTGGACTTGCATGAGCAAGAGATGAACTTGTGTTAAATTACAGGTTTGGAGCATGCTTGTTATAGCAGCTAACCTATGCTGACTAATACAGAAGTCTTTCCTGCAAGTCCCCTGGCAGACCTGCCTAGCCAGCTCATTGATGGGAACTGGGTGCATGCTCCCCACTGAGTCACTGGCAGGTGGGATTGATATCCAAACCATATCAGGGTCTGCCAGCAGGAAGAAGGTAGGAATTGATTCAGGGTAGGCAACCACAAGCAGCTGCTATATTAGTGCAGCTGAACAGCTTTTTATATATTTATTGGCTAATTCCACACTTGTTTTGTCAATTGCCTCTTCATGTCCTGTGCCTGTTTGTCTGCCATGTTTGGGGTGTTCACTGACTTCTGCTATGGAAGCAGAAGATGCCAGGGGCCCACTTTTCCAGTCTCCCTTGCAGGCTGCAGGCCTACGATTGAGGATCGGCCATTCAGAGGCTTCTGCCTCAGAAATGGAATTGAAAGCTACTGGCCAGAGGTAGCAGAAGCCGTGCATACTTGATTCCAGAGACAGTGAAAGCAATGACAGCTGAGCCGTGGCAGCACCCAGGACACAGTAAAAAGGTGGCCATGGCGTCTTTACTGGACCAGCTGGAGCACAATTTCTGTTCCTGTCTGAGAGGTCTGCAAGCCTGGTTCTCCAGCCCAGCCACAGAGTCTGTGGTGATACTTGATATTCATTCCTTTTCTGCTTAAGTTAACTAAGGTCAGTTTCTGTTGCTTGTGAGAAAAAACCAATCGTATTAACCCTATATATATATATATATATATAATATATAATAGCTTTCTCAGAGAGAAGTTTGAGATTCTCATGCAGCCACATAGACCAACTATTTAGTTTCTAGTTTTCAGGTCATGTTTATTTTTTGATTTATTTATATTTATTTATTTATTTTTGAGACAGAGTCTTGTTTTTTTGCCTAGGCTGGAGTACAGTGGTGCAATCACGGCTCACTGCAACCTCCGCCTCATGGGTTGAAGTGATTCTCCTGCCTCAGCCTCCTGAGTAGGTGGGATTACAGACGCCCACCACCACACCTGGCTAATTTTTGTATTTTTAATAGAGATGGGGTTTCACCGTGTTGGTTGGCCAGGCTGGTCTCGACTCTTGACCTCAAGTGATCTGCCCACCTTGGCCTTCCAAAGTGCCCGGCCTCAGGTCATGTTTAAAAAGGCTTTCCTTAATCCGAGATTATACATAGATTCAATTAAATTGAAAAAATTTAAGTTGTTATTGGATTCAAATATTAATATTTAAATATTTTGTTTAAACATATACATAATTAAAAAATTCAAACACTACCACTAGGCTTAAAATTATATAAATACAAAAGAGTTCTCTGCTCCATTTCTCTGATTCCCAAAACCCCCTCATTAGGGGCACCCACTTTCAGTTTTTGAGCAGATGTTTCATCTTTCTCTTTCTTTTTTTTTTTTGGAGATGGAGTTTTGCTCTTGTTGCTCAGGCTGGAGTGCAATGGTGTGATCTCGGCTCACTGCAACCTCCGCCTCCCAGGTTCAGGCGATTCTCCTGCTTCAGCCTCCTGAGTAGCTGAGACTACAGGCGCCCGCCACCATGCCTGGCTAGGTTTTGTATTTTTAGTAGAGATGGGGTTTCATCATGTTGGTCAGGCTGGTCTTGAATTCCTGACCTCAGGTAATCCACCTGCCCCGGCCTCCCAAAGTTCTGGGATAACAGGCATGAGCCACTGTGCCTGGCCTCATCTTTTTCTTAAACCTCCATTTCTAAGTGAAATGGCTTCTACTCTTAATTCCTGATTTTCTTCACTTGCTGATCTCGGATTTGAGATCTCACTTGCTACCATGAAAAATGAGACTTTATTTTCTTACCATCCACACTTCTATTCTCTGTCACTGCTCAGCCTCTTTTAAATCTATGGGCTCCCTCTGTCTTGTCTTTTCTCTTTTATTTTCTTTTCTTTTCAATGGAGTCTTGCTCACTGCAACCTCTGCCTCCCGGGTTGCAGTGATTCTCCTGCCTCAGCCTCCAGAGCAGCTGGGATTACAGGCGCACACCACCACATCTGGCTAATTTTTGTGTTTTTAGTAGAGAAGGAGTTTCACCATGTTGGCCAGGCTTGTCTGGAACTCCTGACCTCAAGTGATCTGCCCACCTCAGCCTCCCAAAATGCTGGGATTACAGGCGTGAGCCCCTGGACCCTGCCCATTTTCTTTTCTTTATAAAAGTTGAAATACACTAGCTGTATCTAGTTTTGGGATGCGCATGATAATTGGATACATTCATATAATCAAATCAGGGCAATTGGGATGTCCATCATCTTAAATATTTATCTTTTCCTTGCACCAGGAGCATTAGGATTCTTCTTCTTTTTTTTTTTTTTTGAGACAGAGTCTCACTCTGTCGCCCGGGCTGGAGTGCAGTGGTGGGATCTCAGCTCACTGCAAGCTCTGCCTCCTGGGCTTACGCCATTCTCCTGCCTCAACCTCCCGAGTAGCTGGGACTACAGGCGCCCGCCACCTCGCCTGGCTAGTTTTTTTTGTATTTTTTAGTAGAGACGGGGTTTCACCGTGTTAGCCAGGATGGTCTCGATCTCCTGACCTCGTGATCTGCCCGTCTCGGCCTCCCAAAGTGCTGGGATTACAGGCTTGAGCCACCGAGGATTATTCTTTTCTAGCAATTTTGAGGTGTGCAATTGATTAATGTCACCCTACTGATCTATTGAACACCAGATGTTATTTCTTCTATCTAAGCATTTGTACCCATTCATCAGCCTTTCTTCATCCCCTCCTTTCGCCCTCCCTTTCCTGGCCTCTGGTAAGCAGGTTGCTGTTGCAAATTATGCATTGAAGAAACTGGTGATTTGTCCTATGGCTGCCCGCGGTCTGGATTTTGCTGGTCACGTCCCCTTAGCTTTGTTGAGCAGGCTCCCCGGTCCCTGTATTTCTTGTAATTTGAGAGTTGGCAAACTTTTTCCGTAAAGAGCCAGAGAGTAAATATTTTAGGCTTTGTGGGCCGTAACAGTCTCTGTGGCAATTCCTCAACTCTGCTGTCACAGCGAGGCCGCAGCCAGAGACAACATGTAAACAGTGGAGCAGGGCTCCGTTCCCACAGCGCGGGATCTGGGTCCCACTCTGCACAGCCCTGAGTCGAGGGTGGATCTGATCCAGGTCTGATGCAGCATTTCACTGGTGATGCTGCAGCCTTCCACACCAAGACACTTAACGCCCCATTGTTCCCAATTGCATTTTAACTCAAAAAATACAAAAAGAGGTCAAAACTGAAAGTGCAGTTTCCTCATGATCCCACCACATTTTGGAGAAGTGTATAAATTGAGAAGTGAAAGCTCTGTCTTCTGCCCCTTCCCCACGAGAGAGCTTCTATTAACAGCCAGGTCAGTTTCTTCCAGACTATTAACATCCGTTTGAGCGCACATGTCTGCACTGCCTGGAGCCCGCTTGCTTCCTGCTCGGCAGGCGTGTCTGCTGTGGGAAGGCTGGAGTTCTGACCTTCCCCCTCCCCCTCTGGGTGACAGGTGGCTCAGTTCTCTTTCCTGCCACGTTCAAGGCCAGGTGCAGGGAGGGGGTAAATGTCACTATGCCCCTGCCTGCCACTGTGGAGCAGGGAGACCCTCGCCCTTTTTCTGAATGTTTCCTTACCCCTTTCCTTGGAATGAAGCAAACACCAAGCCCAAATGGATTTTAAGTGACACTTTCGCAAGAGTCTGGAGAGGAGACAGAGCCTGGACGTGGTGTGTCCTTCGTGAGCCGACTCACCTGCTTACCAGGGCAGGGGCAGGCTGGGATGGGTCTCATGCGTCCCAGAAGCACCCTGGCTCCTCGCTGTCCCATGCCTCTCCCTTTACGTCCTCTGCTGTCCAGCGCCTGGGCCCTGGCCCTCCCTGGGACACCACCCTGCCCTGCCCCAGTCCCGGCTCCCCAGTCCCTTTCAGGGACTCGCCCCTGGCTCCCACTAGATGGCGCTCCCGGCCATTCAGCTCCCCCTGCCTCGCTCTGGGTGGTGCCGGGTGTCGGGAGCGCTGGCCTCTGCTCTGCTGATTTGCAGGTGGGAGTGCAGGGTGAGCCCAGTGCAGGGGATAGGAGGCGGGGGAGTGGAGAGCTGGAGTCAGGCGCCGCTCACGCTGGGATGAAGGGGTGTTAACCTCAGACTCTGGGTCCCTTTGGGCCGAAGTCATAAGAAAACAGGGGCAGCGAGTCCGGCGTCCCGAGGAGCCTTGCCAAGCTGGGCATGGAGAACGGGCCTCCTGGATGGCCACCCGCCCAGCTACCAAAGAGGCCGGAGAGCTGGAGCCGGGACTTGGAGTATCTTCTTCAGAGAGGCAGGAGGGCGGTCCGAACGTGCCCCCACCCCTGACCTCAAGCCCATGCGGAGAGGGCCAACAGAGCCTCTTGGAGGGCTGGATTTGCATCCCTGCAGCTTGGGGGACACGTCGTCGATGGTGACTGACACGCCCCAGAGATAGTGACATGGTGACTGATGAGTGACAGCCTGAGGGAGCTGAGCACAGCGTGGCTGGTCTGGCAGCTACTGTCGGTGTCGCGACCCCACCCCGCTTCCCGGGCTCCCTGCCTCCTTCCCTGGAGAAGCATCCTCAGCCAATGGAGCCACAACACCTGGTAGGTTCAGGGGAGGCCCACAGCCCACCGCTAACTGTACAAAAGGCTGTTCCCTCGCCTGCCTCTAGATGGCGATACCTCTGGGTTACAGTCAAAGCCCCAGGGCCCCCTGCAGATCTGCCAGAGCTGTATTTACCCTGGCACCACGCCTTTACCGAGCCCCTTCTCCTTCCCCGCCCCTCTGCCCTCATGTCCTGGGGGGCTTGTCTCGATGAGCCTTCTCCTAGTAAATCCCTGTCTTGGGCTCTGCTTTCAGACAGCCGAAGGCAGGGAGCACCAGGAGGGGCCCCAGGAAGCTGGCCCCAAAGACAGGATGATGTGGGAGGATGCCCTGCTGGCCCCTGGTGACTGGAGTCCGTTGCAGGAGGCCCTTGGCACGAGGTGGCAGAGCAGCTGCTCAGGCCTCCGCCTGTGGTCACCTGGGACAGGACTCAGGTGAATGGGGATGCCTAGCTCGTGCAATATCACTGGTGTTAAGAGACAGATGGGAAAATAGCCGTGAGAAGGACATGGAGCGGGGAGGCTGTCACTGAACAGTACTGACACTTAGAAGAAGGAAAATGACAAGTTCAGGGCCAGGGATCACCAATTGAAAGCGAAGTCAGGATTCCTTGGCAGAATTTAAGGAAATGCTTCTCTTCTACAGCCAGGGGTCAGAGGGCAGAAGACAAGGTGCAGGACTTCAGAGAAGGCCAGATTTCCAGCCCAGGGAAGTCCCTTCTCCAAAGTCAGGGCCCCGAGGGGGAAGGTGGGGTCCCTGATATTTGAGATGGACTCTCTGGGGAGACACTCTTGAGACACTGAACCCCCAGATTCTCCTGTACCTTCTGGCCTGCAGAAGTGGCCCGTTCCCTCTGTTGAAAGACAGAGGTCCTCTTACTTAAAGACCATGCAGAAACTAAGGGAAGGTACTTTACGAGACAAGGCATTGTTTCTCCAGCGTCTGTCCCCACCTCCCCTCCTGACCATCAGGTTCAAAGCTGGGATCAGATCTCAGCATGACCTGACCAAGGATGTGCTTCGCATGCCAGGGACCAAGAGGGATTAACAAGCAGAGGAGTGGCGGGAGCAAGCCAGCAGGGACCAGCCGGGTCTGGAGAATATTCCTAGATGTGGACTCTGAAGGTTCTGGATCAAGGGAGGCTGCATAGAAGCTGGAGACTGGAGACTTAATTAGTACAGAAAGACTCCCAAACCCCTAAAAAGGCCCTGGGAAAGATGATTCTGATATGTTGCTTGGGAGGGTTCTTTTTGTTTTTGAGACAGAATCTCTCTCTGTCGCCCAGGCTGGAGTAAAGTGGTGCAATCTTGGCTCTACAACCTCCACCTCCCAGGTTCAAGTGATCCTCCTGTCTCAGCCTCCCAAGTACCTGGGATTACAGGCATGCACCACCATGCCCAGCTAATGTAATTTTTTTTTAGTAGAGATGGGGTTTTGCCATGGTGGCCAGGCTGGTCTCAAACTCCTGACCTCAAGTGATCTGTCTGCCTCGGCCTCCCAAAGTGCTGGGATTACAGGTGTGAGCCACAGTGCCTGGCACTTGAGAGGGTTCTTGAAAGCTTGGAAGAAGTGATAGTGCATAGATGATGAAGTGGAGATGTCAAAACAGCCTTGGAGGAAGGTATGCAAAGTCTCAGAGAAGTGGACAAGCCAGAATGGCTCTTCTGTTGTCGGTTGTACAGGAGAACAGCACGACAAGAGTGATGCCATCTTAAAACCGCCATATGATGATGCATGTTTCACCCCCACATACCAGGGTGCTCTGCAGTAAGCTCTTTAAACAATGCCTGTACAATACATAACCCTTTGTAAAGATGCTTAGCTCACCCACTCCCCAAGTAGATATGAGTTTTGCAATGAAGTCGGAGGCATGGCCACCTGCACATGTTTTACCCTAAAAGCTTGCTACATAAAAGTACTTTCTGCAGGGCAGATGTGGGGATCTACCGTTTTGTGGCTTCCCGGAACATCACTTCTGTTCCTAAGTCCCTATTAAATATTTCTTTACAAGAAACTGGATTTGTCAGCCTCTTTCTTCAGCCTCTCAGTTCCCTTGGCCTTTGCAGGTAGATTTGCACAGACCTGCTCACCACGGAACAGGGTGGAAAACCCACCAGCTGGCCAAGTTCTTTGGGAGGTTCCAGCTCTTTACCCAAATGATAAGGTCTGAGCTGTCAAGGAGACATGGGCATTGCTGAGCAGCCCTGCAGGGGTTGTCCTCAGTGGCCTAGGCCTGGCAGGGGTGGGCTGCCATGGATCTGAGCTCTCCCATAGCCACAGGGATGGCTGCATTCCTGAGTAGCCCAGGTCAAAGGGCAACACTTAACTGTCTGTCACAAACTAGAGGATCAGAATGGACAGCAGGGTTGGGACAGCCGTGGGGGAGCCTGCCCTGCCCGGCCTGTGGAAATGGCTCATAGGACATAGCGTTTCCAGGGGGAAGGTGTCTAGGCAGCCAGCAAGGGTTTTGTTCAACAAATAGAATGAAAAGCAACCAAGAATGGATGAACAGAAGGCCAAGGCCGGATGCCCCAACAGAAAGGAATGATCCCCTGCTGTTTCCAGACCTGAACTTGTTCTCAAAACCTGCCCCAGACTGGGTGGTTTAAACAATAGAAATGCATTGTCCTGGCTGGGCGCAGTGGCTCATGCCTGTAATCGCAGCACTTTGGGAAGCTAAGGCTGGTGGATCACAAGGTCAGGAGATCGAGACCATCCTGGCTCAACATGGTGAAAACCCATCTCTACTAAAAATACAAAAACAACAACAACAACAACAACAACAACAAAAATTAGCCAGGAATGGCGGTGGGCACCTGTAGTCCCAGCTACTTGGGAGGCTGAGGCAGGAGAATGGCATGAACCCGGGAGGCAGAGCTTGCAGTGAGCCAAGATCGTGCCACTGCACTCCAGCCTGGGTGACAGGGTGAGACTCCGTCTAAAAAAAAAAAAAAAAAGAAATGCATTGTCCCACAGTTCTGGAGGCTGGAAGTCCAAAATCAAGGCATCAGTAGGGCTGGTTCCTTATGAGGGCCATGAGGAGTGTCTGCGCTGCCTCTCTTCTAGCTCCCTGGCAGTCTTGGAGGCGCTCCCTGGTTTAGAGATGCATTACCCTGAACTCTGTCTTCATCTTCCCATGATGTTCTGCCCATGTGCTTACTTGTTTCTGTGTCCAAATTCTCTCCTTGCCCCACCCATTATTTTGTTTTTAAGACGGTCTTGCACTGTCTGCACTCCAGAATGGAGTGCAGTGGCATGATCATGGCTTACTGTAGCCTTGACTTCATGGGCTCAAGCGATCCTCCCATCTCAGCCTGCTGAGTAGCTGGACTATAGGTGTGCACCACCATGACAGCCTAATTTTAAAACAATTTTAGAGATGGGATCTTGCTGTGTTGCCCAGGCTGGCCTCGAACTCCTGGCCTCAAGTGACCCTCCCACCTCCAATTTCTCCTTTTTATAAGGACACAGTCATAATGAATTAGGGCCTATCCTAATAACCTCATCTTAGCTTGATCATCTGCAAAGACTCTATTTGCAAATAAGGTCTCATTTACGGTCCTAGGGATCAGGATTTCCCCAGTACCAGGGGGAATGGTGGGGGCGTGATCCAACACATAACAGGGAACTTAGCCATTTTCTCCAGCAGCTGTACACTGGGGAGAGGGCGTGGCTAGCTCTGGTCCTGTGGGAATCAGGTGGATGGAGTTAGAAAAGCAGGCGATTTATGGAGGTAGCACCTGTAACAGGTAAAGGAGGGAGCACAAGGGTGCTGGGGACTTTCAGGCTGTGAGGAGGGTCTGACACCTGTGAGAGGAGATGGGGAAGGAAGGAGGACTGGGTAGGAAAAGCCTCCGACTGCAGTGCAGCTTGGAGGGAGTCTGGCCAGCCCAGCAGAGGCTCTGGAACCAAGATCGCTCAAAGAGGAGTCCCATGTAGGGAAGGAATGCCAGAGCCTCCTACCCCTGCTGCAGGTAGTCACTGCTGGGAGCTGCCTGGGGCAGCATGACCTTGGCTTAAACACTGTCACCCATGGTGGAGGCTGTCAGCTCACTGCCCTGTGGCAAGGGGATGCTGTGTGGCATCTCCAGGGCTGCCACAAGGGGATTTCCCAGATCTTTCAGGGACTTTTGGATATAGGGTTCAGATTGACATTGACACCCAGGGACCCAAAGGCCATCATCATGTTAACCGTAAAGATGTAATAGGAACCAGGTAATAAATGGAGTCCTGGCCTAGGTCCATCTCACAATAGGCCTCCAGTGTGTCCAGAGACGTACTCATGGCTGGCCCTCCCAAGCCCTGGAATGCAAATGGAGTAGAAATTCCTGGCAGGTGGGAGAGCCTCTCTATGTTGGTTCTTTGACCCAGTACGTGAGCTGCCTCAAGGGTTTGGGAATGGAAGCCCCCTGAACTGCTCTCCCTCCACCCTCCCACTACCCCAGAGAAGACAACACAGTCAATATTGAATTTGTGGAGGAAGGATGGAGATTAGTGCCATCTGCAGAGACTTAAGAATGCAGAAGGGGCTGGGCGCGGTGGCTCACTCTGCAATCCCAGCACTTTGGAGTCCAAGGAGTGACTGCTTGAGCCCAGGAGCCTGAGAGCAGCCCGGGGAAACATGGTGAAAACACTGTCTCATGAAAAAAAAATACAAAATTGGCCGTATGCAGGTGGCTCACGCCTGTAATCCCAGCACTTCGGGAGGCCAAGGCTGGGTTGATCACGAGGGTCAGAGATTGAGACTATCCTGGCCAACATGGTGAAACCCCGCCCTACCAAAAATACAAAACAAACAAACAAACAAAAATTAGCTACGGGTGGTGGCTCTGTAGTCCCAGCTACTCTGGGGAGGCTGAGGCAGGAGAATGGCGTGAACCTGGGAGGTGGAGCTTGCAGTGAGCCGCAGATCGTACACTGCACTCCAGCCTACATAGAGCAAGACTCCACTCAAAAAAAAAAAAAAAAAAAAGAAATTTGAAGGAGGGGTCTTTGTCATAACTCTATTGAATGCACAAGTGTGGCCCCTGCAAAAATCATATGCATTGATGCATTGTGGCATTGTGAACTAATGAATTTACCAGGAGTATTCCTAAGCAGATTCTTTTTTCCAGAGGGACTTTGCTAGGCCTAGGCTATTGAGGAAGTTGTACAATCTCTTGGGTTTTACTGTAGCCCTGACTCTCTGGGTTTTATTAGCTCCTCTCCCACCTCAGCCTCCTGAGTAGCTGGGACTACAGGCGTATGCTACCATGCTTGGCTAATTTTTGTACTTTTTGTAGAGTTGGGGTCTCCCTACTGAACTCCTGGGCTCAAATGATTCTCCTGCCTTGTCCTTGCAAATAAGGAGCATCTTCACTGGAGCTGGGTAAGGTCATCATGGATATATAGAATGCAGCTGTGTACATTCACAGCCTTACTCCAGGGCTACGTCAATTTTCCTGTTCTCTATCACAACATAGTCTGAAGGGACCCAGCCCATTGGGGCAGCCTCCAGGCCACCACATTGGTCAGTATGAGAAGCACCATCTTGTTAACCAGACCTACAGAGCAACAAGCAGCAGGTTCCTTGGAAGCTTTGGTAGAATATGTGTGGGAGGAGGATGAGGGATAAATGGGAAGGCTCAGGGGCTGCCATGCTGTGGGGGTTTGATGGGGCCAGTGGTCTGGCCATGCTGGGCTATCTCCTGCAAGGTAAAGGGTGGTTACTGCACCTGTCCTTCCTACCACGTGGAAGGAGGCGCGACTTCTGGCAGGACTCTTTGAGTTTGGAGGTGGCATACTCAGCACTTGGGGGTCCAGTTTTCGCCTGTTTCTTGAGGGACACAGAAGGCTGCTAGCTTGGAGCTGCAGTTCTATGAGCAACTGTGCTTGGGACACGTGACTCTGCAGGCCCCATGCTACACGGGGTGTCTGTAGTGGAGAGGGTCACCATGTGGTGTCCCTGGCAGGCCCCAATAGGAAAGCCACAGTGCAGACCCCGAGGGTGCTGGAACAACGCCATGCCATCTGCAGCAGAGAAGGGCTCTGGATGTGTCCCTAAGCACTGGGAGAAACTGAGCATCTGACCAGGGGACATCAAGTGATCAAGTGGACACAGCTTTTCACCATGAGCCGATGAGTCACCAAATCACAAGGCCAGGCATCCATCATGAGGTACAAGTGGTATATCAGGGATTGGGCTCCCAAAGTTCCCCAAGGCAGGAGCTTTGTGGTCCAGACCCCCTGCCTCTAGCCATGAGGCACCAAAGCCTCCCCTCAGCTCACATCCTGGGAGTTTCCCTGTGACCAGCGGAGATAGGCTGCAGTCTCACCCTAGTGGACGTGTTCCCGTGAGCTGAACGTGGGTGGCTGCTGCACCACAGCCCTCCCAGGGTGGTCCTCAAAGACAGCGGCAGGCGGTCAGCAGTGCACCTGGTCATCTACCTTGTGTGAAGAGAGAAGTGGCTTGAGGAAAGAATGTACATGGGCTCATGGACAGTGGCTTAGCTAGTGAGTCAGGAGTCTAGAAGGAGCAAAACTGGAAGTTTAGGCCGGACTCGGTGGCTCACGCCTGTAATCCCAGCACTTTGGGAGGCTGAGGTGGGCAGATCACTGAGGTCAGGAGTTCAAGATCAGTATGGCCAACGTGGTGAAACCCCGTCTCTACTGAAAATACAAAAATTAGCTGGGTGTGGTGACACATGCCTGTAATCCCAGATACTTGGGAGGTGGAGGTTGCATTGAGCTGAGATTGCTCTACTGCACCCCAGGCTGGGCCACAGAGCAAGACTTCATCTCAAAACAACAACAACAACAAAAAGATTGGAAGTTTAGGAACAAGAAGGGCTGGGGGAAAGGCATGCGTGTAAGCTGATAGGACAGGCGTGAAAGAAAACCTCGTACCCATTCAGCATTGCTCCCTATTCCCCACTGGCTCCGCCCGGGCTCCATCAGTGGGCTGTCTGTCTCTGGATTTTCCTGTTCCGGTCATTGACTGGAGACTGCTCTGCAGGAGAAGCTCTCAGGAAGTGAGGGAAGCAGATCCAGGCTGACAGCATGGATCAGTTAAGGCCTTGGGGTCAGCGGCAGCAATGGGGCGCCTAGTCCTTCCCATGAGCCTGCCTTGTGGCCGTTTGTTTCCCCAGGGAGTGTTTCTGACTGTCCTGGAGAAGCTGGGCCTGCACGGAGTGGACTCCATGTGAGAAGCAAGCAGGTCTGAATGGTGCAAGGGGCGGGCTGTAGTGGACAGCCTGGTGCCTGGCCCAGACCCCTTCACTTGGCCAGGGCACAAGTCTATCCATCAGCAGCTGCGAGAGGGGCTGTTAGTGGCATGGAGTTTCCCGTCTTCTCCTTGACCTCAGCCAAAGGAGCTACTGGGGTGTAAAGTCCCCTTCCCACTGCAGACAGGCCACAGCCAATGGCTGATGAATCAAGGGGACAAAAGACCAGCTCCGTTGCTTCAAGCTGGGACAGCCCTGCAGTGGGGTTTACTATCTAGAGCCTCCTCAGATCAGAACCTGAGACTCAACCTGAGGGCAGGTGCCTGCCTGGCCTGCACCCCCCTCATCTGCTTCCCTCACTTCCTGAGAGCTTCTCCTGCGGAGCAGTCCCCAGTCAATGACCGGAACAGGAAAATCCAGAGACAGAGAGCCCATTGACGGAGCCCGGGCGGAGCCGGTGGGGAATAGGGAGCAATGCTGAACGGGTACGAGATTTTCTTTCAGGCAAGGAAAATGTTTTGGAACTTGATAGAGGTGGTGGCTTTACAACATCGTGAAGGTACTAAATGGCACGGAAACAGTACACTTTAAAATGGTTAATTTTATGTAACATGAATTTCACCCCAATTTAGAGAAATAGATGTAAGGAAAAAAAGAACCTCCGCCTTCATCCCCGGCAGCCACTGGCAGCTTCTTTCTTGCAGTGGGCTGAGCCTCGGCCTTCAGTGAGATGGAGAGTTGGATTATCACCTGGTCTCGGGTGTCATAATTACTGAACCAAGGCTGTTCTTGGATCTAGAAGTGAGGACATGACTTACATCGCCTGGGATCATGTGCCTGCCTGAGATTTATCTCAAGCGGGGGTAGGAGAAAGGAGCCCCACAGACTGAGGACAAAGCAATATCACCCTGTCCTGCGCCTGGCCTGTCCTGCGCCTGGCCTGTCCTGCGCCTCGCCTGTCCTGCGCCTCGCCTGTCCTGCGCCTCTCCTGTCCTGCGCCTGGCCTGTCCTGCGCCTGGCCTGTCCTGCGCCTCACCTGTCCTGCACCTGGCCTGTCCTGCGCCTCGCCTGTCCTGCACCTGGCCTGTCCTGCGCCTCGCCTGTCCTGCGCCTGGCCTGTCCTGCGCCTCGCCTGTCCTGTGCCTCCCCTGTCCTTTGCCTCGCCTGTCCTGTCCTTCCTCAGGACTGGCCATGCTGAGGTGTCACTTTTCTTCCTAAAATCCTCTGCAGTGTTGGAGACAGCACCCCCAACCACCAGAAAGAAAGTAAACATAACGCTTACTTTCTCTCTTGTGAATACTAATCCTGGCTAAATTATTTCACTTCTTTTTAAACCCCTGGTTTTTGTGTTTGTTTGTTTGTTTGTTTGTTTTAACAAAGCTTTTCTTTATTAACTGAGAAGGATTTACCCCTCAGAATCCAGGCATCTCTCTCGGCCCCATGGAGAAGGGGGAGATGGGATCGAATGTGTTGTGAGCTGAGCAGTAAGAAGGGAATCTCAGGAAATCCCACTGGCACTCAGACACTGGATCGACGTCACCCTCTCAAAGAAGCTCCCCCGAGCTCTCTGTCCCACCCCGCCCCGCGCTCCCACCCCTGTTCCATTTCCTGTATTTTCTCTGTAACACGATGGCTCTAGGATGACCTCACTTGCTGACTTTTCTTCCACTGGAAGTCGACCCCATGAGTGCAGGGACCTCATTTTTCTTGCTTGCCAGAGCATCTGCCTCACCCCACAACCTCATCTGCCACACCGAGGAGCACAGGGAGTGTTTACTGCACAAATGCACAGCACTTTCTAGGTCAATAGATGTTTATCCACTCCTTGCCTTTAAAAAAATTGTGGTAAAATGTATATAACATAAAATTGACCATTTTAACCATTTATAAGTGCATAGTTCGGTGGCACTAAGTACATTCACATTGCTGTGCAACCATCTTCACCATCCATCCATCTTCACCATCCATCCATCTCCAGCCCTTTTTCATCTTCCCAGATTGAAGCTCTGTGCCCATTAAATACTGACGGCCCATCCCCGACCCCAGCCCTGGGAACCTCTCTTCTGTTCTCTGACTCCCTGAACCTGACTGCTCCAGGTACCTCCTGTAAGCGGAATCACACAGTTCTTGCCCTTTTGTGACTGGCTTTCACCTAGCCTAGTGTTTTCAGGTTCAGCCATGTTGCAGCATATGTCAGAATTTCCTTCTTTTTTAGGGCTAAATAATATTCCACTGTCTGTGTAGACCACATTTCACCATTTGCCTTTTAATGGCCAAGTAGTAGACCTTCATTTATTTATTTTGTTATTTTATTTTATTTTTTGAGACAGGGTCTCGTTCTCTTGCCCAGGTTGGAGTGCAGTGGCGCAAAGTTGGAGTGCAGTGGCTCAGTTCCCACTCACTGCAGCCTCGACCTCCCCAGGCACAGGTGATCCTCTCACTTCAGCCTTTTGAGTAGCTGGGACTACAGGTGCATGCCACCACACCTAGCTAATTTTTGTATTTTTTTGTAGAGACGGGATTTCACCATGTTGCCCAGGCTGATCTCGAACTCCTGAGCTCAAGCGATCATCTCACCTCAGCCTCCCAAAGTGCTGAGATTACAGGCATGAACCACCGCGCTCGGCCTACCTTCATTTAAGCTAAAATTCTTTACTGAGAGACATTTAGGTTTCCTTTTTTATTTTTCTATTTACTAACAAATTAGAAAAACAACCTTTAATTTTTTTATATACTCATGCTATTATTTCTGTAGGGGACATTTCTAAAAGTGAGATGACTGAGTCCTGGGTGTAAGTAAGCACTTCAAACGTTTTTGAATATCATCAAATGGTTCTTCCAAAAGGTTACACCAATTCCTGTTTGCAGCAAAAGAGTCTGAGTGTGTTCTTCCCCCGACGCTGTTTCCGTCTTCCAAAATTCTGCCAAGCTGGCAGATAAAATGTGATGATCTCATTGTTTTAATTTGCTTTTCCTTAAACATTATGGAGACAGAATCTATATTTTTTTGTTTCTTGGTCATTTATGTATTTTATTTTGGGGATTTTCTATTTCTGTCTTTTGTCCATTTTCCCATTTTTGTGTTATTTTCGTTCTCCCTAGGATGTTCCTACATTTTCTGGTCACGATCTTTTGCTGCAGATATCTATTCTGAATTGGCAGTTTGTTGTTTCCACTTTGTTGATGGTGTCTTATGTTGAACAGAAACACTCCATTCTAACCTAGTCACATTTATCAATCTTTTCTTTTATGATGTGCTTTTCACGTAGCATTTAAGAAATCCTTCCCCTATGCAGAGATCAAAAGCAGGTTTCTCCTGTACTTTCCACTTATAAATGTTTTACAATTTTGCTTTTTAACTTTGGAAGCTTTATGGACATTGGTTTTTGCACAGTGCTGTCTACCCTGGGTTTCCCCAGGGGTTGATCCTGACACAAGGATTTGGGTGGAAGAGGGGAAGGGAAAGAAGTCCAAGGAAGGGTACACTGATGATCAGGCACCACTGGGAATGGTGGGGAGGTGGTGTAGGGCACACCTCACAACTGTCCCTCTGGAGGGGCCAGGAAGCTGTGGTATTATCCTTCAGCGTCTGCCCATCACCACCAGCACTACCAGACCCTACTCCTGGGACAATGACTCCCTGGTTCTTCCAGCTACTGTTCTTGCAAGGTGAGTGGAAGCCCTGGGGTCTCAGAGGGCCATGGGTGTTCACAGGGGACACCTTTATATGCAGTGGGTCAGGGAATTGAAGGGAGAGTGGCCCGGGCACCCTGGTGTCTGCTATAGTGTGAGGCTGGAACCTACATTAATTTCGTTTCAAATGGACAACCAATGGACCCAACAAGATTTATTTTATCCACCCACTTCCTTACTGATTTTATTAAATCAAATTTCTGGGGTTCAGTATTCTGGGTGTATCTGTCTATCCTGTGTTGCTATCACATTGTTTAAATGATCACAGCTTTATAAGTCTTGATACCTGGTAGGGGAAATCCTTCCTCATACCTTGACTTGTTGTTCTTGTTTGAAATTGTTTTGGCTATTGTTGGTCCTTTATTTTGCATTTGCATTTTAGGATTATATTATCGAGTTCCCTGAAAAGCCCCATTCAGAATTGATTGGTATTCTGTTAACTTTATAGATTAATCTAGGAAGCCTCATTTTGTTTATGGTTTTGAGTCTTTCTATCCATGAACACGCTATAGATCTTTATTTATTCATGACATCTGTGTTCTGCAGCAATATTTTATGCTTTCCTCCATAAAGATCCTGCACATCACTCCCTCTCTTGAAATCTCAATTCCCCATGGTTTTTGCTGCTATTGTAAGCGACGCCTTCTTATAACATGTTTTCTAGTCAATTATTGCTGGGCATAGAAGTATTATTGATTTTTTATGATATACATTGATCTTATATCCAGCAACTCTGCCAAACCTTTATCACTCTTCAAAGTTTGTAGAAGCTCTTGGATTTTCTATGTCAATAATCATATTATTATCAGCAAAGAATCACAATATGTTGCTTTTTTCTTTCCTATGGATGCAGGACAGGTGAGCCCCAAACTGGGGCTTAGTCCATGAGGGTTCTTGGCTTTGCCCAGGAAAGAATTCAAAGGTGAGCCGGTGGTAGGGTGGAAGAAAACAGCTTTATTGAAACAGCATTGTTAGAGCTCTGGTGGAGTTTCAGCTCCGTGACTGCTCCTGCCAAGCAGGGCTACCCCATAGGCAGTGTGCTGAGAGTAGCAGCTCAGGGCAGGGCAGGACAGAACTGGAGTCATATTCATGACTACCTTTTTTTTTTTTTTTGAGACCAAGTCTCACTTTATTGCCCAGGATGGAGTGCAGTGGTGCCATCTCGGCTCACTGCAACCTCCACCTCCTTGGTTCAAGTGATTCTCCTGCCTCAGCTTCCCAAATAGCTGGGACTATACACCTGGCTAATTTTTGTAGTTTCAGTAGAGACAGGGTTTCACCATGTTGGCCAGGCTTGTCTCGAACTCCTGACCTCAGGTGATCCATCTGCTTTGGCCTCCCAAAGTGCTGGGATTACAGGCGTGAGCCACCATGCCAGGCCCTTACCTACTTTTAATTGCATGCAGATTAAGAGGCAGTTTATGCAGAAATTTCTAGGGAAAGGATAGTCACTTTCGGGTTGTCAGGTCACTGCCACGGAAAGGAGCGGTAACTCCCAGGTGTGTTGCCGTGGCAACAGTAAACTGACATGGACACTGGTGGGAGTGTCTGCTGGAAAGCTGCTTCTGCCAGGTCCCTGTTTTAACCAGTCCTCGATTTGGCTTGATGTCTGATCCCTGCCTCTGGAGTGGAGTTCTGCCTCTTACCTCACTATTATTTTACTGTTCCTTTTTCTTGTCTTACTGAATTGGCTAGGACCTCCAGTCCAGTATTGAATACAGGAGTGGTTGCTGGCACCCTTATTTTATTCCTGAATTTTCATGGTAATGTTTCTAATGTTTTAACATGAAGAATCTTATCTGCTGTGAGTTTCTGATAGATGTTTTTGATCAAACTAAGGGAATTCCTTTCTATTTTTAGTTTGTATCATGAATAGGAGTTGAATTTTATTTATTTATTTATTTATTTATTTATTTATTTATTTATTTAGAGACCCCGCCTCAGTTTGTCACCCAGGCTGGAATGCAGTGGCACAATCTTGGCTCACTGCAGCCTCCACCTTCTAGCTCAAGGGATCCTTGAGCCTCCTGAGTAGCTGGGACTACAGGCGCACGCACCACACCCAGCTAATTTTTTGTATTTTTGGTAGTGATGGGGTTTTGCCATGTTGCCCAGGCTAGTCTCGAACTCCTGACCTCAAGTGATCCTCTCACCTCGGCCTTCCAAACTGCTGGGATTACAGGCATGAGCCACTGCGCCCAGCCTGAATTTTATTACCTGGTTTTCTGCATCTGTTGAGATGGTGATATTTTCTCTTCTTAATCTGTTAATGTGGCAAATTCTATCTAACGCATTTTCCTAAAATTGACTATTGCATGCCTAGGATAATGCCAATTTGGTTATAATGTATATATGTTTAAAATGCACTGCTTAATTTATCTTGCTCGTATTTATTTAGGATTTTTATATGTCTGTTTTAAAGGGGGATTGGCTTACAATTTTCTTTTTTATGCCATCTTTGTCCAACTGACATATTAGTGATGCCATCTTCCTAAAATAAGTGGGGTCTGTCTTTTATATTATTTGAAAACGTTGCTTACAATTTCAGCTAAGGTTTAACATTTATTAGCATAAAGTTGTTCATCATTTTCTCTAATGGTTTTTAACATTCCTGTGGTATGACTAGTTAGAATCTCTTCCGAGAAACACTGTTTTTGTTCATGCCTTCATCCTTTGAGGTGATTGGATTTGCTAGAAGTTTGTTCATTTTGTTGTTCTTTTGGAGGCATTAGCTTTTGGTCCTGCAGACTGTTAGGGGTTTTAGAGACCCTGATAAATATTGTCTTTCTTTTTTTATGGGATTTATATATCATTTGACGAATAAGACAAAAAGGGAACCCGGGAGACCAAATGGTCATCTCGGTTACCGAAGAGGCTGATGATGCGGGAGAATGAAACATAGCTGAGCGCAAAGGCACCCCCAGGGCTGCAACCCACAGTGCGATGGACTTGTGAGCTCAGTTACACAGGGCTGGGGAACTGCAACCCACACTCTGTCTCTTGGGGACAGGGTTTTGGTGCCCAGTTTACTTTGTGGTCAAGAACAATAAGAAAACACATTCGTGGCTGACGGTGGGAGAGGAAGAGAGAAGAGGAGAGGGGAAAGGCAGGCTGGCAGGTCCATACGTGCTTAGTTTCTCCGTCCAATCAGAGGAAACCATTGTGTCCCCCAGGAGGTATGAGGTGGAGGAGTGAGAGGGAAGGGGCCCACAGTATTCCTTTCCCGACTTGGAGGGATCCTCAGGAGCAGGGGATCAACAGTCTCCCCTGACACTCACCACCTCCAATATTGAAAAGCTACTATCTCATGAGATTTTCTTCTGCCATTTCTTTTTTTTTTTTTTGATGGAGCCTTGCTCTGTCGCCCAGGCCGGAGTGCAGTGGTGCAATCTTGGCTCACTGCAACCTCCATCTCCCAGGTTCAAGCAATTCTCCTGTCTCAGCCTCTTGAGTAGCTAGGATTATAGGCGCATGCCACCACGCCCGGCTAATTTTTTTTTGTATTTTTAGTGGAGATGGTGTTTCTCCATGTTTGTCAGGCTGGTCTGGAACTCCTGACCTTAGGTGATCCACCAGCCTCAGCCTCCCAAAGCACTGAGATTACAGGCGTGAGCCACCGTACTCGACCTCTTTTGCCATTTTTGTTTCATTCCTTTTACTTCCTTTGACTTTCTCTAATTTTTTTTTTCTAGCTTCTTAAGTTGAATGCTTTAGTCATTGTTTTCAGTCTTCATTTTTTTTTAAATAAAAATATAATACAGTTAAGGGTGTAAATTTAGAACAAGTAGAATAAGTACCTATGTATTTTAACTGCATCCCACAAGTTTTGAAAAGTAGGACTTCCATAGACATCCAGTTCTAAATATTTCGTCATTTATCTGTAGGTTCCTTTATCATCTATAGTTACCTAAGGCTAATTTCTTATTTCTAAATGAGGTGGGTTAAAAATTATTTTTTAAAATCACGAATCTTCAGTTTACCTGAATTGTGCTTAGAGATTAGGGCCTATAAGATATAGATTCTTCCACATTTTTTTTCTTCTTTTTTTTTTTTTTTTGAGACAGGGTCTCACTCTGTCACCCAGGCTTGAGTGCAGTGGTGTGATCTTGGCTCACTGCAACCTCTGCCTCACATGTTCAAGCTATCCTCCCACCTCAGCCTCCCACCTCAACTGGGATTACAGGCACATGCCAGCACACCCGGCTAGTTTTTGTATTTTTAGTAGAGGTGGTGTTTCACCATGTTGGCCAGGCTGGTCTCAAACTCCTGACCTCAAGTGATCTGCCCACTCTGCCTCCCAAAGTGCTGAGATTACAGGTGTGAGCCACTGCGCCCGATCCACATTTTTAATGATCTCCTCTGTGACCTTGCAAATGGTCAGTCTTTACATATGTTCAGTTTATGCTTGAAAATACTGAATATTGTTTATTTGTTGCATCCAGAGCTCTATATAAAGTAGATTAAGCTTGTGAATTTTGCTGTTCAGACATTAGAAACCATTGCATCATTTTCTATCTGCTTGAACCTATTTGTTTTTGATAGATGAGCATCAGAATCTTTCTCTATGCCTGTGGCTGTTCAATTTCTCCTTGTAAAAGAGTCAGTTTTTGCTTTGTGTATATTGAAGTTATATTGTTAGATGCATGCAAATTCCTGCTTTGGGGGCTAGTACACTTTACCATTATGTTGTATATTTATTTATGCCTAATAATGCTTTCTGTCATAAATTATTGTTTTAATATTGCCAGGCCAGCTTTCATAGGTTGGTTTTGGTCTGGCTTCTAGCTGCCACCCAGTATGAATTTCCCCATTTTTCCTTAGTAGCATACCCAAGTTGTGTTAGTGGTGAAAATGTACCTGGCTGAAAGACTACATTAAACAGCCTCCCTTGCTGCAGGATGAGGCCCTATGATTAGACGCCAGCCCAGATCAAGAAGGCTGCTTGAAAGAGTCAACCCAGTGGGGAGGGTGCCCTTTTACTTTTGCCTTTCTGCTGCCTGGAATGCTGAGTGAATGGCTGGAATTCCAGCAGGCATGTTGGAATACGAGGTTGCCTTGAGGATGGTACCAAGTATTGGAAGTGTGGAACAGAAAGAAGGAAATCTCTGGAGCCCCCTTTTTTTTTTTTTTGAGACGGAGTCTGGCTCAGTCGCCCAGGCTGGAGTGCAGTGGCGCGATTTCTGCTCACCGCAAGCTCCGCCTTGCGGGTTCACCCCATTCTCCTGCCTCAGCCTCCCAAGTAGCTGGGACTATAGGTGCCCGCTGCCACGCCTGGCTAATTTTTTTCATTTTTAGTAGAGACGGGGTTTCACCGTATTAGCCAGGATGGTCTCGATCTCCTGACCTCGTGATCCACCCGCCTCGGCCTCCCAAAGTGCTGGGATTACAGGCGTGAGCCACTGCACCCGGCCTAGATCCCTCTTGACAACAGAACTATTTTACCTTTTCTGGATGGCTTTCATTCATACTATTTTCTTTTTTTTTGAGATGGAGTTTTGCTGTTGTTGCCCAGGCTGGAGTGCAATGGCGCAATCTTGGCTCACTGCAACCTCCACCTCCTGGGTTCAAGCAATTCTCCTGCCTCAGCCTCCCAAGTATCTGGAATTACAGGTGTGCACGATCACACCCGGCTAATTTTGTATTTTTAGTAGAGACAGGGTTTCTCCATGTTGGTCAGGCTGTTCTTGAACTCCCGACCTCAGGTGATCCACCCAGCTCAGCCTCCCAAAGTGCTGGGATTACAGGTGTGAGCCATTGTGCCCGGCCTCATTCATACTTTTTAATGTGAGAGTGGCTTTACTATGTTTTTGACTTATTTTATTTGACTCTTTTTGACTTTTATTTTATTTTATTTGAGACAGTCTTGCTCTGTCACCCAGGCTGGAGTTCAGTGGTGTGATCTTGGCTCATTGCAACCTCCACCTCCTGGCTCTAGCGATTCTCGTGCCTCAGCCTCCAAGTAGCTGAGATTACAAGTGCCCACCACCACGCCCAGCTAATTTTTGTATTTTTATTAGAGACACTGTTTCTCTATGTTGGCCAGGCTGGTCTAGAACTCCTGACCTCAAGTGATCCACCTGCCTTGGCCTCCCAAAGTCCTGGGATTATAGGCGTGAGCCACCCCACCTGGCCTCTTTCTGACTTTTATATGCAAGCAAAATGACTAACATACATTAGATTTGTGTGTGTGTGTATGTGCCTTTACTTTCAATTTTTTTGGGTGTTTTACTTTAGGTATATCTGTTCACATATTTTGGACTTAAACTCTTTGTTTAGTTACATGTATATTAAAGATTTAAACTTTGGGAGGCCGAGGCGGACGGATCACAAGGTCAGGAGTTTGAGACCATCCTGGCTAACACAGAGAAACCCCGTCTCTACTAAAAATACAAAAAATTAGCTGGGTGAGGTGGCGGGCGCCTATAGTCCCAGCTACTCGGGAGGCTGAGGCAGGAGAATGGCGTGAACCCGGGAGGCGGAGCTTACAGTGAGCCAAGATAGCGCCACTGCACTCCAGCCTGGGCGACAGAGCAAGACTCCACCTCAAAAAAAAAAAAAAAAAAGATTTAAAGAAAAACATGCAAATTTATGAATAATCTAATTTTATAAGTGTCACTCATTGTACCTGGGACATAGTAGGTATGCACTTTATATCTGTTGAATGATGAATGAATAGACATGCTACAAATATTTTTTTCCCATCTGTCTTTTGTCTTTTGACTGTACTTATAATCACTTTGCTGTATGGAAATTAAAATATTTTATGCAGTCAAATATGTGAGCCTTTGCCTTTTCGGCTTCTAGGTTTGTCGTTGTGCCTAGAGAGGCCCTACTAGCATCCTCCTATGTTTTAAATCTCTCTAATATATATGAATAAATACATGTGTAAACATTGAACTAATTAGGATTTTTTTTTTTTTTTTTTTTTTTTTTGAGATGGAGTCTCGATCTATTGCCCAGGCTGGAGTGCAGTGGCGCAATCTTGGCTCACTGCAACCTCTGCTTTCTGGGCTCAAGTGATTCTCCTGCCTCAGCCTCCTGAGGAGCTGGGATTACAGGCATGCACCATCACATCCAGCTAATTTTTTTTTTTTTTTTTTGGTCTTTGCAGTAGAGACAGGGTTTTGCCATGTTGGCCAGGCTGGTCTCCAACTCCTGACCTCAAGTAATCCGCCCACTTCGGTCTCCCAAAGTGCTGAGATTACAGCTGTGAGTCACCATGCCCAGCTTAATTAGGATTTTTTTGGTGTATGATGTGAGATAAACATCTAACTTTGTTTCTTTCAAAATGATAGCTAATGACACCAAAATTTTCATTGACTAGTACATCCTTTTACCAGTGAATTGAAATTTTATTATAACATTTTATTATAGACCAACTGGCTTCATGGGTGTTAGTGGGGAGGCTCAGTGACCGTCCTTACGCAGATCAATTCCCGGCTCAGTGCCTGCATGGTGCCCAGTAAAACGTACCCACATGAGAGCTTTCGTGGCCACACATGTAGGTCTTCAGCTCGGAGTGCTTTTCCACCTCGTCACTGAGAGCTGCTCTGTGGTGACTGCCCTTTGGTGACATTCACATGGGTCACAAGAGTCCTCACGTGCAGTGTCCATTCCAAGAGATCCATCCACATACCCCTTCCCCAGACCTCCTTCACGCCAATGCTCCCTTCCTTTTTTTTTCTTCTTGAGACAAGGTCTTGTGTTCTGTTACCTACGCTGGAGTGCAGTGGCACTATCTCAACTCACCGTAGATTCGACCTCCCAGGCTCAATTGATCCTCCTATGTCTGCCTCCTGAGTAGCTGGGACTACAGGCGCACACCGCCATGCCCAGCTAATTCTGTTTTTCTATTTTTTTGTTAGGTACAGGGTTTCCCCATGTTGCCCAGGCTTAATACTGTATTTTTGTTTTCCTAATCCTTGACTGTGGCATAATAAGAAATATTATATTATAAATAAGAACATTATATTTGACCTTTGTCCCTGGTTCCTGGCACAGAGCTCCTGAAATGGAATTTCCTGAGGGACAGAAATGATAGAAGCATCTTTATTTCTAACAAGGTGACTCTTGGCAGGTCCCTAGATAGCTTTGGATGCAGGCTGGTTACCAAAAAGACCAAACCTTGATTCAAAGCCTAGAACTTTTGCCCTACCTCCCAACTTCTGAGGCAAGGATAGGGGCTGAAGATTGATTTTGTAATTGATCATGCCTACAGGATAAAATTCCATAAAAACCCCTAAAAGCCTGGGCACAGTGGCTCACATTTATAATCCCAGCGCTTTGGGAGGCCAAGGGCGGTGAATCACTTGAGGTCAGGAGTTCGAGACCAATCTGGCCAACATGGCGCAGCCCCGTCTCTACTAAAAATACAAAAAGTTAGCCAGGTGTGGGGGTGCGTGCCTGTAACCCCAGCTACTCGGGAGGCAAAAGAATCCCTTGGAACTTGGAGGCCAAGGTTGCAGTGAGCCGAGATCGCGCCACTGCACTGCAGCCTGGGCGAGACTCTGTCTCAGAAAACAAACAAACAAACAAAACCCCTAAACGATGGGGTTTGAGGAGGTTCTGGGTTGAACACATGGAGGTGCTGGGAGGGGGGTATGCCCAGAGAGGGCATGGAGGCTCCTCGCCCTGACCCCCGCAACTTGCCCTGTATATCTCTTTTGTATGGCTGTTCCTGAATTTCCTGAATTGTATCCTTTATAATAAACCGGTAATAGTAAGTAAAACATTTTCCTGAGTTCTGTGTGTCCTTCTAGTAAATTACTGAACCCGAAGATGGGTTGCAGAAACCTTTGGTTTATTGCTAGTATGGGGGGCCCAGGATTGGGATTGGCATCTGAAGTGGGGCCAGTCTTGTGGGACTGAACCCTCAGCTTGTGGACTCTGATGCTAACTCCAGGTAGATAGTGTCAGAATTGGATGGAATGATTGGACACCTAGGTGGTGTCAGATAATTTGTCAGTGTGAGAAAAAAAAAAAAACCTTCATATTTGGTAACAGAAGGTCAAAAAAAACCTCTCAGACTGGCTGGGTTTGGTGGTTCATGCCTGTAACCCCAGCACTTTGGGAGGCTGAGGCAGGTGGATTACGAGGTCAAGAGATCGAGACTATCCTGGCCAACATGGTGAAATCCCATCTCTACTAAAAATACAAAAATTAGCTGGGCGTGGTGGCGCATGCCTGTAATCCCAGGTACTCAGGAGGCTGAAGCAGGAGAATCTCTTGAACCCAGAAGGCAGAGGTTGCAGTGAGCCGAGATCGCGCCACTGTACTCCAGCCTGGTAACAGAGCAAGACTCTCAAACAACAACAAAAACCTCTCAGACTGACCGACCGTCTGGCCAACTCATCAGCTTCTGTCCATGAATCAGTGTAGACCCATATGTCTGGTCATCTCTCCTTCTGAGCAAAGTGGAAAATGAGATGTTCTCTCTAAGTTCTGCACAGCGGGAGGATTTTCCTGCTCCACAGTCCCTCAGGGCCTCTCCAAGTAAGGCAGTGATCATCCATATACCAGGCTCAGGGATTTTCTTTTTCAGTCATCTGGCAGGTGAGGGGCTGCCACATTTTTTCTTTTTCGAGGCAGGGTCTTGCTCTGTTGCCCAGGCTGGAGTGCAGTGGTGTGATCACATCTCACTGCAGTCTTGACCTTCTGAACTCAAGCAATCTTCTTACCTCAGCCTCTCGAGCATCGAGGATTACAGGTGTGTGCCACCATGCCTGGGTAACTTTTGTATTTTTTTGTAGAGATAGGGTTTCGCCATGTTGCCCAGGCTGGTCTTGAACTCCTGAGCTCAAGTTTTCCACCTGCCTCGGCTTCCCAAAGTGCTGGGGTTACAGACATAAGCCATTGTGCCTGGCTTCTGCCACGTGTTTTGAAAAACCTCCAGCCCAGTGTATCACCTCTGAGTAAAAACCACTAATAGAGGTTTTCTTTGGCAGAATCACACAGTCCATTTTGTCAACATGATCCTGAGTGTATAGTAAGTGTTCACATAATTCATTGATATCAATATCAGTACAAAGGTCCCTTTGCACAGAGTGGGACAAATCCTCCATCCTAAAGACTTGATTGATGCTATCAGTTTACTGGATCCTTGCAACTTGGCTTTATCATGACGCTTCCATCTGAGCAGGGAGTTTAATATCAGTTTCAGGCTGGCCATGGCACGGCAGGAGGTGGAAGTGAGTCTTCCCACAGGTGGGTGGACATCGGGCAACTTGCTGGCATGGCAGCCTTTGCAGGGCTAATGGGGTCCTCTGACCTAGGAACGGGCAGAAGCTGGTGCCTGTGACCTGCTGCTGCTCTCCGAGGCACCTGTACTGCTCTTGCACCTTCCTTGATGTCTCTATATATCTTGTGCTTCCTGTCTGCAACCGCTCTGCAGAAATAGCATCTGTTACCGATGAATTGTGTTCCCCCAGAAAGATACATTGAATTCCTAATCCCCAGTACCTCAGAATGTGACCTTATTTGGGGTTAGGGTCTTTGCAGTAGTCAATTTAAGATGAGATCATTAGGGTGGGACTTCATCCAATCTTACTGTGTCTTTACAAAGGGACATTTGGACCCAGAGACAGATATAAAGGGAAAATGTCATGTGAAGATGAAGGCAGAGATTGGGGAAATGCATAAGAAATGTCAAAGACTGCCAGCAAACCCCCAGAAGCTAGGAGAAAGGCATGGGACTGATTCTCCCTTGCATCCTTCAGAAGGAACCAACCCTGGCCTCCAGAACTGTGAGATGATAAATATCTGTTATTTTAATTACTCAATCTGTGGCAGTTGTTATGACAACCCCAGGAAACAAATGCAGGATCTATCACTCCTCTAACACTCAGGATGTCTTTTCCTCAGGCCTGCCTCTCCCCCTGAAGTCTCCTCCCAATCCTCTCCATCCCATATCTGAATTTTTCTATTCAGCAAGTCAAGTTGACATCAAAATGGTGGCTGAGAGTGGGTTCAAAGCTGCTGGGGTCCTGCATATGCCCCCCAGACTGGTGCACATTCCTGCTGGCCAGGTCTAGAATTCACTCTGACCCTTTTGTAATCCCTAGGTTGGTGCAGGTATGGAGACGGGTCAGCTAAAGACTGATGGTAAAGAGCAAAGAGGCTGGGCCCAGGATACTGAGTCTTCTTACTTTTGTCTTATTTTAAATATTGGATTTCAGAACCATGTTGCTCCAGTTTTAGGCGTGTATGACTGAAGGTACAGGATCTCATTCAGATTAAGGAAAATAGTATAAATGTTCTTCTTATTCACATTTTAAAAATTCCCCTAAATCACAAATTCATGTAGGCAATAGGAAAATGATATTTATTTTTGAGAAAATACAGAGGCTTTGTTAATAAGTTAGTTAAAGCACAGCTGAGTTGAAGGATAAATCCTGTTTTCTCTGAACTAGTAGGACTAGTAAGAAATGAAGAGAGGTCTTCGATCCTGAAATGCTTATAGCATCACTCTCAAACTTAGTTCAATAGGTTTGCTGGGAAAGAGAGGTGGGGGTAGAGGTGTTGCTTCCTGCCACCCACAAATAAGTTATTGTTATTTATATTTTTATGATTTTGTTAAAATTTATGATTGTTGTAAAAATATCAAGCATTATGGAAAAGTATTAAGAAGAAAGTAAAAATCATGTGAAATCCTCCTACCTTGGCATTACCACCATTGATGTTTTGGAGCACATTCTTTCATGCCTTTCTCTATGCATCTCTTTACCCCCAGTACATTATTTTGCATGCATTGGATCTTGGTAAATACTTTTTAAAATTGTTAATTGTTATTTCAGTTTTCTTTTTTTTTGCTACATCCACTTCCTGCTACCCCAGGGACACAGTGGTAACATCTTTTCTCCAGGCTTATTTAATCATGCACAAAGTCCCTATACATATACTGTAGAGTTTTCAACAAAATCAATGCTTGTCTTTTTGACAATGGAATCAAATCATAACACTTCTCTGTATCTTGATTTCCTCACTTCACATGTTACAGGAATATCCCAGGCCATCTTGTATAACTCACTTGTTCTTTCATAGTTGCATAGAAGTTCGTGGTGTAAGCGTACTGTTCTTTGCTCACCCTGAGTGAGGGTCTTTCACTGTGACCCAGGCATACTCACTGTCACACTCACGTGCCCATACCCCTATGTGCTGCTGCTTTTGTGTCCATGGGACTGATTCCCAAGGATGCTATTGCCCAAAGGGATACACACATTAAAGTTTTAATATATACAGATGAACTGATTTACAAAACGATTATTGTCAATTCACGTCCCCACCAGAAGTCTGTGAGAGGATTCTTTGCCCCACATCTTCTGCAGTTCTATAAGCAATCTGTCTTTTTTATTTGTGTCCAAATGATCTCTACGGTGTTACACATAAAAGTCATTCATTTCATCGTAAGACTTTTATTTGCTGGACCCTGAGGTGCCATTTATCTTTTTATTTCTTTTAAAATAGTGGCCATGACTTTTTTTTGAAAAAAACAAGTAATGCTTATTCAATGCAGATAAATTGAAGAACACAGAAAAACTCAAGAGAAGTCTAACCCAAATGCATAATCACCTGTCTGCTGTCAGCATTTTGATATGTTTTCTGCTCGTTTTTTCTTTATGTATATTTTCAGACAGATACAGAGTTACAAAAATATGTGTTTTTTATATATGATGCTGTTGTCAGTTGTTTTTTTCTCTTACCAATACATTATGAACATTTTTTCCATGCTGATACATGTTTTTCTATGGCATAATTTTTAATAGATGAAAATTATTCCATTACATGACTTTTCCTTAACCAATTCCCTGCCAAACATTTTTCTTTTTTCTTTTTTTTACTACCATAAACAATACTGGGATGAACATATTTTTCCATTATGTTAGTTCACTTGTCTGCTGGTCTTCTAGAGGTAGAGTTGTTGAGTCCAAGGTGATGCACATTTTCAGAGTTTTCATACCAATCAGTCTCTGAAAGATTGTATCGGTGGATGCTCCCCTCTACTTTGAGCCAACAGTGGTGTTAGGGGCTCATTTCAAACCAGAAGCAGATGCTCTAACAGTGCCTGAGCCCAGCTCTTCTTCAGCCCCAGCCTGTGACATGGCACCATGGGCAACACAGTCTTCACATCTCCCAGGTTTCGGTGCTCTGTGTCTTACAGGCTTTTGTGTTCATGACCCCAACGGACCTTCAGCATTGATCCCGCAAGGTTGAGAGGGTCAGAGCCCATCCCTATGGCAGATGGGAAACCTGATGCCACAGGAGGTCATATGACTTGAGTCAGCAAGTGTGCGGGTCAGTTCAGGCTGCCATAGCAAAATACCGCAGACTGCGGGACTTAAACAACAGAAATTAATTTTCTTACTGTTCTGGAGGCTGGAAGCCCAAGATCAAGGTGTTGGCAGGTTTGGTTTCTTCTGAGAATTTTCTTCTTGGTTCCCAGATGCTGCCTTCTTGCTGTGTCCTAATGAGTTAGGAGACCAGCAGGACTTGTTTTCTGGTCACAACCCTGCTGACCAAAACAGGATCTGGTCCAGACAGGATAAAGTGAAAAACCAAAACCAACTGGCCCAAACCAACAGATGGTTGCAAAAGCAATCTCTGGCTGCCCTCAGGGCTCATTAGCGTAAGACACTCCCACAAGCACCATGACAGTTTACAAACGCCCAGGTCATTCTACAATGACCTGGAAGTTACTGTGCCTTTCCTACCCAGCCTTCAATTTGCGTTGACCCACCCCTTAATTTGCATGCAATTGAAAGTGGGCTTATGTGAACATGAATATAGTCGCCAAGAGCCCATGCATTGCTGACTCTGGGCACACTGCTTGTGAGTCAGGCCTGCTTTGCAAGGGGCAGAACATCAGCTCCCCTTGAATTCTTTCCTGGGTGAAGCCAAGCACTGTCCCAGGCTAAGCCCCAGTTCTGAGGCTTTCCTGTCCTGCACCACTCACGTGGCTATTTCTCTGTGCAAGCACCTCCCTGGTGTGTCTGTGGCTCCACATTTCCTCTGCGTATAAGAACCCCAGTCACACTGGATTAGGACTCATCCTAATGGCCTCGTTTAACTTGATTGCCTGACTAAAGGTCCTGTCTCCAAATACAGTCACATACTGAGGGACTAGGCTTGGGACTTCAACATACGACTTTTGAGGGTGGGCACAGTTCTGCTCCTCATAGTGAGTTAACAGCAGAACTGGGGAGGTCCTGGCCAGGCGCAGTGGCTCACGCCTGTAATCCCAGCACTTTGGAAGGCCGAGGCAGGTGGATCACCAGAGGTCAGGAGTTCAAGACCAGCCTGACCAACATGGTGAAACTCCATCTCTACTAAAAATAAAAAAATTAGCTGGATGTGGTGGTATGCACCTGTAATCCCAGCTACTCGGGAGACTGAGGCAGGAGAATTGCTTGAACCCGGGGGGTGGAGGTTGCAGTGAGCTGAGACTGCACCACTGCGCTCCAGCCTGGGCGACAGAGTGAGACTCTGTCTCAAAAAAAAAAAAAAAAAAAAAAATACTGGGGAGATCCAGATTTTTGGTGTACCCTCCTGAGAGCAGAGAATCTGGTGGGGGTGTGGGATGGAATGCAAATACAGTGCCCAAGACTGCTCCTGTTCATTTGGCTGGGGAGAAGCTACGACATCACCAGGGATTCTCTTCACCGTCCCACTCTTTTGGGAAACTGGAGGAATTATCCTTGGATCATATTACCAGCCTCTGATGTGGGGAATCTTGTGGTTCACAGATTCAGCCCAGTTTTCCAAACTGATTCCAACAAATGGACTCTAGAAGTTCTTTTTCTACAAAGTTTCTTTCATTAGCTCCAGCAGAAAGCAATGCCAGGGAGAAAGCCCTGAGTTGAAGAGGAGAGCCCAGGGGTTTCGGGAAGTTCGGCTTCCCAATCAGTAGTTGCATGAGCCTTTTCTACAAAATGAGGATGGCCCTATTGTCTGGAAAAGCTCTTTGGAAGCGGTAAACAAAACACATTATGAATATTAATAATAAAATAACATAAAACAAGAAAGAAATAGACATAGAATCCAAATCATTGATATCTGTGAAGGAAATAAAGTCAGTACAGATTGAAATAGAAAAAGTGTGACTTGTAACTTTGCTGTGAAATTCAACTTCATTTTCATTTGCTCTGGACGTTAACAATGTGACTGACTGACTGACTTCTAACTTGGAATTTCTAACAACCCCATCAAGAGGCTGTACCCAGGATCTCAATGAGCCAGACTGTGGGTCACGTTTCCCATTCAGCAATTGCTGGTATTGGTGAGCCGCGTTCAGTGTTTCTTGGGAAGTCCAGGCCCAAAGAGGTGGTTGAAAGAGTCTCCCAGGGGGATGATTATTTAGGGCACACTAGACTCGGAGTTCAAAACACACAGGAAAACAGCACGAATGAATGGGAAAAAGGAACCGGAGACACAGTGGCCTGTGAAATGGGTGAAGAGAATGTAGTCTTAGGAACGCCAAGAGGGACATTTCCCAAGAGTGGCGCCAGCTTTGTGGTTGGTGAGGTTTTAATTAGATTTGAAGGCTTTTGTTGAAGCCTCAGGATAGTAGATTTAAACAGATCGATACACTGAATTAGAATGTAGGGACTGTCATGGGACATTGGAGACTGGCCCTCAGCAGAGGAATAGAGGCTGGCAGAGTTGTCACGCGTGTCCGTGACACATGCGTGGGAAAGAGAACCGGGAGGGACCAGGCTGTTTAGGAGAAGAGCCCAGCAGATACGGGTTTCGCACTTGGCCTCTTGCACCAGGCATTAGATAAATAACCATGGGCAAGTCAGTCTGAGACTCTGATTTCTCCCCGCTGAGCGGGCACAGAGACACCTCAGGGATTCGAATGTGGAGATGAGAGCCTAGACGTTGGCTGGGTTGCAGAACAAGCCAGCTGGGATGGTATCAGAAAGCGTCTTTCTTTTTGCCCCCCCCAGTGCCCCACTTGAATTCCTGCAGAGGGTGAATGAGTGTCCTGTGGTTGCTGGAACAAAGTGCTACAAACCAGACAGTGTGAAACAATAGAAACCCACACGCAGTCCTGGGGTCCAGAAATCTGCAATCAGGGTGTCGGCAGGGCCATACTCTTTCCAAAGGCGCTGGAGGACCCTTCCTCTCCTGTCCATCTTCTGATCATTATCTGCATTCTTTGTCTTGTAGACGCATCACTCCTGTTCCCTCTGTCATCCCAGACTTCCTCCCTTGCCTTTGTATCCTCTCGTCATCTTCCCTTTACGAGTGTGTCTGTCCCCAAGTTTCCCTCCTCTTATAAGGACACTAGTAGGTCCCTTGGATTTAGGGTCCACATGAATCCAGTATGACCTAATCTTAACTGGGTTACATCTTCGAAGACCCTATTTTCAAGTAAAGTCACATATGGAAGTTCTGGGTGGACATGAATTTGTGGGGGCTGCTGTTCAACTCAGTAAAGTGAGAGATGAAAGTGTGGGTGCTCCTAGGCTGGGCATAGTGGCTCATGCCTGTAATCCTAGCACTTTGGGAGGCCGAGACGGGTGGATCACAAAGTCAGGAGATCGAGACCCTCCTGGCCAACATGGTGAAATCCCGCCTCTACTAAAAATACACAAAAAAATTAGCCAGGTGTGGTGGTGCATATCTGTAATCCCAGCTACTTGGGAGGCTGAGGCAGGACAATAACTTGAACCGAAATCGCACCACTGCACTCCTCCAGCCTGGCGACGGAGTGAGACTCCGTCTTAAAAAAAAAAAAAAAAAGGAAATGTGGGTGCTCCTATGACTTTTTCAATTACCCTTAGGGGAGAAATGTCCTATAGTCACTTTAAGTCCAAAATAGTGTCTTGACTGGGCACGGTGCCTCACGCCTGTAATCCCAGCACTTTGGGAGGCTGAGGCAGGTGGATCACTTGAGTTCAGGAGTTTGAGACCAGCCTGGGCAACAAGGTGAAACTCCGTCTCTACAAAAAAAAAAAAAAAAAAAAAAAAATTAAACAGGCGTGATGTTGCGTGTCTGTAATCCCAGCTACTTTGGAGGCTGAGGCAGGAGGATCGCTTGAGCCCAGGAGGTCAAGCCACTGCACTCCAGCCTGGGTGACAGAGTGACACCCAGTCTCAAAACAAAAACAAAACTAAAAACATTAAAATAAAGTTTCGATTCAGAAATTCAAGGCTTCCAGTTCAATGTCTTAGACCACACATTTTTCTCCATTCCAAGCCAAGACATCTTGGACAGGCAGCAGGGGCTGGGGAGCATCTAGGTGGCACCTTCCTTCTCTCTGACCTCCTCGTTCATCCCGTCTGAAGGGGAGGGGCAGGCTCCAGGAGGAGCCAGCAGGGCAGGAAATGTCTGTGTGGCTGACACTGTCCTCATGTGGTTCTGTGTTTGGCATCTGTCAGAGTTCACAGATGTTGCCTCCTCTTTTGGGACTTGGCCAGTTTGGAGACCCTCAGGGCAGGGGTTCCTTGATGGCAGCCCCTGCGCTCCGGGCAGAGGCTTTGTTCCAAGCAGCCTGCCTCCTACCCGCCTCTGCTGAGGCTGTTTGCCCTTCCAGATAGTCCACTGGCCTGCACCGGCTGGCACTGCAGCCCTCATCCGCCTCCGCCTGGTCAAATGATGGCCTGCGGGTGAGACCATGCTTTAAAATGGGGAAGCCATTCCTGGTTTCTCCACTCATCACTGTGCCTCTAACTGTGGGGTCAGTGATGTGGGGGATCCACCCACATCAGCCTGCAGAGTAGCTGGGATTATAGGTACGCACCACCAAACCTGGCTAATTTTTGTATTTTTAGTAGAGACAGGGTTCCTCCATGTTGGCCAGGCTAGTCTTGAACTCCTGAGCTCAAGTGATCCACCCACCTTGGCCTCCCAAAGTGTTGTGGCGTGAGCCACCACACCTGGCCAAGATGATGATTCTGGAGCAAGGTTTATTGAGAGGGACTCTCAGGGGAAGAGAAGTGGAGGAGGCAGGAGGAAGACAGGAGGAGGCTCAGCAGACATGGTGTTTCCACCACAGCCTGCTGGCCTCAGCCCCATCCCACTGGGGAGCCCTTCCCACAGACAGGCAAGGAGGTGGAGACTCTGTGTCCCGCATGGGATGACATTGGCTTTAGGCTGCCCTCTGAGGGATGCTGTGACGGCCCAGGCACTTCCAAGGAGGAGTCTCCTAGCTGACTGCAGTTCTCTCCAGCTCAGAGTATCTGGGCAAGGCACCAGCAGCTTCTCCTGTTCTGCACCTGCTTCCCCATGGCTCTTCTTGTCTTCCCAGCGACGGGTACAGGCCTCCCTCCTCACCTCTCTCCTCTACGCTCACCTCACCTGCTCTGCAATCCAAAGTCTTCCACAAGTCTTGTTCACCAACACCAACTCCTCTCTTAGCAAATCATAGCCAATTTAATAACAGTGACTTCTAGGTAACATTATTCCTGATGATGTATGTCTTAGTCCATTTATGCTGCTATAACAAAATACTTGAGACTTGGTAATTTATTTAAAAATACCAGGAATTTATTTCTCACAGTTCTGGAGGCTGGGAAGTCCAAGATCAAGGCGCCGGTAGAGTCAGCACCTGGTGAAGGCTGTTCTCTGCTTCCAAGATGGCACTTTGTTGCTGCATTCTGCAGAGAGGACAAAGGCTGTGTTCTCACATGGCAGAAGGGACAGAGGGACAAGAGAGAGATGAACTCCTTCCAGCAAGCCTTTCAGACCAGCTCCAATTCCATTCATGAGGGTGGTGTCCTCCTAACTCAGTCACCTCCTGGAGACCACACTTCTTAATATCGTTGCATCGGGGACTAAGTTTCAACATGAATTTTGGAGGGAACACAAACATTCAAGCCATAACAATGACTTATATTGTTTTTTGTTTTGTTTTGTTTTTTGTGTGTGGTTTTGTATTTGTGTGTTTTGTTTGGTTTTGAGATGGAGTCTTGCTCTTGTTGCCCAGGCTGGAGTGCAATGACGCGATCTTGGCTCACTGCAACCTCCACCTCCTGGGTTCAAGTGATTCTCCTGCCTCAGCCTCCCGAGTAGCTGGGATTACAGGCATGCACCACCATGCCCAACAAATTTTGCATTTTCAGTAAAGACAAGGTTTCTCCATGTTGGTCAGGCTGGTCTCAATCTCCTGACCTCAGGTGATCCACCTCCCTCTGCCTCTCAAAGTGATGGGATTACCGGTGTGAGCCACCACGCTAGGCCATTTTCTTTTGTATTGTCTTGTATTTATAGAAACCAACTGTAACTAACATTTGTGTTTTCTGTTACCATTTTTCAGACCCATCCACATCTTTTATCTTGATGTTGTTTCACAACCCAATCAAGTGTTTTCCTAAATTCTCACTTTAGAGTTAATGACTGTGAGCATGAGATAGGAGCTGTGTCTGGGCTTGTTATAGAAGAATAGTAAGTATATAAAATTCTGCAAAATCAACTTTATTGAGCTATAAGTTGCATACAATAGAATGCACCTATTTTAAGTGTGCGGTTCAGTGGGCTTTGGCTTTGACCAACATGTATACCTGTGTAACCACTACCTGCATCACCACCTCCCTGGTCCCGGCTGATCATCAATGCTTTCTGTCACGGTACATTAGTTTTTAGCCTTTTTGGAAATTCACGTAAATGTAAATCATACTTTGTGCAGCCATTTGTGTCTAGTTTCTTTTGCTCAGTGTAACATCTGTGAGATTTATCCATGTTTTGGTTATTGAGAATAAAGCTACTATGTACATTTAAGTACACATTTTTGTGGAGATATACGTTTTTATTTCTCTTGAGTAAATACCTAGGAGTGGGATTCTGGTTTGCATGGATAAGTATATGTTTAAACTTATAAGACAATGCCAAATTATTTCCAAAGTGGCTGTGCAATTCTGCATTTGCTCCAGGAAGGTATGAGAGCTCCAATTTCTTCTTGTCCTTGTTAGCACTTGAAGTTATCAGTCTTTTAAATTTCAACAATTCTAGTAGTGTCAGTGATTTTTTTTTTTTTTTTTTTTGAGACAAGTTCTTGCCCTGTTGCCCTGGCTGGAGTGCAGTGGCACGATCATGGCAGCCTTGATCTCCCGGGGTCAAGCAATTCTCTCACCTTAGCCTCCAAATTGCTGACATTTTAGGCATGCACTAACATGCCCAATTAATTTTTTAATTTTTTGTAAAGACGGGGTCTTGCTATGTTGCCCAGGCTGGTCTTGAACTCCTAGGCTCAAGTGATCCTCCCATCTTGGCCTCCCAAAGTGCTGAGATTACATGTATGAGCCACCATGCCCAGCCTAGGGTTTTAATTTAAATGTGTATGATAACCAATGATATTAAACTTTTATGTATGCACTTACTGGCCATTTGTATATCTTCTTCTGTGAAATACCTTTGAACTTTTTACACATTTCTAAAAATTGAGTTGTCTTCAAATTGAGTTGTAAGGGTTCTTTATATTCTGTATACCACCAGTCTTTCAGTAGATATATGCATTGTAAATTTTTTTTTTTTTTTTTTTCTGGCCTGTGGCTTGCTGTTTAATTTCTTTTTTAACACGTCTTCTGAAAAGGAGAAATTTTAAATTTCCTTAAGTTTTAATTTATTGAAACTTTATTGTCTCATGATTTGGGCTTCCTAAGAAATCTTTGCTTACCACAAGACTGTGAAGATTTTCTCCTGTTTCCCTCTATAAGTTTCATAGCTTTAGCTTTTATATTTAGGCTTATGATGTTTTTCAAATTCATTTTTGTGTACCATAGGAGGAAATGGTCATTTCCATATATAATTGTTCCAGTACTTTATTGACTATTCTATCCTTTCCTCATTGGATTATTTTGGCAGTTTTGTAAAACATCAACAGACTATGTATGTGGGGCTGTTTCTGGATTCTCTATTCTGTTTCACAAGTATATGTTAACTCTTACAACAATATTACCTGCCTTGATTACTGTAGCTTTTTTTTTTTTTTTTTTTATGGAGTCTCACTCTGTCACCCAGGCTGGGGTGCAGTGGTGTGATCTTGGCTTACTGCAACATCCGCCACCCGGGTTCCAGCAATTATTTTGCCTCAGCCTCCCAAGTAGCTGGGATTACAGGCACCCGCCACCACGCCCGGCTAATTTTTGTATTTTTAGTAGAGACAGGGTTTCACCATGGTGGCCAGGCTGGTCTCTAACTCCTGACCTCAGGTAATCCCCCTGCCTCGGCCTCCCAAAGTGCTGGGATTGCAGGCGTGAGCCACCATGCCTGGCCTACTGTAGCTTTACAGTAAGTCTTCTCATTGAAATGTTATATGTATAACAAAATAAAAATTTGCTTTATGTCATTTTAGGTTTTTCACATTTTCTCATCTTTTTCAAAGTTATTTTTGCTCTTCTAGGACTTTTCTGTCTCCATATAAATTTTAGAATCACCTTATAAATTTTTATAAAAAATCTACTGGGCTTTTAATTGGGATTGCATTAAACCTCAGCTCAACTTGAGTAAAACCAATATCTTAATGATACTGAGTTTTCCAATCCATGAACAGGGTATATCCCTCCATCTCTTTAGATCTTCTTTAATTTCTTTCTGGTGTGCTTTGAAGTTTTCAATGTACAAGTCTTGCACATATTTTATTAATTTTATCTCCAAAGTACTTCACATGCTTGATGAAAAATTTTTCATTTTCTAATTCATCATTGCTAGATTAGGTATACAACTGATTTTTGTATGTTGACCTTGTATCCAGCAACCTTGCCAAATTAACTTCTTAGCAAAACAGACTGGATGCTGTGTTTACCCCCGGGCACAGAGGGACACACACACAGTATCCCAGGCAGTGCTCCAGATGTAAGGTTGTTCCCAGATTTGTCCATAGAGTCATTCCATTTCATTGCTCTCAGAGACTAACAAAGGTAAACCTTTATGCAGGGCCAGAGAGAGGCTCCTAAGGCATAACATTTAGGAAACTCTTGCTCTTAGCAAGGGCAAGGCATCCTTAAAAAGACTGAACACCTCCTTAAATTTTGCATCTTGCTCCCCCCATGTCATCATTATAAAACCTGAATGGAATTCCACTTGCTAAAAACTCCCTTTTTCATATGCATATTTAATGTTCACTAGAAAATCTAAATGCATTTACAAAAAGAAAACAAACAGAACTATTTCTGTTTAAAAGTAATTCTTTATTTTTAAATCTCCTGTGTGCCCACAGACATCCAGGGCACAAAATAAAGGGCATGCACGTGGCAGTTCCAGATCCCACAGGCGCAGGGATGTGGCACCGGATTTTCCAGGAATGCAGCTACCACACAAAGCAAGGGAGATGGCTCCTTGTTTTTTGGGGACTTCTCCAAGAATTGTTCACCATGGCAGAGCCTCACAGTGCTGAGAACAACACCACTGGTGCTGGCTTCCATCCATTGGCCTCTGCAGCTGTCCCTTGAAAACATGTGCCAGACAGGCCTGGAGAATTATTTTAAGAGACTAGGAGCAAGTATTATCTAGTGTATGTTAAATATACACAAAAGAAACTTTGGTTTTGGCTGGGGGATGGTGGCTCACGTCTGTAATTCCATTACTCTGGGAGGCCAAGGCAGGAGGATCGCTTTAGGCCAGGAGTTCGAGACCAGACCTGGCAACTTAGTGAGACTCCATCTCTACAAAAACCAAAACAATTACCAGGCGCGGTGGCTCATGCCTGTAATCCCAGCACTTTGGGAGGCCAAGGTAGGAGGATTGCTTGTGTCCAGGAGTTCAAGACCAGCCTGGGCAATATAGTGAGACCCTATCTCTACCAAAAAAAAAAAAAAAAAAATTAAAGATTAGCCTGGCATGGTGATGCGTGCCTGTAGTTCCAGCTACTTGGGAGGCTGAGGCAGGGGAATCACTTAAGCCTGGGAGATTGAGGCTGCAAGGAGCTATGATCATGCCACTGCACTTATGCCTGGATAACAGAACAAGATCCTGTCTTAAAAAAAAAAAAAAAAAAAAAAAAAAGGAAAAAAAAAAAAAAGAACTTTGGTTTTATATGGAAATAGGCACAAATCTTTCTTATTTCTAAGCACAAACAATTGTTCAGGCTTTGCACCACATGAATGTCCCACAGAACATTTGCAAGGTGACAGGAAGCTAAGTGTTGCTGTGAGGGGCTGTCCTGGACAATGGGGGCACCTGTTGCTCTGGCTGTGGCACCAAATGCCAGACACAATCATGGCAACCACCAAAGGGCTCCTACAAATGTCCGAACGCCACTGTAGAGAAATACTATTTGTAAAGGGCCTTGGGCTGCAGGGTGGCAAGAGTCTCATCAAAGTTTGCCTCCAATTCAAATATTCAGCTTCCCCACTGTTACTGCTACCAGAAAGGGGCCCTGACCCAGATCCTAAGAGAAGGTTCTTGGACCTCACATGAGAAAAAATTTGAGGTAAGTCTGTAAAGCGAAAACAAGTTTATTAGGAAAGTAAAGGAATAAAAGAATGGCTACTCCATAGGCAGAACAGCAGCGTGGGCTGCTCCCTGATTACACTTACAGTTATTTCTTGATTATATGCTAAACAAGGGGTGATTGTTCATGAGTTTTCCAGGAAAGGGGTGGGCAATTCCTGGAACTGAGGGTTCCTCCCCACTTTAGACCATAAAGAGTAACTCCTGGATGTTGCCATGGTGTTTGTAAACTGTCATGGCGGTGGAGTGCCTCTTAGCATGCTAATGTATTATAATTAGCACATAATGAGCAGTGAGGACAACCAGAGGTCACTCTGTCGCCATCTTGGTTATGGTGGGATTTGGCTGAGTCCTTTACCTCAAACTGTTTTATCAGCAAGGTCTTTGTGATCTGTATCTTGTGCCAACCTCCTATCTCATCCTGGGACTTAGAATACTAAACTTCCTGGGAACGCCATCCAGTAGGTCTCAGTCTCATTTTCCCCAGCCCCTGTTCAAGATGGAGTCGCTCTGGTTCGAATGCCTCTGAGGTTACAATGCAGGAAGCATTTCTCTCAGACCTCCTCTCCCTCTCAGTTATCGGTCTCTCCCCCTCTGCTACCTCAGAAACAAAATATTAAAAGCAAAACCAAACCAAAAATACTCCAGTCTTTCCCTTGACCACCCTTTCCAGCCACAACTCATTTCTCAGTTCCCTTTCAGCGCCAAACTCCTCAGCAGAGCTGTCCGCTCCTGCTGTCTCCATTCTATCACCTCACACCCACTTTTTAATCTAAATGAAAGAATCTGAACATATAGAAGAGTGCAGAGAATTCACAGCCCAGATTTGACAACTGCAAACATTTCGCTGTATTCGATTGGGATTTGTGTGTTTCATCCTCCCCACCCTTTCCTCCCATCCCCCCTACCCCAGGCTGGGGCTGGTATTCCACACTCACCGCCTCGTTGAGGCATCCCAGTGGGGCGGCGCCTCCATCTGTCTGGGAGTTTGGCTGGTGGCCGCCTGCACCTCGGGTGGGGAAGCTCCACGAGACAGGGATCTCGTCCATTCTCATCCCAAGCTCTCCTGCACCTCGTTAAGGCATCCAATAAATAGTTGTTGCGCCAAAGAATGGCCACCCACCAGCTGAACTCCCAGCCTGATCCCTGATTGCCAATAACAGGACCTTACGTGTCAATTCAAGCCTAATTATTTCCTTTTGATTATTTTTTTGTTTTCTAGTTCTGATCATTTTTGTAATAAGGCACTCCCTGGTGGAAACACGGAAAGTACAGAGAGGTGAAAAGGGGAAGGGGAAAACTCACTCATAGTCCCACCGTCCAAAGACAGCCCGATCGCACGGCTCAAGGCAACACCTCCTTGTCTTACCGATTTTGACCCGGATGCAACAGGTAGACAGTTTCATTCACCAGAAACTCTGCCATTGATCCTCACAAGAAAAGCAGAGAGAGAACTATGTGCTCCCTGGGGTCCCATGGGTGGAAACGAGGGCCTCAGCCCAGTTCCTGTGAAAAGATGTCTCGAGAGTCTTTGTTTTTGAGGTGGAGTCTCACCCTGTTGCCCAGGCTGGAGTGCGGTGGCACAATCTCGGCTCACTGCAACTCCCACCTCCTGGGTTCAAGCAGTTCTCATGCCTCAGTCTCCTGAGTAGCTGAGATTACAGGCGCCTACCACCACTCCCAGCTAACTTTTTTTGTATTTTTAGTAGAGAAGGGGTTTTGCCATGTTGGCCCGGCTGGTCTCAAACTCCCAACCTCAGGAGATCTGCCCGCCTCGGCCTCCCAAAGTGCTGGGATCACAGGCGTGAGTCACCATGCCCAGCCAAGAGTCATTTTTGGCTGCAGAAAGGTTTGGGGTTTCCCCTGGTGGGTGGGGGATATCAATGAGGGGAGGGGTGGAGAGGTTTCAGCAACTTCTGTGCCTGGGAAACTTTGAGATGGGGAAGAGAAGCCTACACTGGATTTATGGGTAGCCTTTGAGGCAAAGCTCTCTGTGAATGATTGTGGCTTCTAGAATCTGGCTGCCATTTCCTTCAGTTCTACATCAAGCAGTGACTGGGCCACGTGGAGCCCTGTGACTGATGGGTTACACTGACAGTCACACATGCAGACGTCTGAGGGAACTTCAGTGTAGCCAACAGCTCCTACTCACGATTGAAAGAAATAGAGTATCAGAAGCGTATTAGTCACAGTTTTCCAGAGAAACAGAACCCATACGCTACATAGAGACATAAGAGGAGATTTACGATGGGAATTGGTTCACGCAATTATGGAGGCTGAGAAGTCCACCATCTGCCACCTGCGGAGTGGCCTCTGGGGGCCAGGGCAGGATGGGGAAGGAAGGGAGGGAGTCAGAACCCCCTCCTGTACACACTTCCATGTTGATCTTATTATATTTTGTTGTAATCATTCATTTATGGGTTTGTGCCTCCCAGTGACTCCCTGTTCCTCTAAAGGGACCATGTTTATTGATCTTTGAGTTGCCAGCTCCGTGGACAGCACCAGCAGACGCATAGAGCTCAACACGTCTGTTGGCCGAATCCACCTCCCTTCACCCTGTGGCACCCTGCCCAGTGTTTTCAGCACTGCGTGGGCGCTCCTTCCCCACCCAGCTGACTCCTTGAGCACAGCTTTAGTCATGAGCCCCATGGGACCACCCCAAGTCTCTCTGTGGATGTACTTGGCCAGACCACGGGTCAAGCTCCTTTTTGGGGCTATGCCCACTGGGCCAGGACTCACAGCTCTCCTCCTGCCAGGAATGCCTTTAGTAGGTAGACACAGGCCACTGCCCTGCAAAATGGACACAGGGCCTTGCCTAAGGCAGCAAGGACCACCAGGATGGTGTGGGAGGAGGGGAGGAAAAGGACCTGGGGCTCTGAGGCAGGGCAGGCTTCATGGGTTTGTGTGGCCACTTAGAAGGGTCCAAGCTTGTTCCAATGCTTTCCAACCACCAGCTTGAAATTCTTACTAGTTCTGAATTAAAGGCCTGTGTTTTCATTTTGCACCAGAACCCGCACATTTTGTAGCTGGTGCTGCTGTGAGGAATTATCAGAGGAGGGTCCCAGAAGCAAGAAGGAACAATGAGCTGTTTAGAAGAAGCTCTGGGCCTCAGCCACCCTCAGAGAGCAGTGATGGCCGGAGCTTGGGCAGGGGATGGGTGAGTTGGGGGCAGGGACATGGCTGGCACGCTCTCTCTGCCCTGACTGGAGAGCCACGATGTTCCAAGGCATTGGGGGCCAATATCCCTGGTCCACAAATGGGCACAGGCCCCGGTGGTGAACTTTGTTTTTTTCTCATTGGAGAGAAAATAGCAGAGTGAAGACCTGCGATTGAAGATCACCCCAATGTAGAAATATTATTTTCAGAGAAAAGAAAAATCGAGTTCTCAGTGTTCCAGCATGGCTTTGCCAAGACTGAGAGGAGGCTGGGGCAAGCCTGTGCAGAGTGAGCCCCACAAGACCCCCCTCATGCCCCACATCCAACAACTGTGAAATATTCAGTGACCCAAACAGATGACAGCCTGTTACAGGGTCACAGGGACCCGAGCTGCACAGACGGGTCATCCTCACCCTAGTTATATGCGGATTCTGTATTTGCAAATCTGCCTACTTGCTAAAATGTATTTGTAAACCCAAAATCAACACTCAGGGTCTTTTTTTTTTTTTTTTTTTGAGACGGAATCTTGCTCTGTCACCCAGGCTGAAGTGCATGGCATGAACTCAGCTCACTGCAAGCTCAGCCTCTCCTGAGTTCACGCCATTCTCCCACCTCAGCCTCCCGAGTAGCTGGGACTACAGGCGTGTGCCACTACGCCCAGCTGATTTTGTTTTTGTATTTTTATTAGAGACAGTGTTAGCCAGGGTGGTCTCGATCTCCTGACTTCGTGATCCACCCTCCTCCGCCTCCCAAAGTGCTGGGATTACAGGCGTGAACCACCACACCTGGCCAGTCAGGGCCTTTTGAGTTCATTTATGGACAGGCCCAGTGGCAAAAAAAAAAAAAAAAAAAAAAAAAAAAAGGCTTTGAATGCAGGTTTCCAGTTGAGGCTGAACAAGGAACTGCCGTCTTGCTTCAGCTCTTATATCATAAACAAATGTCTTTTTCGAAGTCTATTTGGTACTGTGGTTTTGCATTTTCATGTTTCTTCTCGGCGATTTTGTTGTTTGAAATGGCTCTAGCTCCAGCATAGCACCAAAGTGCTATCTGATGTTCCAAGCGCAAGAAGGCAGTGACCTGCCCCATGGAGAAAACACATGTGTTAGATACACTTCGTGCAGGCATGAGATAATTAATCAGCAATAGACACGAAGTGAGGTATATTTAAACGGAAACACACATAAAGGAGAATTGTTTATTCATAGATTAATAAATGTGACTAGAGGCTGGGCATGGTGGCTCACATCTGTAATCCCAGCACTTTGGGAGGCCGAGGTGGGTGAATCACTTGAGGTCAGGAGTTCGAGACCAGCCTGGCCAACATGGCAAAACCCCATCTCTACTAAAAATACAAAAATTAGCCAGACGTGGTGGCATATACCTGTAATCCCAGCTACTTGGGAGGCTGAGGCAGGAGAATCACTTGACCCTGGAGGGCAGAGGTTGCAGTGAGCCGAGATCACACCACTTCACACCGGCCTGGGTGAAAGAGCCAGATTCTGTCTTTAAAAAAAAAAAAAAAAAAAAGTGACCAGAGTCTCACAGGACCCTGACTCCAAGTTTCCCTAAGAGCAATAATTCAGTATCCACTAGCTCTAGTTCAGTCTTTGAGGGGACCTTACAGAATGTAACTATTGTGAATGATGAGCAGCAACTGTAATCCGAGAGGCCTAACACGTTCAGGAATGCATTTCGGGTTTCTTTGCCTTGTGGGTATATAGACTTAAATCGCCACTTTTTGATGAGAAATAGACTTAGAGAGATGAAATGATGCTATGGACGAACGTTTGCGCTCCTCCAAATTCTTATGTCAAAGGCAGAATCTTTCTGATTCAAGAGCCGGGACATAGTTTTCAAACATTTGCACCCAAGCATCCCCAACACAGAAGAGGGAAATGCGGGTCCCTGGGGGTACAGAGGGGTGGAAAATGACCCAACTGGGTGTAAAAGTTCTTGAAAGTCTCTGTTTGACCTTAAAAATTCCAGTAAATTATTCATTCTACTCTACAGATAGTATGCTTTTGTTTTACCATTAAATATTATATTAAATCACTAGTTGAATGATGTAACTCCAATAGCTAGACTCACTCACTCAGATGTCATACACACTCCTAGAAAGAAGGGGCTGCTGAGCCTAACTCATCCCTGTGTTCCCTGGGCCCAACAGAATAGCGAGTCCCAGCACAGACACGGGGTGAAGAGGGTCCCGCACAGACACGGGATGAAGAGGGTCCCGGCACAGACACGGGATGAAGGGTCCCTTGCAGGACCGCAGGGTGAAGAGGGTCCCTTGCAGGACCGCAGGGTGAAGAGGTCCCTTGCGGACACGGGGCAGGGGTCCCAGCACAGGTACAGGATGAAGAGGGGATGAGAAGAGGGTCACTGTCAGAAGCCAGGGAGGTGCGAGAGAGGGGTCTGCAATGTGACAAACTCATTTCCTTAGGCATGGTCCTCTGGACACTCCGGCTTAGGCCAGTTTTCTACACCCGCTGCGGGACACGCTTGCGCCTCTATCCTGATTGACCACGTGGGGGCGCCCCACACGCGCTGTACCCCAGTACCCGCACCTCTGAGCTTTTCACTCAGATGTGGCTTTGTTTCCCAGGACGTCCGCATCCTCCTCTGTGTCAGCCATGGTTGCCATGGATACCGTGGCTCCCAGCCAGAGGAGGGTCTCAGGACTGAGAGGCGTTGCTGGTGTTAGGCCATCAGTTCAAGAACAGGACCACGCAGTGGGGAGCTGTGTGCTGGTGGAGAAGGACCCTGCGGATGTTACCAGGGAAAAATGAATGGAACTCCCTTCTAAGCAGCCTCAGTGGAGACCAACCCAACACCCTTACCCTGTGTTCACCCCGTGCAGCAGGGACTTCCCCTGCCCCCTACGCAGGAGGGGCCAAATCCACTTACAGCAGACCTGTGGCCCCCAGGTCTCGGGGTCACGGGAAAGTTCCTTGTTCCTCTGTCCGTCCTCCTTTCTGTCAGCTCGCCAGTGGCGTGTTGATGCTGGGTTCGTGGTCCTTCGTCTTCCTTTGTGCTCACACTGACAGTTTCTGGACCTATGCATGTGGATGCCTGACAAATGCATCCAGAGAGCCATGCCTTTTCATAAACGGTGCTTGGATCTCAGTTTCACTCTGGCCAGGACGTTGCGTTTTTGGAGACCACGTGCCAGAGGGCACACACCCTCCTGTTGCTCAGATGAACCGACCGGCCTGTTCCCGCGCCTCTGCAAGTGGCCTGTTCCACACCTGCAGCCGTCTATGTGCCAATCAGTGACTGCCAAACAACACCTGTGGCTCTGAGGGCATCCTCTGAGGGATCCCACCTGAGTCCCACGGAATCTGATTCTCCAGGAGCCTCCCTTTCCCAATGGCCATCCAGTCCCCACGCTGCCCACTGGGGCTCCTCTCGGCCCCCATCACGGGGGTGTGGCTTGCCTGGCCATGACAGCAGGCTGTAGTTTCCTGCACCCACCACACCCTCTCTCTAGAACACTCTCCAGTTTGAGCAGTGTCTTCAGGAAACATCGTCTGATCACAGCGCCCATCTGTGGCACAGACCAACTCCTCCCTTCCATCCATGTGACTTTTGTGTTGGTTCGGTTGCTTTTCTTGATTTCTTTTGAATAATTTCGTTTTCCTTTCCTAATTTCTTAGGATGAGTACAAGATACTAGTTCTTTTATTTTTCATCTTCCTACTTTAATAACGAAAGCATTTTAAAGTGCTAACATTTCCTGCGAGTATTGGTTTTTGAGGATTCACATAGATTTCGGGATGAAATGTCCTGTTTTTTTTTTTTTATTATTATTATTATTTTCAGGATAGTATGCCATTGATTTTTTAAAACTTCCTATTTGAGCTAGGTGTAAGCTAGGAATATGTCTCTTAATTTTGAAGTTGTAAACATTTTTGGGTCATCTCTGTAATAATTATTCCTAATTGTTTTGGATTATGTTTAGAGGATGTGCTGGTAAAGCCTGTTTTAAAAATATTCTCGGCTGGGCACAGTGGCTCACATCTGTAATTCCAGCACCTTGGGAGGCCGAGTCGGGGGCGGATCACTCGAGTTCAGGAGTTGGAGGCCAGCCTGGCCAACATGGCGAGACCCTATCTTTACTAAAAATACAAAAATTAGATGGGTGTAGTGGTGCATGCCTGTAATCCCAGCTACTTGGGAGCTGAGGCAGGAGAATTTCTTGAACCCGGGAGGTGGAGTTGCAGTGAGCCAAGATCATGCCACTGCACTCCAGCCTGGGTGACAGAGTGAGACTCTGTCTAAAAAAATAAAAATTAAATAAAAAAATTTTAAAAAATTAAAAATATTCTCAAGGATTTCTTTATGGCTCAGAACAGCAATGTGTTCCATGGACTTGAAAAAATGAATCTCTATTCAGGTGATATAAAGATATATTTTTATTAAGTATGAAGATTTTAGTGTATCTTATTGTATATATTGACATTTCCCACTATACTTGTATATGTGTGTTTACACATATTAATATGTGTATACGTGTACACATACATAAATATATACACATACATATACGTGTGTGCATCTTTTTTTTTCCTCCAAGGTAGGGTCTCGGTCTGTTACCCAGGTTGGAGTGCAGTGGCGTGATCTTGGCTCACTGCAACTTGGCCTCCTGGGTTCAAGCTACTCTCATGCCTCAGCCTCCCAAGTAGCTGGGACTACAGGTGCCCGCCACCACATCTGGCTAATTTTTGTATTTTTAGTAGAGACAGTGTTCCACCATGTTGATTAGTCTGGTCTTGAACTCCCGACCTCAGGAGATCTGCTTGCCTTAGCCTCCCAAAATGCTGGGATTACAGGCATGAGCCACTGTGCCTGGTCATGGGTCTATATTTTAATCAAAGTCTCCTACTATTTCTTTTTCTTTTTTTTTTTGGCGTCTCGCTCTGTCACCCAGGCTGCAGTGCAGTGGCTCAATCTCAGCTCACTGCAACCTCTGCCTCCTGGGTTCAAACGATTCTCCTGCCTCAGCCTCCTGAGATGCTGGGATTTATGTGTCACCACACCTGACTAATTTTTGTATTTTTAGTAGAATGGGATTTCACCATGTTGGTCAGGCTGGAGTCTCTTACAATTTAGAATAGCTTTTGTTTATGTCTATCTGTGGCACTGTTGTGTGGACACAGGTCTACTTTCTTCATAAATGGTGGCTTTTATCATTATGTAATGTCCATTTTTTTTCTATTTAGTGCTTTAACCTTCAATTCCACTTTTTCTCATATTAACATTACTACTCATGTTTGCTTTGTGTTTCCATCTGCCTGGACTTCTTGTGACCATCTTATTTTGGTTCTGCTTTTTCCTTCCTTCCCCTTTCTTGCCTTCGTTTGAACTAACTTTTGTTTTTCCTATTGTTTGTTTATTCTTTCTGTGGCAACCATAGATTATTTTTTCATATGTATACTTAAATTAACAAAATCTAAATTTAATCAATATCTTCATTCTCTTAAGGACCTTACAATGCTTTAGTGCTTAAATAACCCATCTAACTTATACATACTACTGTTGTCTTCACTTTTATAATTTTTAATCCCTAAAATTAGACATTATTATTACTGCTTCATAGTCAATATTTAGATGTCTATGTTCTAACCAGTTTCTTTGCTATTATTTCATATTTTTAGAGCTAAATATAATTTTAATTTTGAAATGATTTTATATGTATAGAAATTTGGGCTAGGTGAGGTAGCTCACCCCTGTAATCCTAGCATTTTGGGAGGCTGAGGTGGGAGGATCACTTGATCTTGGGAGCTCAAGACCAGCCTGGGCAACATAGTGAGACCTCATCTCTATAAAATAAAAAAATTTTAAAAAAGAAAATTGTAAGAAGAGTACAAATAGCATTTTTTCCCTTCTGAACCACTTGAGAATTAATTACCAGCCTGATGCCCATTATCTCAAATCCTTTAGGGTGTACCACCTACAACAAGGACAGTCTCCTGCATAGAAAGGCAACATCAACATCAGGAGATCAACACTCACACACTACTACCATCGAATCAGCAGAATCCTGCATTCATGTTTTGGCAATTTCTCAGGAACATCCTTTGTACCAACAGGGTCTCATCTTGGGTCACAAGTTGTGCTTAGTTGACATGTCTCTTCAGTCTCCTTCAATCGGACAGTTTCTCTGTCTTTTCTTGACTTGTATGACCGTGACGCTTTTGAAAAGCACAGATCAGTTATTTTGTAGAATGTTCCTCAAGTAGGATTTGTCTGATGCTTCCTTTTGATTAGATTCAGGTTATGCATTTTTGGCAGGACTATCAGGGAGTTGGGCTGTGTTCTTTCCATTGTATCCTATCAGAGAGAATACAACATAGATTTATCCTATGACTGGTGATGGGACGTCATGCTTTGACTGTGACTTTGGTCACTTGGCTAAAATGGTATCTGCCAGGTGTCTCCACTGTAAAGTTATTATTTTTCCCTTTGTATTTAACACGTGTTTTGTAGAGAAGTACCTCGAAACCATGTAAACATTCCTGCCTGTTCAAACTTTCACTCCTCAGCATTAACATCTACTAATACTTCTTGGTTAAATTACTAATAGCTATGATGATTGTCAAATGGTAACTTTCCTAATTCTACAATTTCTTCCACGTTTATTAGTTGGCATTTTGTTGTAAGAAAAGTTTTTTCTTCTCATTTATGTATTCATTCATTGGTATCTATACGGCTTTCTGTTTTATCCAATGGGTTATAATATGTTATTATTATCTACTTTGGGATTCAAATTATGTCAGAACCAGCGGGACCCCTTTAGAGCTGGCTCTTCTGTCCTTTTAATTCATCTCCATCAATTTTTGAGCATATGCTCACTTTCTGGCACAAAAGATGTTATAGGTTCATCTTATGCTTTTCCTACCTCAACCCTGGAATCAGCCATTTTCCCAGTAAATCCTGATTGCTTTTAGGGGAGAATGGTATTTAGAAACCAAGATTTGAGTGCTGGGCATGCTCATTGCTGTCAGGGTGTTATTGCACCCAGGACTTCTCGGTGGATAAAGCTAGCAACACATGTATGTATACACACATTTATATCTATATTCATTTCTGTATCTGTCCATAAGTATTGAAAACCATTAGTTCATCCCTCCAATTATAATCTAACACACAGAGTTCATTCCAGTTTCCTCCTTTTCTGTGTCTGGAACTTCTCTGGCAGTGAGAAATCTGGCTTCCACTTTCCTCAACATTTTGCTTATTTGATCAATCTTTTCTAGGTAACCAGTCTACCTCCATGTTGCCACATGCTTTCCAGTACTCAGAGCCGCTTTGCTCTGAGGATAGTTTCCCATCCCAATGAGATACCTGAAAAGATGGGCCCTGTTTTTCATAGCCCCTTCAGGCTAAGGGGACAAAAGTCAGAGTGCCTGGAAAGGGTGGTCTGAGGACATAGGAAAAAGAACAACCAGAAACCAACAAAAGTGCTTTTCCTATTCTCTCACTCAATAATCAGCAAGCAATACTTCTTGATTGATCTGCTTGCTCTTTTCCCCCACACACCAAGCAATCAATCGACTTTGCAGAGGACACCAGCTAAGCATCCTCCAATTCAATTCTGATGCTGTCTACCTGGAGATAGCGTCGGATCCCACAGGCTGAGTGCTCAGTCCCACGAGGCTGTCCCCACTTCCAGTGCTCATTGAAAGCCCCAGGTTGTTCCATTTGTGCTTCTGACCCACCAGCTATAAATGGGGGTTCCTATGACCCCCTTTTTGGGTGTGATTGATCTGCTGGAGTGAGTCACAGAACTTAAGGAAACATTTACTTTTACCAGTTTATTATAAAGGATGTTACGAAGTATATAGACGAAGAAATGCATAGGGTGAGGTATGGGGAAGGGGCGTGTTTCCCTCTCCAGGTGCACCACCCTCCAGGAACCTCCATGTGTTCAGTTATCCAGAAGCTCCCAGAACCAAGTCCTTTTGGGTTTTCTAATTATTTATTTTATTTTATATTTGTCCATAGGTTATTGGGGAACAGGTGGTGTTTGGTTACATGAGTAAGTTCTTTAGGGGTGATTTGTGAGATTTTAGTGCACCCATCACCCGAGCAGTATACACTGCACCCTATTTGCAGTCTTTTATCCCACCCCTGCCCACCCTTCTCCCCATATCCCCAAAGTCCATTATATCATTCTTATGCCTTTATGTCCTCATAGCTTAGCTCCCACATGTCAGCGAGAACATACGATGTTTGGTTTTCCATTCCTGAGTTATTTCATTTAGAATAATTTTCTCCAAACTCATCCAAGTCGCTGTGAATGCCATTAATTCATTCCTTTTTATGGCTGAGTAGTAGTTCCCTTTGGGGTTTTTATGGAAGCTTCATTACATAGGCATGATTGATTAAATAATTGGTCATTGGCCATCTAACCTTCAGCCTCTCTCTCTTCCTTGGAGATTGGTGGGGGACAAGATGAAAGTCCCGATTATCTAATCCTGCTTTGGGCTTTATTGTGACCAGCCACCACCCTGAAGCTACATACAGGCTGCCAGCCATCAGTGAATTCATCAGCATACAAAAGATACTCATCACTTTGAAGATTCCAAGGATTTTAAGAGTTGTGTGCCAGGAAAAGACCAAATATGTATTTCATAAGATCACTGATGGGAACCTGTAAACCCTATCCCACTTTAGGCTAGGACCCAAAGGGCTACACCCAAGGAAATAGAATAATCTTAGCTTTTCATCATCTAGACAGCCCAGAAAATCTGAAGTCCTGAATTTATATTAAGGTGATTCTAGACCGGGCATGGTGGAATCATGCCTCTGATCCCAGCACTTTGGGAGGTCCAGGTGGGAGGATCACTTGAGCCCAGCAGTTTGAGACCAACCTGGACAACATGGTGAGACCTGGTCTCTACAAAAAACATTTTTAAAAAATTAGCCAGGCATAGTGGTGTGCACCTGTGGTCCCAGAAACTCAGGAGACTGAAGTAGGATTGCTTGAGCCGAGGAGGTGGAGACTGCAGTGAGCCCTGATCATGACCCTGCACTCCAGCCTGGGCAATAGAGTGAGACAGTCTCAAAAAAAAAAAAAAAAAAGAGATGATTCTAGATCATTATTATCCTCAGTACCTGAAAAAAAGGAAAGCAAAAGAAATATTATCTTTAAAGGAGAATGACATCCTCTCAGGCCTCAAGTGTTTTCTACAATTAATTAATTAATTATTTTTTTTTTTTGATGGAGTCCCCCTCTGTCTCCAGGCTGGAGTGCAGTGGTGTGATCTTGGCTCACTGCAATCTCCGCCTCCTGGGTTCAAATGATACCCCTGCCTCAGCCTCCTGAGTAGCTGGGACTACAGGTACGCACCACCATGCCCGGCTAATTTTTTTTTTTAAATTTTAGACCGAGTCTCACTCTGTCATCCAGGCTGGAGTTCAGTGGTGCAATCTTGGCTCACTGCAAGCTCCGCCTTCTGGCTTCACACCATTCTCCTGCCTCAGCCCCCTGAGTAGCTGGGACTATAGGCGCCTGCCACCATGCCTGGCTAATTTTTTTGAATTTTTAGTAGAGATGGGGTTTCACCGTGTAAGCCAAGATGGTCTCGATCTCCTGACTTTGTGATCTGCTCACCTCGGCCTCCCAAAGTGCTGGGATTATAGGCGTGAGCCACCACACCTGGCCTAATTTTTTGTATTTTAGTGGAGACAGGGTTTCACCATGTTGGCCAGGATGGTCTTGTTCTCCTGACCTTGTGATCTGCCTGCCTCAGCCTCCCAAAGTGCTGGGATTACAGGCGTGAACCACTGCACCTGGCCTCTACAGTTAATTTTTAAAATTGTTATCAGGCCAGGTGTGATGGCTCACACCTGTAATCTCAGCACTTTGGGAAGCCGAAGTGGGTGGATCACTTGAGGCCAGGAGTTCGAGACCAGCCCAGCCAACATGGTGAAACCCTGTCTCTACTAAAAATACAAAAATTAGCCAGATGCGGTGGTGGCCACCTGTAATCCCAGCTACTCAGGAGGCTGAGGCAGGAGAATCACTTGAACCTGGAAGGTGGGGGTTGCAGTGAGCAGACATAGAGTCACTGAACTCTAGCCTGGGAGACAGAGCAAGACTCTGTCTTAAAATAAAATAAAATAAAATAAAATAAAATAAGGTATCAAGTACACATTCCAAAATAATCAGATGCATGAAGAGACATGACACTTAGAGCAAGAACCAGCACGAACAGTAACAGAGGGACACAATATTCAATACACTATAAAAACTGTAGACTATGGAATAGTTATGTTTACTATGTTCAAGGAAATACATGCTATGTTTGAATTTTTTTGGCCAAAATAAAAAAGCAGCAGCAGCAAAATCTGACAGCAGCTTTGACAAAGAACCAAATAGAAATTCTAGAACTAAAAAATAACCAAAATTAGGAATTCCACTGAATTCCTAATTCCTAAAATAGGAATTCAATTATTAGTTTATTATACATAGCTATAGAGAGAATTAGTGAACTGGAATATAGGTCAGAATAAACCTGGCAAAATAAAGCATGAAGAAACAAAACCTCTCTGTCTCTTGTCTCTCAGAAGAGAGATGAAAAGATCTAATCTGTTTCATTAGAGCCTCAGAGGAGCGGCTGGAGGAAATGGTGCAGAGGCATTTGGAAAGATTACGGCTGAGATTTCTCTGGATTTGAGGAAGGACTAATGTTAATACTCATAGATGAGTTAATACTCATAGATTCAAGAGGCCCGCAGACACCAAGTAGGATAAATAAAGAGAAGGAAGAAGTCATTGCAGCTTTGGCTGCTTCACAGAGAAGCCACTGTCCCTGCCATGATGATGAAATTCCAAGAGGCATCACATCAGCCCCTGCCCCACTGTGACCCTTGCCCAGTCCCCATGGATGGAGGAAACTGAGTCATGGTGTCAGGGAGCCATACCCTGGTCACTGCCCAAGAGCTACCTTGGAATCCTCATTTTGAAAGTGAAATTGCATAATTTTCACTCCGTGTATTCCAGGGCCTGTGTATAAGACACTAAACTTTAGAAGCAAGGAGGTAGGACAAGAAGAAAGGCAGTTAACTTGGCCACCATACTGGTGACAAAGGTGTGCACCAATGGGAGGGGAGCTGGCGTAATGATTCAGCCTCGAAAGGTGAGTAGAACCAGAGGGAAGGCACGAGGATGAGCCATCAGGACCAGGTGGAAAATTTCACTGGGATCTGTGCAGTCCCTACACCCAGCCTCCTGCAACTGTCCTCAACCCTTCAACCCCACGATCCCATTCTACCACAAAGATTACATAGCTCCTTCTTTACTGTCCTGAAATGGAATTCAGAGATACATTTTTAGACCTCAATATAATTCCCTGACTGTAATAAAGAAGAAATAAAGATAACTTAAATAAAGTAATCTGTATTATAATAGATAAATGTTCAAACACAACCCCACTAGGGACATGGTCTTCCAAATGGGTGACTAAGTCTTGATAAAAATTGGAATAAGACAAAGTACAATCTCATTTCACATGATAGTTGAAAACTTCAGGCTTCAGTTAAAAATATACATAATATAAAATATAACATATTATATATTTTATATATAGTAAAATAATGTTAGGTTTTAGGTGCTGAATGATTATAAACAAGGTCTTATAATAAAATTAAAATTTGAAATTATAAGACTTCTTTAGCATTTTGGAATAACTTTAAAATGATTTAAAATGATTTTAAATGCAGTCCAATGGACATTCAGAAGTTGTGCTGGGTATGGCTGATTCTTGGTGGTGTGGGACCATCTTACCCACTGTAGAACATTTTAAGTCCCCACCCCAGTTTTTGCAGATGCCAACAGTGTTCTCACCAAGTCACTGTGATACAAAATGTCTCCAGAAGTCTCCAAACCTATTCCAGGTTCCACCCATGTTGAGAGCTCCTGGTTTAGGGTGTGGGCTGGGGCTGGCTCTGTGGGTGGACACTTGTTCCTCTGACTGCCTGCTGGCCTCGCCACCTCTGTGGTCCACAGCCTCAGAAAGAACAGTCCTCATTGGCTTTTTCTTCAAACAGGACCCTGGGGATGGCTTTAGTAGCTCCTGGAACAGGGGAATCTTGGCCCTGTCTATGGTCAGGCATCTCCCCAGCTCACTGAAGAAGAATGTGAAGTGGAGAAAGGCTGAGAAGGGCCCCATAAAAGGCGGAAAAGTCACTTCCTCACTTTTCCCCAGTGAGAGAAGATGAACTTTGATTATTTGTCCATAAAACACACCCATAGCAAGGGCCTGGCATGGAGCACAGTGTGGGGAGCGGAGGGCAGGGTCCTGCCCTCCTAGAGTGTACACACTGGGTGTGTGGGGGAGAGAGACAATAAACAAGGGAATAAATGGTTGCAAGTGTCCCAACAATCATAGGAAAGAACAAGTGCTGCGTGTGGAAGAATAAACCAGAAGGATGCCACAAAGAAGGGACTGTTGGCGTGGGGGCGGCCACAATAAGTTCCCACTGTCTTCAGAGCTTTGGATCGGGAGGCGGGCGCCCAAGCTATACTCACCCGTGAGGCTGCTGTTCTCCCGCCAACTTTAACAACGATTCAGGTCTCACTGGACGCACAAGGTATATGTCCTTTCATAAAGAATGCAGAGCAATGGAAGAGTGTGTGTGTGGGGGGGTCTTTATCAAAGAAATTGTGAAATTCCAGCAAAATACAATGTTTTGGAAGGAAACTCTCTTAGAGGCTCCCCTTTGGTGGCATAGCATCATGGAAATGAACCAAAGAAGAAAGGAAACATTTAAAGAACATCCTAAGTTTTAAATTAGACCTAAATGCTGCAGTCTCGTCAAATAAACACCCAATCCACCAAATTCTAGCCCCACCAGCAGGAGTTAAGGAAGGAGCACTCTCTCAAAATGGCACTGGGGGCCAGCCCTGTGATGGGTGGACTCAGGTCATGTGACCCCAACTGCATCTTCAGGACTGATCTCTTGTGAGGCCCCTAAAGCCATGCTCCCCAACCTTTTGGCACCAGGGGCTGGTTTTGAGGAAGGCAAATTTTCCAGATGGTGGGGGATGGGGGTGGGGGTGGTCTCAGGATGATTCAAGTGCATTTCATTTATTGTGCATTTATTGTGCACTCTATTTCTATTATTATTACATTGTAATATATAAGGAAGTAATTATACCACTCACCATAATGTAGAATCAGTAGGAGCCCTGAACTTGTTTTCCTGCAATGAGACGGCAACAGATCATCAGGCATTAGATTCTCATAAGGAGCACACAGCCTAGATCCCTGCATGCGCAGTTCACAACAGAGTTTGTGCTCCCGTGAAAATCTAATGCCGGCACTGATCTGACCTGAGGGGCGCTCTGGTGGTCATGTGAACAATGGGGAAGCGGCTGTAAGTACAGATGAAGCTTCACTTGTTCACCAGTTGCTCATCTCCTGCTGTGTGGCCTGGTTCCTAACAGGCCATGGACTGGTACCAGTCTGTGACCCAGGGGCTGGACACCCTTGCTGTAAAGGCTCCTGGGGCTGGCTGGGTCTGCTTGTGAGTAAGGGAGAGAGGACAGAAGCCTGTGCAGCTCAGGAGCCCACACCACAAAATGCCCTGTGTCCTGGATCCCAAATTCCTGAAAAGGCTAAAGTAAAGGGCGATATTAGAGGATATTGAAAGTTTTGTTCCACAACTCCAAAACTTCTTTTATTGCAAAAAGATTTCCTTTACCAAGCTTTGACATATATATATATATGTCTGTGTCTATGTCTATGTCTATGTCTGTGTCTGTGTCTGTGTCTATGTCTGCGTCTATGTCTGTGTCTGTCTGTGTCTATGTCTATGTCTGCATCTGCGTCTGCGTCTGTGTCTGTGTCTGTGTCAGTGTCTATGTCTGCGTCTACGTCTATATCTATAGCAGTCAGGATTTTCCAGAGAAACAGAACCAATGGGATATAGATAGATGGTAGATGTGTACATAATATACATAGATGGATAGATGATTCATTGATAGATAGATAAATTAGATAGATGATAGATGATAGATAGACAGATAGATAGATAGATAGATAGATAGATAGATAGATAGATGATAGATAGATAGATATGAGAGGAGCGTTATTAGGGGAACTGGCTCAGGTAATCAAAAGTTGAGAAACCCTGCAATATGCCATCTGCGAACAGGAGAAATAGGGAAACTGGTAGCATGGCTCAGTCCAGGCACAAAGTTCTGAGAACCAGGGGGCCAATGGGGTAATTTTCAGTAGGAGCCAGGGGCCTGAGAAACAGGGATCTGCTGGTGCAAGTGTCAGAGTCCAAAGGTGAGAAACCTGGAGTTGTGATGCCCAAGGGCAGGAGAAGAAGGATGGCCCAGCTCCAGGAGAAAGAGAGCAAGCAAATTGGACCTTCCCAGGCCTTTTTATCTGTCCTGGCCCTCAGCCAAGTGGATGGTGCTCCCCGCACACTGAGTAAGGGTAGATGTTCCTCACTCAGCGTACTGATTCAAACGCCAGTCTCTTCCAGAAACATCCCCAGACAGACCCAGAAATCGTGCTTTACCAGCTTTTCATATTCCGTAATTTTGTCAGGTTGACACCAAAAATTAATTATCACAATCTCTGTATGTATGATCTAGATCTGTATCTCTATCTGTCTATCATCTAGCTGAGAGATGTATTAGAAGGTACTGGCTCATGTTATTATGGAGGCCAAGAGGTCCCATAGTCTGTTGTTTGCAAACTGGAGACCCAGGAAAGCTGGAGACCCTGAAGAGCTGGAGACCCAGGAAAGCTGAAGACCCAGAAGCTGGAGACCCAGCAGAGCTGCTGGTGTAGTTCGAAGGCCTGAGAGCTCGATGGTCAATGGTGCAGATTCCAGTGTGAGTCTGAAGGTGTGAGAACCAGGAGCACCAAGGCCAGAAGATGGATGTTCCAGCCCAAGCAGTCAGGCAGGTAGGGAATTCAACCTTCCTTTGCCTTGTTGTTCTCATCAGGCCCTTAACGGGTTGTATAATGCTCGCCCACATTGGGGAGACCATCTGCTATCCTCAGCCCACTGATTCAGATGCTCATCTCCTCTGGAAACACCTTTATGTAAACACCGGAAATGATGCTTAGCCAGCTACCTGGGCATCTTGTGGCCCAGTCAAGTTGACACATGAACTTAACCATCACATCACCCTCCTCTTTCAATCAAATATTGGTTAGGGGGTCATGCACTCCAAGGAAGCTGGCCTGGTGGCTGGCCCACTCTGCACTGGCCCCTCTATGCAGGCTCTGGGCCCCTCAGCTTTGGAGGAAATTAAAGGGTACTTCTTTAAGGGTCATTTGGAATGAATTCATTCTTGCCAGGCACTGAGCCAGGGGGTGCTGCAATGACCATGACAGGCCAGATGCTGCCATGGCAGAGGGGGTATCAGAGGAACCTAAACTGGCCATCATGGCCAACCTGCAGTGAGAGCAATGGCTTCTTTCAGGGAGTGGCATGATTCGATGGGGAATGTGGAGGAGGAAGAGGGAAGCCAGCCAGACCCTTGAGGAGGCCATGACAGTTGTTCACTGATAGTTCTCTGCATCAGGATGCTGGCCATGGAGACGGGGAAAAAGTGAACAGATTCAAGAAATGTCTCAGAGATGGAGCATATGATTTGGTAATAGATCAGGTGAGGGGTTTTTAGATTGTGTTGTCACAGAGGCAAACCAGGAGATAGGACTCACATGCAAATGACTTATTAAAGAAGTGTTTGCAGGACAAATGGGAAGGACAGTGGCCATGCAGGAAAAATCCCAGATGGCCTTGGCCACTCAGCTCTTCCCCACTTTCTTGCTTGTCATTTTCAGAATAACTGTTGATTGTGCTGGGAGTGCAATATCTTGATATAAGGAGGAACTGGCCGGAGCAGTCCAGGGTCTCTCCCTGTCCCTCCTAGAACAAGACATCCTGCAACATCTGAGCTCAGTGAGTCAAATTCCCTTAGGTACAAAACCTAGAGTGGATTCCCGGGTTTCGGCAGTTTCACTCTGGCCGGGCGCGGTGGCTCAAGCCTGTAATCCCAGCACTTAGGGAGGCCAAGACGGGCAGATCATGAGGTCAGGAGATCGAGACCATCCTGGCTAACACGGTGAAACCCCGTCTCTACTAAAAAAAATACAAAAAACTAGCCGGGCAAGGTGGCGGGCGCCTGTAGTCCCAGCTACTCAGGAGGCTGAGGCAGGAGAATGGCGTGAACCCAGGAGGCGGAGCTTGCAGTGAGCTGAGATCCGGCCACTACACTCCAGCCCGGATGACAGAGCGAGACTCCATCTCAAAAAAAATAAATAAATAAAAAATAAAGCCTAGAGTGGAGCATCCTTTGGCATCCCTCAGCTGTGGTGCTGCCTAGGGCATGTGCAGATGGACTCCACCCTCCCTGGCCAGCTTGCCTGAGCCTTGTTGAGGGGCAGGGACCCTAGGCTCCTGCTGTCTCCTGATGCCGGTCCACGAATAAAAAAGTTGCTTTGCTTAATTCGCAGTGTGAGCTTTCTGTCTCACCCAGCTCACGCAAGTGGTAGAGTAATCTTCCTTACAGAGGGAAGCAGGATCGGGAGGAAACCACACAAAGGTGCAGTCTCAGGTGACAGCTGAGCCCCAGCCAGATCCCGCAGGATACTCTGCAGCCTTAATGATGTCCCAGAGCTCATCCCACCTCGAAGCAAGGGAGCTGGGCTCTCACAGGGCTGCAGCAGTCAGCCACAGGCTCCCAGACACTTCTGGCTTTTAGGGGTATCTGTTACAGTGGCAGGGAGAAGAAAAGGGAGACTTTAAGGATCACACTAGGTTATCTGCTGCTGGGTGGATGGTGCCACCATGATTGAGATGGAAAGATAAGGGGCAGCAGGGGTTCGGGGGATCAAGGACTGGACTCCTTGAGTGTGAAGTGCCTGTTAGACGTTCCAGCGGCGATGTCAGGTAGACCATTGGTATGAATCTGGGCTCTGGGAATGTGTATAGGGGGGCTGGACTGAAGGTACGCTTCTGGGAGTCACTGGGTGTGGCTGGTATCTGAAGCCATGCCACTATCCACAGGGCCTTGGCATATGCCATCCCTTCTGCTGGGAACTCGCTGGCCTCCTCCTCACTTGTTAACTTCTACTCATGCTGACGCTCTTGGCTCAAGCATCGCTTCCTTAGGGAGTGTCTCTGACCGCCCTGGCTGCACCAAAGCGCCCTGTTAACCTTGTTCTCCTGAGAACCTGAACTTCCTCTCTGTAGCAATGGCCGCAGCTGAGGGTTGGATCTATTTGTGTGATTTTGTGGGTTTTATCCACCATGGGGCCCTCAGCTTCCTCCTCCCATGCTTGACAGAGTATTGGAGTGTCGCGCCACTGATGGCTCTGCTCTGACGAGGTCTTTCTAGCCCCAGGAGCTTGTTTACGGGGTCCCTTTCATTCCCACCAATTTATTTGTCCAGCTTCATCTCCTGCTGAGCTATAAATGCCAGGAGACCTAACTGCTCACCCTCCCCGAGTCAGCTGTGTGCGATCCTGTCCCATGACTCTGCAGATACCATGTGACCCAGTTCACAGTCGCCTCCTGTCCCCATTGCTGGAGCCAGCCTCCACCTCTCAGTGGTCCTTTCTGAGACCAGACAGATGAAATGAGGCGTGTTCAGGGTGGTACGGCTGTAGACCAGGGGGCCTTTCAAAAATGCCTTCTTCTTGAGACTCTCTCCAGCCCTCTCTCCTAGAGGAGCACGTTTCTCCTGCTCTGTGTCTCCCCTTGGACCCTGTAACGTGGTCTGTGTTTTTTGAATATCCCTCGGCAAAACTAGGGTGTGTGCTTTCTTGCCTGAGGGCTGCAACCACGCCTGAGTCCACATTGAGACTCCCTGGAGCAGAGCCCAGCCCTGGCATGCAGTAGTCAGAGTGCGTGGAGTCGCGCACTGCTGCCGTGTGCATCTGTGTGTGTTCGGTACAAAACTGCAGAAGGGACACCCCTTCATCCCTTGGGGTCACAGAAGTCCCTATTGTCAGGAAAAAGGCCTGAAAACCTCAGCCTCTGCTTCCAGATCCTGACTCACACAGGTCACCTCGACCTTATAAACAGCTCCTGCAAACCTGTGTTATTTTATGGCTTTGTTTTTATCAGTGTGTTTTGTCTAACATATTCTAAAAAATTTAGGACTTCCCGAAAATATCCCATTTACATGTAAAAGAGTCTGCTGGGAATAGCTAAAAGGAATCACATACATTTTTGCATGGGAAAGAAGTCTTTTAACATTTAGTATTGTTTTTATGGTGGTAAAATATACATAGCATCAAATGTATACCGTTTTTAAACATATGGTTCAGTGGCATTTAGTCCATTGACATTGCTGTGCAGCCGTCGCCACCACCCAGCTCCCGAACGCTTCATCTTTCCAAACTGAAGCTCTGTCTATTAAATACTCTGCTCCTCCTTCCCCAGCCCCTGGGAAACATTATTCTTTCTGTCTCTATGAATTTGGGTACTCCAGGCACTTCCTATGTGTGGAATTATACAGATTTGTCCTTTTGTGACTGGCTTATGTCACTTTGCATAATGTCTTCAAGATTCATCTGTGTTGCAGCCTGCATTTCCTTCCTTTTTAAGGTTGAATAATATTCTATCATCTGTAGATGCCCCTATATTGACAATGCTTTCTTATTTTCTGTGTTCTCCGTGCTCTGGCATTGGGATCCTTGATCCTGGAGAGTCTGCCCCCCACAGGGCTAGCTGAGTTCTAGAGCTAGCAAATGACTCCTCTGCAACACACCTTTGACACACAGACCATTCAACCCGGAGCCCATATTCCCAGCCGCCTTCTTTATCACAAATTCACACACTGAGCCAATAATCCACCTGGCCAAGTCACCCCAGGGCCAGGTCCTGGACAAGTAGGGACAGGCCCTATACTCCAGAGTCCACCAGAATTATTCAAACCATCCAATTGAAATAGCACACCTACCCCATCATACCCATTCTATCCCATGAAAACCCCAGTAAAGGCCACGGGCCACTCTCTCACCTGACAGCCCTGGTGCTTCCTCATGTGGCCCTGGGTGGCCGGCTGTGATCCTGTTTCTAGGGTGAGGACAAGCTTCCTCCTTCACAGTGATCATTTCCTTGTCTGGGTGTCTCCCCTTTCCTGATTAAAACAAACTGAGGCACCGTTTTAACACATCATGTTTATCCATTCATCCAACGATGGACTTCTGGGTCATTTCCACTTTTTGGCTGTTGTTTCTTAGTGGAATATTTCAAGCAAAAAAAAAAAAAAAAATTGTATGCAAAAGAAGAAGCAAGCATGGGCCGGGCACGGTGGCTCACGCCTGTAATCCCAGCACTTTGGGAAGCTGAGGCGGGTGAATCATGAGGTCAGGAGATCGAGACCAGCCTGGCTAACACAGTGAAACCCCATCTCTACTAAAAATACAAAAAAATAGCTGGGTGTGGTGGTGGGCGCCTGTAGTCCCAGCTACTCAAGAGACTGAGGCAGGAGAATGGCATGAACCCAGGAGGCAGAGCTTGCAGTGAGCCAAGATTGCACCACTGCACTCCAGACTAGGTGACAGAGCGAGACTCCATCTCAAAACAAAAAAACCAAAAAAACACAAAAATTAGCCGGGTGTGGTGGTGCATGCCTGTAATCCCAGCTACTTGGGAGGCTGAAGCCGGAGAATTGGGCTTGAACCTGGGAGCAAGAGGTCAGTAAGTGGAGTCAAAGACCACCGCACAAATTGGGCAGAGTGAGACCCATCCTCAAGATGGAAGAAGAGGAAGAGGAAGAAGGAGAAGAAGAAGAAGAAGAAGGAAGAGGAGGAGGAGGAGGAGGAGAAGAAGAAAAAGAAGAAGAGGAAGAAGAGGAAGAAGAAGAAGAAGAAGAAGAAGAAGAAGAAGAAGGAAGAAGAAGAAGAAGAAGAAGAAGAAGAAGAAGAAGGAAGGAGAAGGAGAAGGAAGGAGGAAGGAGGAAGGAGAAGGAGAAGGAAGGAGAAGGAGAAGGAGAAGGAGGAAGGGAGAAGGAGAAGGAGGACGAGAAGAGAAGGGAAGAGGAAGGAAGGAGGAGGAGGAGGAAGAAGAAGAAGAAGAAGAAGAAGAAGAAGAAGAAGAAGAAGAAGAAGAAGAAGAAGAAGAAGAAGAAGAAAAGGAAGAAGGAGAAGAAGAAGAAGAAGAAGAAGAGGAGGAGAAGGAGAAGGAGGAGGAAGAGGAGGCAGCAAGCATAATAAATACAAGGACTAACCATGTGCTGTCACCTGACCTAAGAAACCAGAGGTTCCAACTTCCCCTGACTTCTCCTGAAGCCCCCATGTGTCCTCTGGCCCCCATCCCCTTCCTTCCCAAGGGAATTGCTCCACCCTATTAGCATCATTGTTATCGAACGGACCTGGAGTCCGCTAGCCCAGCACAGTAAGCCAAATATCTACATTGAGGTTTTGAGGTGGGAGGAAGGAGGGTGATTGTTTACTGGGTGCCAGTCGGGAGCTCCAGACCTCCGTGGTGACCTACACACAAGGGTTGTAAAGACAGCGATAAATTTCAAGAAAGCAGAAGTTACAAGGAAAATCGTATCAGTACATGGAGGTTCTACCTTGGTCTGGCCTAAAGAGGAGGAATATCTTGAAGCAGAGGATTGTAGGTCATAGGCGGATTCAAAGATTTTTGATTTGTGATTGGTTAAGGAAGCAAAGCTTTGTCTAAAAACTTGGGGTCAGGGCCGGGCTCAGTGGCTCACGACTGTAATCCCAGCACTTTGGGAGGCTGAGGCAGGCAGATCACCTGAGGTCGGGAGTTCGAGATCAGCCCGACCAACATAGAGAAACCCCATCTCTACTAAAAATACAAAATTAGCCGGGCATGGTGGCGCATGCTTGTAATCCCAGCTACTCGCTTGAACCCAGGAGGGGGAGGTTGCGGTGAGCCGAGACTGCACCATTGCACTCCAGCCTGAGCAACAAGAGCGAAACTGTGTCTCAAAACAAACAAACAAACAAACAAAAAACATTTGGGGCCAGCAGAAAGAAAGGTTAAGGTCTGGCCTGTGGCTGTGCCCTCAGGAAGAAATTTAGAACAAAAAACAGCAGTCAGAATTCAGGCCTCAGTCTCCCTGGTCTAAGTCTACATGGCAGCCGATGGCATTTGCCATTCAGTGGAGATCTGGGCTTCTGAAAAACAACTCGGGACACAGGTCAGGATGTTGTATTTCTTTTCTACAGGGAACCAAACCTCTGGTGGCGCTAACTTATTTGGGCAGGCATCGCTTTAAGACACTGTTGCGATCTTGCTTATCAAGGAAGTTGCCATTTACTTCTCGAGGCTAGCTAAGTGCGGGGAATTTCCCTTGAAGGAATTCAAGATTTTCCTTTATTTCCATGCTTGGGGGGCTCGGCAGGCCCCTACGAGGGGTCCCTGCTGTACCCGCCCCAGGCAGGATTGCAACTTTCACTACACATGAATGTCCTCATCAACAGCATATGGTATAGTCTTGTACGTTCTTGAATTTGACAGGAATAGCATTATTTGATCCAGACACGGGCCTGTTTCAGGCAGCCATGTTTTTGAGATGCATTCATGCAGAGGCCAGCAGCTTTAATTCATCCGTCTTCCTGGCTGTGTAATATTCCATGCTTCGAAGGCATCACATTTTCTATATCCACTCTCCTATTGATGGGCACTCAGATGTTTCCAGTTTTTTAAACTAAATCATGAACATTGCATGTCTGTGTGTGTTGGGGGTGGAGGCATCTCTAGGGGACAGAGTCTGGAAGAGAATTGAGGGAGGAGGATATGTACATTTTTATTTTACCAGATAGGACCAAACTGTTCTCCAACTGATAAACCAGTTTGCATCGTGACCAGCCGGGTCTGAGGATTCCTGGTGAGACAGAGGAGCTGACTCTCACCCCTCACAGCTCCTCCACACTGGAGACATCCTTTTGTTCATGCTCTCCTCCTCTGCGGGCGATTTGGCATTTGGGAGAGTGGTTTCCTGGAGCTTCTTGCAACCACGAATGAAATGGTTTGGCCAGGACATTTCTGGAAGGGAATCCCTTGTTTCTGCTACAGGGACCCCAAGGGGTGCATTAGGCAGCAGAGACAGCCCGGCCAACCGTCACACTGTTTCTGCTTTTGAGAGAGTTCTCAGGACCCCGGAGAGGCACCCCCTGGCTGTTTGTGGATGTGCGTGCTGACTCTCTCCCTGTCCCTGGGAAGGAGATCTCCCTGAGACGCACCCCAGTCCCTCTCTGACCTGGAGTTTTGGTGTCCTGCCGATCGCAGGCGACAGTGGACAGTGGCTCCATCAGTTTCTGGAAATCGGTTTGGCAGATGTACAGGCATCAAACAAAAAAAATTTGCTTAATAACGTGCGTGTAGTGAAGTGTTTTTGTGCCAGTGTGCTGTGACAATGCAAAGCGTTTCAGTAAAGAAGAGGCAAATTTCTTTGAAATTAGAATATTCAAAGTAACTACTCAACTCAGGCCTTTTGATATTGCCTTAAGAAATCTGTTTTGCCCATAAAATCATGTCTCCGCTGTTCACACCACTCAGCTGACATTTATTTCAATTTTCAGATAGCAACTTCTTCCACTTTGCCTTCTGTAATTCAAAATAGAAATCTTTAAGTCCTCGGGAAATTGTTTTTATAATATTCTAAAGTGAAAATACTTGCAAATGTGTACTTTTTAGAACAAGCGTAAATTTTAAATTCAGGACTAAAGTAATCTTTTATGTGTGAACTTGTCTCTACTGTAAATCACAAGCGTTTTACTCTTTATTCTTTGAGCGTGTCTCAACTGCCCTGCGTTTTCCTGAGACTGGCATTGCTGGGTAGGGGTTTGAGCTGGGCTCGGAGGCTGCTCTACGTGCTTCATATGCTTCCAGTGTTTGCTTGTACAGCTGGTGCGGCCGCAGGCCTCTCTAGCCTATGGGCACCAATAATAATCTGGTAATGCCTGCTATGGGTTCTTGCCCCCATCCTCAGTTGGGGTCTTGGCTCCCTGCAAGTTTCTCTCAATCCCCCCATATATTGTGGGTGTCCCACCTGTGCTCAGGCCCAGGCAGCTGCCAGCTGGCATCTAATGGGCACCAACACCACTGATGCTTGGCACACCAGCGCTAGTCTTTGCTGGACAAAGCCGTCCCTTCCCTTGGCCCAGCCCCCAGCGTCTGTCTCCTAGTGCTCTGGGTGGCAGGTGGGGAGAAGGCTCATCTCTATGGTTTGCTGAAGGGCTCAGGCTATGCCATTAAGCCCTATGTGCCTGGAAGGTTTTGCAAGAATAGCTCTTTCAGGTTTTACTCAGTCTTTCTAGGACCCGGATATGGCCAGGCTAGGCAGGCGCCTGGGCTGAGCGCAGAGGTTGAGGCTGGTTATAGTCTCGGGGTCCTGCTCCCTGCAGTGCAATCTGCACTTGTTAATGCATCAGCCTCTGCTGCCCGCTCCTGCCCCCTGTTCCTCCAGGAAACAGGGTTCTAGGGCTGCCCCATCATTTGCTAGAAACTCGCATCCCAGCTTGAGGTCACGCTGTACTTGGAATACAGTTTCCTCACAGCCAGAAATGCGCATCAACCCATTAACCATATTCCTAAATGTGCAGCACCTCAGACCCTTCCATGGAGCATCTGGTACTACTTGCTGTTGGGTGCCACTGAGCACAGGAGGAGTGAGGGACACCTTCAAATGTCAGGAGAAGGTGGGGACAGAATTGAAGTCTCCAGAGTTCTTCTGACTTCAGTTATCCAATGAGGAAATGAGCAGGTTGTACCCATTGACCTCCAAGGACACTTTAAGCTCTTTAAACTATTAGGAGAAAGAATTAAACCTTATTGGCTGGGTGTGGTGGCTCACGCCTGGAATCCCAGTGGTTTGGGAGGTCAAGGGAGGATCACTTGAGGCCAGGAGTTTGAGACCAGCCTGGGTAACATAGCAAGACCCCATGTCTACAAAAAGTTAAAAAATTGGTTGGGTGTAGTGACACAAACCTGTAGTCCCAGCTATTCAGGAAGCTGAGGCAGGAGGATCACTTGAGCAAAAGAGTTTGAGGCTGCAGTGAGCTACAATCATGGTACTGCACTCTAGCCTGGGTGACAGAGTGAGACCCTGTCTTAAAACAAACAAACAAACAAAAACTTACCTGAGCCGCCTCTCTTTCAGTGACCTCGTTTGGAATGTCCATCCATTTTCAGCCTATGTGGTCTGGGCCACCTGTTTGTGTAACCTGTTTATACCATTAGGACCTGCTCAGGCATGTTGCTGACTGTTCCATTTTCATCATTCAGTAGGTTGTTGTCATTATGGCCAAACACTCCGACTTGGCAAGCCTGGTAATGCCCAGCTCAAGATGGGCAGCTCTACCACGGAGTCACTGTTGTCCCATGCCAGGCATGAGTGTCTGTCTATGAACTACTTTTCAATGGTGACCAATTCTCTGCTGCTGCCAGTATTTCCTGGTTCTTGTGTCCACACCGTGAATCCCCTATCCATCCTTTCCAGATGCTTTCCACGCTTTCCACAGCATCCTTCTCTACCATGGGCAGCTCTGGTACCACAGGATATGAAGAGATGTGGCCCAAGTGGCAGAGTTACTTATCTGGCACCTGAACCTTCTAGAGAGACAGCCATTTCTTGCTCTCAGATCCAACAAAATTGGCAGTCTCCAAGTCATCTGATAAAGAGGTTGGAGCAGTATTCCCAAGTGTGCCATGACAAGGGATCATCTCCAAAGTCCCAAGAGGCTTACCAAGGTCTTTTCCTTAGCAGTAGAAGACACAAGATGACGTAACTCCTCTTTTACTTTGGAGGGAATGTCTCAGAATGACCCACACCACTGGATTTTTTTTTTTTTTTTTAAGTCTCGATTTGCTCCCCAGGCTGGAGTGCAGTGGCATGCTCATAGCTCACTGCAGCCTCAACTTCCCAGGCTCAAGCGATCCTCCCACCTCAGCCTCTGGAGTAGCTGGGATCACAGGTGCACGCTACCATGCCCAGCTAATTTTTAAAATTTTTTGTAGAAATGGGGTCTCTGTATGTTGTCCAAGCTGGTCTTGACCTCCTGGGCTCAAGCAATTCTCCTGCCTCAGCCTCCCGAGTAGCTGGAACCACAGTCATGCACCACCACGTGCAGCTACTTAAAAACATTTTTTTAGACATGGAGTCTCGCTATATTGCCTAGCATGGACCCCTGGATCTTTATTGAGATAGCAGACCCTTGAACCACTCTAGGGCTTATCTCCCACTCTCTGCAATGCATGGGTGCCTTACAAGGGCATGTAGGGTATGTTCCACTTCCTGCTTACTAGGTCTGATTAGCATGACATCTTCAATATAGCATCCCAATGTGATGTTCTGTGGGATGTCCAGATGACTAAGGTCCTTGTAAATGTGTAATGCTGCTATTCCAGGTAAGTGCAAATCAGTTTAGATACATCTTCCTATAGGGTTTCAGAGGGTACACACACCAGATCAACAGCTTTACACCGAATTCCAAGGCTGTGCTGATCTGTTCTACAGAAGATGTTGTACGTGGCACAACAGCAGCACTTGGGGCTCCCATGCAGTCAGGTTTACAAGAGTCCATCATCATCTGCTATGATTCAGATGACTTTTTCAAGGACTGTACTGGCTAATTAAAGAGGGATATAATGGGGACAACCCTCTTTGCATCCTGTAAGTGAATAAGGGTAACACTTATCTCTCTTATAATGCTCAGACTTAGTATTGCTTCTGGTTTTCCATCTTGTTAAGTGTCTCCAAGCTAAACATGTGCTCAGAGACTGAAGAAATGGCCACAGAAGGTTCTCCAGACTCACTGGCTTCCTGAAAGGTAGACTTGGGCCAGAACTTCATTTATCACATGGCTTCTGTAGACCCCACTCTAATGGGGGTGGTCACGATGGTATTTTGGGTTCCCTGGTAGCAGTGTCAGATCTGACCTGTATCCACCAGTCCTTGAGAGGTCTGGGCATCACAATTCCCCACTATGAAAGCTATTCTGATAAATAAGCAGAGCAGAGGGATTGGGAGAATCCTACTATGTGGGCTTTCAGGATCTTTCCTCAAGAGGACCTTTCTTCCCTTCAATCTGCGGGCTCTGAGTCTGAGAACTGGTGCAAACCTAGAAGTTGGGGGAGAGATAATAATGCTTCCATTGAGGTGGCTGGCCTCAGCCTCCTGCTCACACATTCTTATCGTTTTTTGGTTACGTAAGTCAAATAAGCACACTGGCTGCCCATCTACCCTGCCTCTAGAAAGAACACAGCCTTTTTTTTTTTTCCCTTGTTTTTCTAGATGGAGTCTCGCTCTGTTGCCAGGCTGGAGTGCAGTGGCACGATCTCAGCTCACTGCAACCTCCACCTCCCAGGTTCAAGCAATTCTCCTGCCTCAGCCTCCCGAGTAGCTGGGATTATAGGCATGTGCCACCACACTCAGCTAATTCTTGTATTTTTAGTAGAGATGGGGTTTCACCATGTTGGCCAGGATGGTCTCGATCTCTTGAATTCGTGATCCGCCTGCCTTGACCTCCCAAAGTGCTGGAATTCCAGGCATGAGCCACTGCATCCGGCCAGAACACAGCCTATTATTCATTACCACAGAGCCCTGCATGTCAGGCTCCTGGTGACCTTTCCACCCTCACTGCCCATTTTGGTAACGGCATCGTCTTGCCTCTGAGGGTTAAGAGTGCTACATGGCTTCTGTCGTTTTGGGATCCTCTCTTCTCCATGGACACTAGGGAGGTCAATTCTATAGCAGCCTCCCGTCATCAATCCTGTCCTGTAAATGATGACCACAACCGAACTTGGCAACACTGCCGGGGCTTTCTTCACTAGTGCGTGTCTTACAGTCTTCGCAAGCAGAGTCCTCTGGGACTCCTGGGAACATACAGAGGGAGTGAGTTCTCCAGTCTTCCATTGTAACTTCATTGTAACATGTGCACCTTCTGAGCCATTTGATCCCTTTCTTGATCAAAATCTGCCAAGGTAACTCCAGCATTTCTTCCTCATCTCTTGCAGGCCATTGTTGTTGCTAAATCTCAAGATGGCAGCCCAGTGGAGCATTAGGGGCAGCTCAAGCTGCCCTTGTCATGATGAAGACTCCTGAGTCACGGGACAGTGCCCCTCATCAGTAAATTGTTCCCCACCTGGCCTGCTATTCCACCCCTAATCTTGCCCAGCACACTCCATCCACTCCCAGGCATGTGCTTCCAGGTTTGTAGGTGCACATTAGCAGGAACCTGCAGTTCCCCTCCCTCTCTTCCCTCTCCTCTTCTCTTGTATTCGGCCACAGCCAGGCAAGCCTTCCCAGCTGGCCACGCAGAGACTTGACCATCCATACAGTCTCTGTGCTGCAGGTGGGATTGTTCTAGCCCACCTTTCACAAAGGAGGCAGCCTTTCAGGGGTTCCAGGCTTACAGGGAGGAGGGGGCTGTCGTTCCATCTCTTCCCTTCCCATGGGCTCCAAGCCTTATTTCCCATCCCCATGGGACTCTTAAAACCAAGACCTCCGTTCAATTCCACAAAAACCCTTTGCTCCTAATTGCTCAGGCTTTCTCTTCCATTTCCCTGTTTGTTCCATGGAGTACTTCTTTTACGTTCTTGTAAGCCCAGCTATGCATTTCAAAGAATATCTGTGGCATTTAATCTAGCATGTTTACAGGCTTCATCGTTTTCATTGTTGTTGCTATTGTTTTCATAATATTGAGTCCTTGATATTGTAGGAAGCAGAACTCCTTGTGATTTCTCTTTGCTTTTAGCTTCTATCACAAAAAAGTCACTTTCTGTTGCAGAACAAATTGAACCGTGGTTTCCGTGCTAGCATGTTCCAAACAATTAAAGTACTTCTTGCCTCTTTCCACCCCCGGAACTTTGGGGGAATTAATTTGGGAGTTGGGAGCAGGTTGAAATTTGTAGTGGGAGGGTCGTATTAATGTAGGATAAAATCACTGTGATGTGGGGCAGGGCACATCCTACTGTGCCCTCCCAACGCCCACATAGAGTCTGCTTTTGATTGGTACTTTATTTATTATATCTATTTATAAATATTTAGTTTTGTTTTCTTCTAGGTCTTTGCAGTTCATTTTTCCCCTCCTTTGACACATGTGCAATCTATTTTTGTGTGTGGAGTGAGGTATGAATCCAACTTTCCTCCCCCATATGGCCAGTGAATAGTCCTGGTTCTACTTCTGAAGACACTCCTGCTCTTGCCCACTGAGTATGACACATCCATTATTTCTGGGCAGGCGGTTCTGTTCCACTGACCGGCTGTTCATCCATGCATGGAATCAGTAGGAGTGTGTTTGGCTGCAAGTAGGAGAAAAAGAACCCCCAACCAGCTACGCCTTAGACAGGTGGTGGGTCTCTTTTTCGTGTGTAGCTGTGAATCCAGAATGGACAGTTTCTGGCATTGGTTCAGTTACCTAACGTGCCACCAGGGACCACACCCTCCCCTTCTCTCTTTCCATCCATGTCATAACCATGTCTGTCACCTCCTGGGTACAGATGGCCACTGTAGCACCAGACCTCTCCTCTGCTCTCAGGACAACAGAACGAAGCGTGCCAGCAGCATCTGCCCTTTCATCGGGAGTGCGAGGTTTTCTAGAGCCCCAGCCGACTTCTGTTCATGTCTTCTTTGCCAGCACCAAGGCACTGGCCAATTGTAGGGAAAGCTGGAAAAGTGGGTAACTGGACTGTCCTAAGTGACTTAGAGCAATGGTGATTACCTTGGGCTGGGTGTGAAGGCAGGAGCTCCGGTCTGAACTGCTGTAGTGTTGCCCTGAGAGAATATTGTGCCTCAGGGGTACTTGTGCAGGAAAAACCAAACCAAAGCCGGAATTCCTGGATGTGGCTGTTTTCCCACAGGGCTTGCATTCCGCCGGTGGGGGGTGTGACACACCCAACCTCCCCCAGCAGGACTGGATGATCTGTTTAAACCACACCCCACTTGACCCCACAGGAGAAGGTGGAGAGCACGATGTGCCTTGGGGACCCCAACTGAGTGGGGTGGGCAGCAGGGGGTGGTATACAGAATGACACTTGTGATATTACCATACCATAAGAAATCTATATTTGGTCTCTGCTCCTGGTTCTTGGCACACAGCCTCTAAAACCCTTAGAATCTCTGGCATGGTAAGAGTGTCTTTAGTATGCTCATCAGATGACTGGAGGCTGGGGGCCCCTAGGTAGCCTTAGGATGGGACTGGTCACCAGAAAGACCAAGGCAGGACTAGCCAGCCCCACCTCCCAACCTCCAGGGAGGGGAGAGGGGCTGAATGTTGAGTTGATCACCAATGGCCAATGATGCAATCAATTCCGCCTACATAGTGAAGCTTCCATAAAACCCAAAAAGACTGGGTTTGGAGAGCTTCCGGGTTGCTGAACATGTGGTGGTGTCCTGAGAATAGCGCCCGGGGAGGGTGTGGAAGCTCCACAGCCCCCCTCACAGCCCTGCCCCATGTGCCCCCCTCCATCTCACAGTTCATCTGTGTCCTTTGTAATCTTCTTCACAATAAACTATAACTGTAAGTGTCTCCCCGAATTCTGTGAGCAGTCTTAGCCAATGAATTGAACACGAGGAAGAGGTCGTGGGGACCCTGACTTAGAGCTGATTGGTCAGACGCACAGGTCACCACCTGGGGCCTGTGATTGGCATCAGAAGCGGGAGCAGTCTTGTGGGACTGAACCCTCACCCTGTGAAAATCTGACGCTAACTGCAGGTAGTTGGTGTCAGAACTGGGTTAAATTATAGGACACCCTGCTGGTGCCCCCTGAGAGCCGCCACCCCCCGCACATCTGGGCACAGGCATATTCTGTGTTGAGTGGTGTGGGATGTTCAGGAGTGGGGAAACGCTCTGCTATTTCCTGTATCTTACACAGCAGCTCATGCCCTGCCGAGGCTGTAAAAATTCCCCACCAGTGTAGTGGCTTAAGAGCAGCACTGACTTATTATCTTACAGTTCTGGGGGTCAGAAGTCTGAAGTGGGTCTCACTGGGCTAAGATGAAGGCGGCAGTGGGGCCAGTTCTTTCTGGAAGCTCTGGGGATCTCCGCTACTGGAAGCCTCTCCTCCGTCTTCAAAGCCAGCAGCCTCGCGTCTGCCAGTCTCTCAGCTTCCGTCTGCACATCAGCTTCTCTCTTCGGAGGACCCCTGTGATTCCTTCCAGCCCCTCAGGACCATCCCCCACCTCCAGATCCCGAACTCGGTCTCAGCTGCAAAGTCCCTTTTGCATATAAGGCAACACTCACAGGTTCTGTGGGTTAGGACCAAGCTGTTCTCCGTGTTGTCCCAGGTGAGAGGCAACGGCGGATTCTCCCTGCAAACGGAAACCCAACGCAGGGTGAATCGTCCCAGTCTAGGAAACCAAGAGACTCAAGCATAACCAATGAGAAACTGCCCAGTAACCTCTAACTAGGGACTTTCCACTTTAATTAACCAAATGTTTTCTTTGTCTGGCTTTTGCAAACCTCTCATAAGAGCTTCCCCCTCATGGCCCCTTGGCGAAGTCCTGAGTAGCTCTAGATCCAGTGCTGCTCGATTCATGAATTGCTGACTGTTCAAATAACTTATTACAAATTTTAATGTGCTCAAATTTGTCTTTTAACACACCCAGCAGTAATGAGTGTGGATGTCCCCCAAGACATTATTCCATGAGTGTCGAGATCAGCTTTACTTAAGAGAGCCTTGAACTGGAATCACCCCAATGAAATCTTGTAACAGCTCTGAACACTGAAGCACGGGGGAGCTTCCTGGCTGGTGAGCACATGGATGTCCCAGGTAGCTGAGCTGCCTGGTTCCCCAGAGAGAGGGCATGGCTGGTGAGCACATGGATGTCCCAGGTAGGTGAGCTGCCTGGTTCCCCAGAGAGCGGGCATGGCTGGTGAGCACATGGATGTCCCAGGTAGCTGAGCTGCCTGGTTCTCTAGAGAGAAGGCATGAGGCTCGGGGTTCAGGACCGCCCCCGACCTTGTCCCGCACATCTCTGCATCTGGCCAGCGCTGATCTGTATATTTTATAATAAAACTGTTATTGTAAGTACAGTGCTTCCCTGAGTTCTGTGAGTTGTTGCAGCAATTTATTGAACCTGAGGGGTTTGTGGGAACTCCTGAATTTGTAGCCAGTCGAAAGTGCAGGTGGCCTGGGGACCCCTGAACTTGCCGCTGGTATCTGAAGTGGGGGCCGTCTTGCTGGGAACCACGTCCTCAAGCCCTTGGAGTCTGACACTAACTCTAGGCGGCTGTCAGAACTGAATTACCATCCACCAGTTGAGGTTGAAACAGGATATTCAGAAATCCCATGTAGCTGAGCAGAAACGTGCTTGAGAAGGGAACCCCACATCTGTTTAGAAAACGGTTTTAACACAGAGACATCCAGAATCAAGTATAGCAATGATGAAGTAGATCAAAATGACAGCATTTATATTTTTGTGCTAAGTTCAGAAATATACATCTTTGGCATTTTAAGAACTTACAAAGTTTAAGAGAATTTGGCATATTTGAGTCTTCACATCAGACGTGTGATTCTAATTTTAAATGTGCTCTTGAGTCATGGATTTCGGAGCCCTTTCAGTAACCCATGAGCTCAACTCATGATCCCTTCAACCAACTAGCCTGACACCAGCAATCATCCTCTGTGGCTGCAGGTTGAAATCTTACCAAGTTGGTAAACAGTTTTTGAATATTTAAAAATCACCATAATTATACATTTAATGTATTTGATTTATAAGCATCACGTAATGACTTGGGAAGATTTGTCAGTCAGATAATTGAAAAACTTAGAAAATGGAATATAATACATTTTGATTGCAGCTTAAAATGTTTAAAGGAATTTAAATTAACTAAGTAGGTAAATAATACAAACATTAATTAAATTCCTCCTTATAAATGATGATTGAAATTTGCTGGATCTATTCATAGAATAAGATTTGTAAGTTGCATTTGAAAGCTCACTGAGGGCGGGTAGAGGAACGGGCAGTTGCTGTTCAATAGGTATAGAGTTTCAGTTATACGAGGCCTAAAGTTCCAGAGATGCACACAGCACAGGGCCCACACTGTACACTTAGAAGCTTGTGGAGAGAGTAGATCTTGTGTTAAGTGTTCTTACCACAATTTTTATAAAAGCAATAGAGCTAAAAGTTCAAGGAAGAATTAGGGCTTAAAAATCAACTTTACTTATATTTATTTATTTATTTATTTTTGAGACAGGATCTCACCTCTGTTGCCCAGGCTGGAGTAAAGTGGTGTGATCATGGCTCCATCAGCCTCCACCTCTCAGGCTCAAGCAATCCACCCACTTCAGCCTCCTGAGCAGCTGGGACTACAGGTGCATGCCATCATGCCTGGCTAATTTTTATATTTTTTTGCGAGACGGGGTTTCACCGTGTTGTCCAGGCTGGTCTTGACCTCCTGGGCTCAAGTGATCCTCTCACCTCGGCCTCCCAAAGTACTGGGATTACAGGTGCGAGCCACCGAGCCTGGCCTAAAAAACAACTTTAAAAACCAAACTATTTCTGAAGTCTTTTTCCTCCTCAAAGGCTGCCTTCAAGAACACTCAAAAAAATCACTGGAGCTGGACCAGAAGGAGGCTGGAATAAGGTGGATCCAGCTGTCACCTGCCTAGATGAGGCCCACAACAAATGGGACGGTAGGCACAGCAGGCGGTGGCCTCGAGGGCTCAGTAGGAGCCCTGGACCCAGGCTCCCAGCATTTAACAAGTCCCCAAACTCAGGGACAGACTGAGTGAGCTCAGAGAGAACAGAGGAGGAAATTGTGGATGGAGATGAATTACAAGCACGAGCAAAACAGGCTCTATTTATTTCTCACTTGAGGTTGTGGCCCGAGAATGGATTCACCTTGTTTCCTCCCAAGGACTGGAGGGGAACTGAAGGGCGGCTATGAGGTGCATCTCGCCGGCCAGAGAGGCGCTCAGTGCTGGGTAAGCAGCGAGCCCTGTGTCTCTTCCCCTCTTTTCCCTTTATTTCCCTTCTTCTTCTTTGCTTTTAGGCTTTTTGCTGTTTTCTTGCTACCTCCTCCTCCCTGCATCTTGCTGGTTGCACTGCTGCGGAGTCTGGGGCCAGCACGTCTGTCGTCCCCCGAGCATGCGGGTATTTGCCCATCATGACTACCGCAAGCCCCAGCTACCACGGAGGCCTAGGGCGGGGGTCTGATCCCCACGGGGGCCCTCCCCACAGTGCTCAGGCACTTCCTTGTCAGCAACAGGTGTGGAACCAATGGAGAAATCACCACGACCTTGGCTAAGCCCCCCTCTGGAGATGGGTGAGTCTCACCAGGGCCCCATCTGGGAAAACAAAACAGTCCCATTGACGACTCTGTCCTCGGCACCCAGAGCCAGAGCTTGGGGTGGGAGAGAGGGGGGGTGGGGCTGTCTCAGACACGGGGCCTCTGGAAGACGCCGTTCAGATGCCGAACCCCGGGAGCTTAGGACTTGCCCAGGCACTCTGAGATCCGACTGTTGCTAGAGGCTGTGTGACGGTCCCCACAGTGGCCTCAACCAGCCCAGCCCGCAGCATTGGAAAGGACCACTTTTCTCATTTCCCTTTTGATCTTACTCTGAAAGTGAAACTTTAAAAGAAATGGGACTTTATTCTTGTGCTTATCACCTGGGTCTGCCACAGAGTACTCACCTTCAGCCAGCAGCTCCGGACCTGGAGGTGCTCCCCAAAGCAGCCCTCAGGACAGTCTGCAGTGCCCTGGGGTCACCAAAGCATCCCAGCCACTGTGCCTCACAGCCTCTGTGAAAACGAGCCACGACAGCCCAACCACCCAGGTCTTCAGAGTTTCTTGCCTGCATGGCGTTGCCCTCTGTGATTGGCAGAAGAATGCCCCCCAAAGATATTCAGGTCCTAATCCCTGGAACCTGCGAATGTTCCCTTATATGGCAAAAGAGACTTTGCAGATGTGATTAAGTTCAGGTTCTTGAGATTAAGGGAGATTATCCCACATTATCTGAGAGGTCCCTAAATGTAATCACAAGTGTCCTTCTAAGAGGGAGGTGGAGGGAGATTTGGTGAAAGAAGACGGACACTGAGCACTGAAGCCAGGAGCACGGCTTGGAAGCCGGAGGAGGTGAGGATGGGCTCTCCCCAGAGCCTCTGGAGGGTACAAGTCCCTGCCGCCACCTTGGTGTCAGCCCAGGGAGGCTGATTTTGGACTCCTGGATTCAAGACTGTTAGAGAATAAAGGTGTGTGATTTTAAGCCACCGCATTGGTGGTTATTGTTACAGCGGCTGCAGGAAGAAGACACACCTGCCCAGGGCCCCTCCTTGCTCTCAGCTTACCTGGATACCTGAGCTCCTCCTCCAGGGCTCACGGCCTCTGCTGACCTCCTGGACCCAGCCATCATCTTCCCTGGCACGCTGCTGACATCTCACCATCTGGTGGAGAACTTCTGGGCATCTGTCTCTGAACTTGACAATGACACTGCCCCCACCCCAAACGCCAAGCAAAGCTTCCATCGCGGTGCTCTCGTGGGTGTCTTCATCCCCCTGGACTCACATCAGCCAGAGAAATCTTGGTTATTCCTGAATCTGCAGTGACAGTTTTTACACAAGCAAGGGGCAGGTGCTGGTGCAGGACACGAAGCCTGTGGCCAGACAGTGCACAACAGGAACCTTTTACTCCACCATTGCCACTGAGGTGTGAGTCCCCACCATGCCCCACAGACTGTAGCTGCTTGGATATCTCCCAGGCCCTTCATGTAGGGGAGGGTGTCCGCTGCTGCCTTCCATACGCGTCTGTCTCCTGGACACAGTGCGGGTGTGGAAGGATGCAGAGTGTTTCTGGAGGTGAAAATGGAAGACATCCGGCACCAAAATTATTTACTCATTCACTCAACAAACATTAATTGGCATCCATGCAAGCCTAGCTCTGTTCTCTTAGGAAGTGACATGGTGGGTCAAAGCATGAGCCTTGGAGGCCAGTGACCTGGACTCAAATCTTGGCTCGACTACCTTCTGGCTGTGTGATGTTGGGCAACTTACTTGGCCTCTCGGTGCCTCAAGTAATTGTAGTACCAACTTGCTGCCCTCCACCAAGGTAGGAGGCAGACATGCGATGAGGTGGGAATGACACTGAGCACAGCGCGTGGCATACAGCAGGCTCAGGCCCATTCGGCAAAGGGCAAGAAGAGCCACAGCAGGAGAGGCAATGTGGGAATCAGTAGGATTTAAGGAGATGTGGGTGCCCCAGACTTGAAGGACACCAAGTAATTCTGGAAGGACCAAAAGCATCAGTGAGGGGCAGGGCCAGCAAGAATTTAACTTACAAAAAGGCAGCGAGGACAAAGGGAAGAGAAGGGCTGGCCGTGGCACTGCCTCTCTGAGATAGATCACAGAGGGAAGTGGCCCGGATCTCCTCTCCTGCTCCCTCCACAGAAGATCCGTGTCCCCTGCCATTTCAGTGGGGCCTGGTGTGTGATTCCCGGGACTCGAAGCAGTTACCACAGGCCCTGGGCAGCTGGTGGGAGGACTTGCAAGCAGCCAGCCGTCTGGCAGTTGAGCTTCCCTTGGCCCCGTGTCAAGCTGTGGGCTCTGTTCTCTGCTCCTGGTCTTGCAGCAAATGCCATTTCTGTGGCCAGGTCAGGGAGGCTGTTGGTGCTGAAGAGGGAGCTCCCTGCTGGCTACTGTCATGGGCAGCACCTTCCACAGTCACTGCTGGCTGTGCTTCCTGGTGGAAGTGGCTGAAACTAGCACGAGAATGAACTTAGGTCTCTTCTGTGAGGCTGCAGGAGGGAATCCCCCAGGGTCTGACATCAGGGCTGCCAGCCTTTTTCTTTGCCCACTGTCTTATCTGCTTTCTGCTGCTATGACAGAGTACCTGAGACTGGGTGATTTATAAAAACAGAAATTCATTTCTCCCAGTTCTGGAGGTTGGGAAGGCCAGTATTAAGGTGTGGGCATCTGGTGAGGGCTTTCATGCTGCATCACCTTATGGCAGAAGGTGGAAGGGCAAGAGAGCTTGGGGGAAAGAGAGGAGCACCAAGGGCTAGTCCTGCTTTATAACAAACCACTCTTGAGATAACAATCCCACTCCCATGATAACAGGATTAATCCATTCATGAGGGTGGGACCCCATGACCCAATTACCTCTTAAAGGCTCCACCTCCCAATACCATCACAGCGGCAATTAAATTTCAACATGAGTTTTGGAGGGGACGTTCAGACCCTAGCACCCACCTCTCCTGGTGTGGCCTTCTTCTGCAGCTTCCCTGCTGTGGTGGAGTGTATTGCAAACTGGGCCAGGCCGTCACAGTGGCCATCATCACCTGTCACTTCCCATGGGCCTCATACTGCTGGAGTCCTGAACTACTGTACCCCAGACTGGCACCTCTTGTACCTCACCATTCCCACTCCCCATGGCTGCCCTCTTCCTGTACTCTTGGCAAGTGTGGTCTGGGTTCCCATGGTGGCTCAGAAGTGCCTGGTGTTGGACTTTGGGGAGACAGCCCAACATTTCCCAACAAACCCCACAGGCCAAGCCAATTCACATCACGGTTATGCTGAAGTTCACAGGAAACCAGATGTGTCTGTGTGACGGCCTCCAATTCAGAAGTCTCTAAGTAAGTGGTGCCAGACAATTTGCTGGGATATGGGAAGAAATATCAGAACTTCCATTTACATTTATTTTTAGCTCATTCTTTTATATCGCCATTCTTTAAATATCTTTTATACTTAATATATTAGAACAGGGTTATAAGTATATAATTATAAAGAAATAAACATAAAACGGTAGTATAACGCTTCAAAATCTTTAGATATGATGACAACTAGTAAAGAAAATTTTCCCACCATTAATTGAATTGATGAGCATTTATTGATCATCTACCGTGTGCAAAGCACTGTGCTAATTGCTCTGGGAATATTTTACAAAGAGAGAAAGCACAGGGTGTAGTCTTTAGCAGAGAGCGGAGAAGTGCCGAGTCTGAATGACCAACTGGGAGAATATTTGTAACTCATATCTCAGGCAGGACTATAAGGAACATCCACAAAGCAACAAGACAGTGGCCATCAGCCTAATGTGGGGAGGGTAGAATGGGCAGAAGAGATTCACAAAGCGAGCTGTGACACAGCCAAAAAGATGCCCACTCATCAGAGGAGAGCTGCATGAGGCGAGGATGCTGAGAGGCCAGTTTGCAGAATCACACCCTCCCCCCCACACAAGCTGGCCACTCATCTGGGAATTGACTGATAAATATCCTCACCTGTAAAAAATGAATTACATACATCCATAGGGTGGAGTATTACTCAGGCTTAAAGAAGAGTCAGGACGCCCTGTATGTGCTGATATGAAATGAGTTCCAAGAAATATTGTTAGTGGAAATGGCCAGGGGCTATGATTTGTAAACAAAAGGAAGAAAAAAGAATACAGACACACACACACACACACACACACACACACAGACAGAGAGAGAGAGAGAGAGAGACTGAGAGACGTATCCTTGGAAGGCAGGTGCAGGAGAAGGGGTTAGGGGGTGAGCTGGGACAGGCCTGGCTGAGACTGGGAGAGCCCAGCCCCAGGTCTTCATGGAGCTGTGCCAGCCTCAGTTTTCTTGTTGGACATGAACACCACCCACCCCTGAAGCCCCTAGGGTGACTGATGTCAGGTTGACAAACCCAATAGCTCTTTCGTCACTCATTGGGGGTCCTCTGGGAGCCAGGGTCTCTGCTCCAAGCCTCACCTATGTTATCTTTAGGAAGCCTCACAACAGCTACCTTTTGCATCTCAATTTCCAGGCGCTGAAAGTGAGGCTTCTAGAGGTGAAATAATTGGCCCAGGTCACACAGTGACAATGCGAGATGCGCCCCCCTCCCCCAGGCTGTGTCCTTGCAAAGCCAAGCTTCGTGTTCCTTTCTTGTCACAGTGAAACAACAAACGCAGCTGGTGCTGCGCATGTCGCAAGGGCCCTGCTCACACAGCCCCTGTGCTCACCCGGGAGCACTGGTTCCTGAGAGCTGCCACTTCACGTGCTGTCCTTGTCCCCATGGGTAGGTGTTGGCTGCCCCCCTCCTTCCTTCCCATCCTGGGGACCAAAGTGCCCCACCGATGGGGGCCCAGAGGCAACATGCTGGACAGCAACAGGGATGGGGTTCCTGGCACTGAGAGGGGAGGCGAGGGCTGACACAGCCATAGAGGAGAAAAGTCCCCGGGTGCCCCTGAATCACCCTCACGAAAGAAGAAGAAATCCACAGCCACACCAGGCGGGCCATCAGGGCTCTACTACCACCTGCTTCCACTTAGCTTGACGCCCTGACTCCACAGTACAGGGACTCCAACACGTGGACGCACGTCCACCAATAATCCAGGCATCCACTCTAGCTAACGCCTCCCACCTTCCCCTTAATTTCTTCTCTCCTTAGTGCTGCTGGCAGGCGGCAAGACCGGAATTCAAGTATTCCTCTCTCTGAGGGAAGCAGGGATGCTGGGAGGCTTTAAATGGCTCTTTGGGGACAGCAGGCAGAAGGAGGAAGATTTACAAATGGATCGCTCAGGAGACTGAGCCCCAGCCACGTTCTGGAGTCACTCTCTCCACCACCCTCGCAGGGAAGGCTTTTGAAACTCAGCAGCCAGACTGGGAACTGTCATCCCCAGGGAACATTCCCCAGGGAGAGGGAGGGCCGCCAAAGATCCTGGAGAAGGGGGCGAGGTTTGTAACTCCCCTGCTCTCTGCAGGCTTCTTAGCCATCTGGGGGGCAGTGGCAAGGCCTGCTAGCTGCCTATCACAGGCAAAGCAGAGGGTGGTGGCAGGAACCTAGAGCGGTGGCCAGAGCACAGGAGAGCAAAGGGACGGCAGAGATGTTGACCACAGACTGAGGCAGAAGAGTTGGGCTGTGATGACTGGGAGGGATGTCCTGGTGTATTCACTAACTCACCTGTTCCATGATTTCATTCATTCATTCAACAAACATGTATTGGGTCCTCACAAATGATATGTCTGATTCAAAGACTAATACCCCCTTCCACCCCATGTATCTGCACACCCCATACAAATCCATGGATGACTAGATAAAATTATTTAGGTGAGCTCTTGAGCCACTTACTCAAGCCTGCACCCACTTTTTGGTATGTACTTTCTTTTTTTTTTTTTTTTTTTTTTTTTTGATGAGACGGAGTCTCGCTCTGTCGCCCAGGCTGGAGTGCAGTGGCCGGATCTCAGCTCACTGCAAGCTCCGCCTCCCGGGTTCACGCCATTCTCCTGCCTCAGCCTCCCGAGTAGCTGGGACTACAGGCGCCCACAACCGCGCCCGGCTAATTTTTTTTGTATTTTTTAGTAGAGACGAGGTTTCACCGTGGTCTCGATCTCCTGACCTTGTGATCCGCCCGCCTCGGCCTCCCAAAGTGCTGGGATTACAGGCGTGAGCCACCGCGCCCGGCCTGGTATGTACTTTCGTTTCAATACTTCTGTGCTTTTGTTGCTTCAAAAATATTATTTTGTCTAAAACTAAAACAAAAAAGTATCAAGTTAACTTTGAAACTTAGAAAGCTAAATAAAAAGAAAACACTATAACGAACAGAGATCACAGCCACTCAAAGCAAACAGATTTTACGATTTTCTGCAAACGTGACCTTTTGTAAGTTTCACCTTTTTTTTCCCGCTGTTTCAGGAGCTCTGCTGAGCAGAGCCAAAAAAGCTCCATGCACCATGGTAGGCTGGAATTCCCAGGGAAGGAAGCAGATTTGGGGGCAGGAGTCAGGACACTGGGGAGGAAAGAAGGGACTTGGATGGGCAGGGGAGCAGCTGAACTGAGATGGTTGCCAGAGAGGCCCCAGACCATCCTAAGGGAGCTCTGAGCTGGGATGACCCTTCAGGGGTCCCTTCATGCCAGCTCTGAGCTGGGCTGGTTTTGTTCCTAAAGGAGGCAGTGGGGAGGGAACAGCAGCACAGACTACAAATGGTAAAGTGAGCCAAATGGCTCCCCCAACTATTTCATTCCAGTCTCTGCTCAAATGCCACCTTTTCAGAGACTTCCCTTCACCACCTGCATTACAGGAATCCCCCAGCCCCTCTCTTTTTTATTTTTCATTTTATTTTAGTTTTTGAGAGGAAGTCTCGCTCTGTCACCCAGGCTGGAGTGCAGTGGCACAATCTTGGCTCACTGCAACCTCCGCCTTCTGGGTTCAAGCGATTCTCCTGCCTCAGCCTCCCGAGTAGCTGAGACTATAAGTGTGCACCACCATGCCCGGCTAATTTTTGTATTTTAGTAGAGATGGGGTTTCACCATGTTGGTCAGGCACCCCGGCCTCTCTTGATCCCTTCTGCTCTGTCGTCCCCACCCTTGATTCCATCTTTAAATATTTATTGCTTATTGCCTCTCTTCTGCTGCAAGAATGATGGCTCCATGAGGCAGGGCTTTGTGTCGTATCCCAGGGCCTGCTACACAGCATGCACTCGGGAAATGTCTATAGCATGAATGAATGAATGAATGAATGAACCAGAGTGTAGGGTTAGCCCCTGGCATTCTGCCTGCTCCCAGGGATGAGGACTGTGTGGGGAGACCTGAAGGACCATGATGAGTGTGACTCATCAACTGTCTCTATTTGTATCCAAAATGATTGCCTCTGCAGAAAATCCCAAGGACTTACAAAACAAACAGACAAATAAAAACCTTCCTGTAACACAAGGGTTTAGCAAGATCATAGATACAAGGTCAACATACAAAAGTCAATTGCATTTCTACACTAGCAATAAACAATTGAAAACTAAACATTTAAAGTGTTATTAACTCCAAAAACTGAAATACTTGGGCATAAATCTAACAAAATATGTGCAGGTTCTGTATGGTGAAACTATAAAATATAGATGAAAGAAATCCAAGAAGACCTCAAGAAATGGGCAGAAGTACTGTGTGCATTGAATGAGGGCTCGGAGTGGTTAAGGTATCAGTTCTCCCAAGCCCTGGTCCCTTTCCTTTAAGTCTGGCCAACCCAGAACCTCCCTGGAGGCCATGCACCTTCCTGGCTTCATCAGGTGGCCATGGAACAGAAGTTCAGGGACAGAGGTTTTGGTTTATAAAGACAATTGGATGTACTCTTTGGGAAAAAAAATTCAAATCATAGATAAGTATATAAAGCCAAAATTCAAGTTCTTTCTGAAAACCTCTCAGCTTATACTCACCACAGGAACCACTGCCAGCAAGGAGGTCTCATAACAAGGCCTAAAGACAAGGACCCTGGAATCCAACTGTCTGGGTTCAAGTCCTGGCTCCATCATTCCTTGGCTATGTGACCTTGGCAAATTTCTTGCCTTTTCTTTTTGAGACAGGGTCTCACTGCGTCACCCAGGCTGAAGTACAGTGGTGTGATCATAGCTAACTGCAGCCGCAAACTCCTGGGGTCCAAGCCATCCTCCTACCTCAAGCTAGGACTACAGGCATGTGCCATCACGCCTAGCTAGGGTTTTTCATTTTATTTTATTTTTTATTTTTAGTAGAGGGGAAGTCATGCTATGTTGCATGGCTGGTCTCCTGGGCCTCAAGCAATCCTCCCTCCTCGGCCTCCCAGAGTGCTAGGATTACAGGCATGAGTCACCGTGCCTGGCCACCTCAGCGAATTTCTTAACCTCTATGAGCCTTAGTTTTCTCATGTGTAAATAAGGATTAAGTTTGATATAGATCATAAAGTCTGCATCATGTAAAAGCCCCAGTAGAAGTTAACTTTATTTATGAGGCTCTCACTATATGCAAAAATTTGTCGTTATTTTTACTACTGTGAAAATAAGCGAAGACCAACCAAATGAGAACAAGCAAAGCTGTTTGTTCAGAATTTGCTAGAGCCAGGGAGTCAATCACTGTCACTTGTTTGGCAGTGACTCAAAGGTGTCCGGGGAGTGAGGACGCCAGACAGTGGGAAAAGTGGCGGGCTTGGCTGTGCCCTGATGCGGCTGGCACGTGGGGAAGCTGTAGGGCCTCTTGGGAGTCTGGGTAGGGAGCAGGTTGGCTTTCTTTTCTTTTCTTTTCTTTTCTTTTCTTTTCTTTTCTTTTCTTTTCTTTTCTTTTCTTCTTTTCTTTTCTTTCTTTTCTTTTCCTTTCTTTCTTTCATTCATTCTTTCTTTCTTTCTTTCTTTTTTTCTGAGACAGTTCTTCTTTTTTTGTTGTCGTTTTGTTCTGTCACCCAGGCTGGAGCGCAGTGGCGCAATCTCTGCTCACTGCAACCTCCGCCTCCCAGGTTCAAGTGATTCTTCTGCCTCAGCCTCCTGAATAGCTGGGACTACAGACACACATCACCACGCCCAGCTAATTTTTGTATTTTTAGTAGAGATGGGGTTTCACCATGTTAGCCAGGATGGTCTTGATCTCCTGACCTCGTGATCTGCCCGCCTCAGCCTCCCAAAGTGGTGGGATTACAGGCGTGAGCCACCGCTCCTGGCCGGCTTTCTTTAGTTGATCCTAAATTGAAACTGTGACCAAAATTAGGGAAACTGGCAGTTGCCGGCCAAGTCCTGGCCATCTGGGACGTTGCTGTGGAGGCTGTGGCTTCCTGTGCTGGTTGTGGCAGGCAGTGAGGAGTTCCATTTTCGTGATGAGGTCTTGCTATGTTGCCCAGGCTGGTCTTGAACTCCTGGGCTCAAGCAATCCTCCCACCTCGGCCTCCCAAAGTGCTGCGATTACAGGTGTGAGCCATCGTGGCTGGCCCTCTTTGCAATTTTCTTTCAGTCCCCTTAAGTCACTTGAGCAGGAGAATCTGCTTCCTGAGGCTAGTAATGCCTTATTCTTAAAAACAAAGAGAACACTGGCCTCAGTTCGGCGCCCTTGGCAGGCGAAGGCACCCAGCCAGAACTGTCACATTTGTTTCATTTGCACAGGATATTTTTACAGTTTTCTTCTCTTTGTGGTGAGTGATCCTGGTTTTCCAGTTGTGGTCGTTGCTGTAGACGTTCTGGGGCACATAAATGATTTAGAAGTCAGTTCACTGAGAGAAAACCACGAATTAGATAATAGTCCATGTGATCTGAGATGTGGCAGAATCAGAAAGGTATGTAAATGACACAGGTTTGGAAAACGCTGCTCTGAGGTAAGACAAGGATCACTTGCTGGGTCAGGGATGCGTTATTTTGTGACCGCATCTTGCTCTCGGGCTATTGTGGCCTAGAGGATTTGGGAGCCCCGGAACAGATATGAGTTGATTAAGCATGCACATGGCACTTCCTTTGTGGCTGGGCACTCCCCTAAGTGCTTTTCTGATGTGGTCTCACTTCATCCTCACACACTATGCCATCAGTCCAATGTTCCCATTTTACAGATGAGAAAACTGAGGCGAGCCGGTGAATGGCAGAGCTGGGGTCTGAATGCGGCTGCCTGGCCAAGTGTCTGTGCTGTGAGCTCCCGCCACAGTTCCAGTGTCTCAGGCCTTACGCCCTGCAGGGCAGTTGTTGATGTGGCGGTTGTGTCCCTGGGTCACCTTTTCAACGTGTGCCCTGGAGGAAACGCAGGCCTGGCCCTGCCTGGTGCTGGTGCCTCAGAGCCTCTTAGAGCTGTTTTGTCATTTACTGGCTTAGGGGCCGTAGCCTCTGCCAGGGCCCCTGCTGTGTGGGCACCAAGGGAGACTCAACATCCTTGGGGGTGGAAATCCTCTTCTGAGACTAGGTTCCGCTGCTGTGGCTGGTATCCCCAGGCCAGGGAAGCTGAAGCACGAAGTGTGATGGTTACTGTCCTTCCAGGGCAGCATTAGGGGAGTACTGGTCACTGGAGTGTGAAACGGGCACCACCAGGCTCCCCTCCAGGACGCGGTATTTGGAGAAGGTGCCCACCCTCCTTTCAGGACAGCGGCTGGGGAGTGGGTCAGATATAAGCTCACCCCCGGTTCTGAAGATCTGAGGACCCCTAAAGAACATTTCACCCCGCTCCCTCTCATCACCGACCGCATCCTCCTGGGCACGGCCAGCCTGGGGGATTTCCTCCTTCTGCCTGGAACTGACATTACCCAGGACTCGGAGGACAGTGAGCAAGGTCCTGGAGAAAGGGCCGATGATGGAGAAACGTGAAGACAAGGTCCTAGAGACAAAGTTCTGAGGGTGAGGGCTCCCTGGTGGCTACAGAGAGAGCCCAGAGGTGCCCGGGTCCTGCTGGGCTGGGATGTCCTGTCCTTAGTCTCCCAAGAGGCTCTGGGTCCAGCTGTCTCCTTGGCTCCAGGTTCTGGTCTGCCTGCGTTGTCAGCAGCTGGAGGCCCCTACTCTGCAGGGGACCCTGCCTAGGGGCCGAAGTCACAGACCCAAGGCCTCAGTGGCCAGAGATGTCCTAGGCATCTAGGCATGATGGAACCCGTCTGGCACTCGGGTTCATGGGCTGCCAGTCCCTGTGCCGCCCTGGCTGCAGGTCTCCCGACCACATGTCCAGCCCCTCAAGAGGAGCATCTGCGTTCCATATTCATCGTTCTGGAAGCAGGAGGAAGTCAGGAAGTGGAATTGTGACTATAATAGAAAAGGGGTCTTGATCCAGACCCTAAGAGAGGGTTCTTGGATCTCGCACAGGAAGGAATTCAAGGCAAGTCACAGAGTGCAGTGAAAGAAGCAAGTTTATTAAAACTCCTCCATTCCCGGCCTGGCGCCGTGGCTCACACCTGTAATCACAGAACTTTGGGAGGCCGAGGCGGGAGGATCACTTGAGTTCGGGAGTTCAAGACCAGCCTGGCCAACATGGCGAGACCCCGTTTCTACTAAAAATACAAAAATTAGCCAGGCTAGTGGCTCGTGCTTGTAATCCCAGCTACTCAGGAAGCTGAGGCAGGAGAATCACTTGAACCTGGGAGGCAGAGGTTGCAGTGAGCCGAGATTGCGCCACTGCACTCCAGCCTGGGTGACAGAGTGAGACTCTGCTTCAGGAAAAAAAACAAAACAAAACAAAACAAAAAAACCCTTGAGCATTCTCAGAAAGCGAGCAGAGGACCGCCCCATCCTTAAGTTTCTCTTATATAGGGGTCTTATCTGTGTAAAGACTACCCTAAGCTGTGCCTACGTGTGGCTGGGCTGACAGCATGACAACAATGATTATGCTATTGATTTAAGAAAGCTATCCTTGACATCTTCGTGAGTGAGTACATCAAAGCATAACTATAAGTTTTTGAGAGCGTATATTGTTATGGGTATTGGGACATCTGGACTTTCTGCTGTTGTAGGAGCATGTCCTTGCAGGCATCTTCAGGCTGTGTTCTTCCTAGATGTAATTATCTTATGACCCTGAGTCACGACCGGCAAGGAATGTGCCTGTTTGTGTCGAGATGGAGCCGAATTTAAAATGGCATCACTGTGGCTCTCCCCGCTCCTGCTTCCGTAACAGAGTCCTTCAAGGGAAGAAGAGAATCATCGAGTGAACGTTGTGTCTGTACTCCTGGGGCCTCATAGAAACCTAGATTCAAATTTCCCTGCTTCCAAGACCGCCACCCGGAGGTGGCACTTCTGCTCCCCACACCCTGTGTCCCTGAGGGCAAGCCCCAAGAAGGGAGTGTGGTCCAAACCCCCTTGTCCCAGCCCACCTCACGGTCACCTCCCCTGCTGCCCTTCCAGAAGGACACAGCAGCCTCCCACACCCCGTCATCTTCATTTGTCAGGGCCCTCCCCGCCCACCAGTTGGCCCTGGCCTGAGGCATTGGGGGCTGAGAAAGGGTGATGTGCTAAGAAGAAATCAGGGTGTGGAGAGCAGAAATACCTAATCGCTTGTGAAATCTCTGGCATGCTGGGGCAGGTTCCTCCGGGCCCTGGTGACACCGCAGTCTTTGTCAGCATTACCCGGACAGGAAGTGACAAGCCGAGGGCCCGGGGCAGCAGCCTGATGTGCTTCACATGCACCGGGTGGACAGCGGAGGCCCCGGGCCCGGGGAGGTGGCAGCGGCCACTCAAGTGAACTCGGGTCTGGAAGCTTCTTACAGCAAGATGATGCCCAGGCCTGGCCGGGCAGCTCCCTGGACCCCTCGAGGAGGGTCAGGCACTGCTGTTACACTCCCACATCCCTGGTGATCCTTATGGTTAGCATTTACCACCGTCTTTCCGTATTTATCCAACTCTCACTTAATGCTTCCTTTTACCGTGTGTGGTCACTGCCCTAAGCGCTCTACTTACACCTTCAAAATGACCTACGAGACAGGAACTACTATTATACATTGTACATGGAAGGAAACTGAAGCACAGAGAGGGTCAGTCACTTGCCTGAAGTTACCGAGCTGGTAACAGGCAGAGCTGGACTCCGAGCCGGTGTTTCGGCCCCGGTGCAGTCGCCTGTTTTCTCATCTGTTCCCCTGTTAGACGGGGCTTTTGAAGTCAGGGTCTATGTCTGTTTTATTCTCCTTTACCTTCATAGGAATTGGCAGAGCCCTCAGGTTGTCAGTAAAGATCTGCTGATTGAAATAATGAATGAGACTGGGCACGGTGGCTCACACCTGCAATCCTAGCACTTTGGGAGGCCAAGGAGAACGGATCATTTGAGTGCAGGAGTTGGAGACCAGTGTGGGAAACATAGCAAGACCCAATCTCTATTTCAAAAAAATTTTTTTTAATTAGCTGGTCATGATGGCTGCATCTGTAGTCCCAGCTACTGGGGAGGCTAAGGCAGGAGGATTGCTTGAACCCAGGAGTTTGAGGCTGCAGTGAACCATGATCACACCACTGCACTCCAGTCTGGGCAACAGAGTAAGACCCTGTCTCTGAGATAGAAAGAAAGAGAGAGAGAGAGAGGGAGGGAGGGAGGGAGGGAGGGAGGGAGGGAGGGAGGGAAAGAAGGAAAGAAGGAAGGAAGGAAGGAAGGAAGGAAGGAAGGAAGGAAGGAAGGAAGGAAGGAAGGGAAAGGAAAGCAAGGAAAGCAAGGAAAGCAAGAAAGCAAGGAAGCAAGAAAGCAAGAAAGCAAGCAAGCAAGCAAGAAAGAAAGAAAGAAAAGGAAAGAAAGAAAGGGAGGGGAGGGAAGGGAAAGAAGGAAAGGAAGGAAGGAAGGAAGGAAGAAAGAAAGAAAGAAAAGGAAAGAAAGAAAGAAAGGGAGGGGAGGGAAGGGAAAGAAGGAAAGGAAGGAAGGAAGGAAGGAAGGAAGGAAGGAAGGAAGGAAGGAAGGAAGAAAGAAAGAAAGAAAGAAAGAAAGAAAGAAAGAAAGAAAGAAAGAAAGAAAGAAAGAAAGAAAGAAAGAAAGAAAGAGAGAGAAAGAAAGAGAGAAAGAGACAGGAAAGGAAGGGAAGGAAAAGAAAGGAAAGGAAAGGGAAAAGAAGGGAAGGGAAGGAAAAAGATGAATGAAGGCCAAGGTAACCTATAAATTGAAGAGTTATAGTGGACATTTAATGTACAAACCTACCTCCATTCTTGGAGTTTAGACATTTCACCAGGCACGTGCCAATTTTTCATCCTTGCTACCCAAAGCTACTGGGACATTGTAGTCTAAACATTTCCATCTTCTTCAGCTCAGAGGTCCTTTCTTTTCTTCCTTTTCATCTCTCTGTGCTTTTGCACTGGGTTCCAGGAAACTCCTTTGCCAAGAACTTCCAGGTCACTGTATTCCCCTCGTTATTCAATCTGCTAATTAGTGGTTTCAGAATTTGTCCGTCAAGTTGGCAATTTCCAAAACCGAAAAGGTTTCCTTTTCTCAGGAACCTGTTTCTTTTAAAAAATAGATGTCCTCTCAAATTTCCCTGGAAATAGAAAGTACAGCTGTTTTACCTTTTTCTTCTGTTTACAGCATTACTTCATCGGCCTCCTGTGTTGGTTCTTTTGTTTGTCGAGTTTGGTGTCTCTCTTTTGGTGCATTGGATTATTGCATTTTTAGTGTTTCTTGGTTGTCTCTTCATATTTGAAGATGGTGCGGGGAGGGATCTGGACAAAACTGTTGTTTCCTAGAATGTCCTTCCTCAGGCTAAGTGGGAATTCCTGTTGGCTTAGCCATGCAAGAAATCTTTGTGCTGGAGAGCCCTATCTACAGTAATTGTGACATGTGGGCAAGTGAAAGAGGCCTGTGGCCAAGAGGAGCTGGTGGATCTGATTTTCTGAGTAAAGGGTTCCCTATGGGACGCTTAAGTTACCTGGGGTGCTGCCCTTTTTCTCTGGCCTAGTACGCAGTTTCAGAACTCCATTTAGCTGTTCTTGCGCCTTGACCTCCAAGCAAACATGGAATTCAATGCCAAGTGGTGTTTGGTGGAGGAAGGGTGGGACACAGTCAATCTGCTCACCCTGACACTGTTAATTGCTCAGATGTCCTTGGCCTGTGCCCACCCTGCAGCCTCTCACCTAGTGCTGTCCTCCTAGGAAGGTTCAGGGGTTTGGGCCTCCTTTCCCTCCTGCATGGGGTGTGGGTCCCTTGGTCTGTGGGTCCCTTGGTCTGTGGGTTTCACTGTCTGTCTGTCCCATGACCTTTATGTCTTATGCAGATTCTTTCCCTAGGTTTCCATTTCTCAGCTTTCCCATGCTGCTCTGGGACTGCCAGACTATTTCCTTCTTTGATCCGCTTGGATTTGGCTGGGGCAGATAAATGAGTGCCCCATCAGCCATCCTGAACCCCGAGCCCCTCCATGTCCCTGGAAAACAGAGAGCAAGTGGTCAGGAGACCTGTGTGACCCAGAGCTTCGGGTTCCTGCATCTCTTGGGCGATGTCACCCAGTAGGTTCCTTAAGGGCAGGAATCTTAGTTGGCAAAGAAGTGGCTGAGTGAGCTCAGTTTGTAGCTGGGTCGAGACCAATGAAGAGAAGGGTCTGAAACCTACCTTCCGCCAGGGCAAAGGCACATGTGTCGGGGAGAGTGGGAAGGGGGGTGGGGGGAATGTAGGCCCCCAGGCTTCTGCCTCTCCAGTTGTCTGTGAAGAGAACAAATCCTAGCACGCTGTGGCAGGGGTGGCACATCTCTTTGCTCTCACATGCCACTCTGTTCCTTGTTCCATTGCCTGATGATGCAGAGGATAGAAAGGGACTTGGCCCTGGCGCGCTGCCAGTCTGCATGGTGACACACATCCCCTCGCTTATTCAGCAAGCACTGAGTAGGCACCTCCAGTGTGCAGGCAGGGCTCAGGCACCGAAGGCTTTAGGGATACACGTTCCCATCCATAAGGAGCTTATATTTTGACGGAGAGGCAGACGTGGAAATAAGCATAAAGCCCTTCCTGGAAACCCCTTCTGAGGAGACAGAAGGTGTGGAACAGTCATGGCTGTGGAGAGTGGTCAAGGCCAGGGCGTATTAAACTTCAGTGGGCACACGGATCACTTGGGGCTCTTAGTAAATGCAGATTCTGGTTCTGGAGGTCTGGGTTGGGAGCTGAGATTCTACATTTCTAAAGAACTCCCAAGTGACACTGATGCAGCAGCAAGGGAAGAGGGAAGCCCCAGCTTCCTGCCACGCCCTGATGTCCTGTGGGTGCTGAGGGCACCTGTGGGAACCCACCAGGAACGGTTGCCCCCGAGGCCTCTGAAAGAGGCCCTGTCCCAACCCCAGGCCCAGGGGCAGGATGGAGGCTGGTTTCCAGGTCAGCCTGGCCTGCAGTTCCCCCTCTGCCCTTCATGCTGCTCCAGAGGGAAAGTGCTGGGAGCTGGCTTTGCCTGGACAGGACACAACCCAGCAGCTCTGGACTTGGTCAGGGAAGACTTCTCTCCAGAATTTTGGGGGTTGGCTCTGTTCTTGGGGGAAGCCTGGTCAGATGAGGTTCTGTAGCCATCCACACGGCCCTGGGGCTTCAGAGCTTGCAGTAAGGTCCTCGTGAGCACTGAGACCTCTGCATGAAGCTAACACAGCGTGGGTGCCCAGGGACCCTTGGGTGTCTTGGGGGCCAGATGACTCAGCAGCGGTCACTGCTGCCATCGGGCTTGGCTCCCTCAGGTCACTCAGGGTCAAGGTAAAGGCTCCAGACAACTGGAGAGTCATGCCCCGCTGCCTGTGACAGTGGCTCAGGGCCAGGTGAGACGTGGCCATCCTCGGGACCAGGCTGGGAAGTCTCTCCCTAACCAGGGAGCTCTGGGGCTCCTTTCAAGGTGGCGGAGGATATTGAGCCATGGTTAATAGGCTTACAGGTTAATCCAGCATGTGACCAGGACAGGCACATGCTTCGGTGGGTAGAGGTCAGGATGCTGCCTCCTTACCAAAAAGAGATGCTCTGAAGTTCTGGAACTCTGTGCATGCCACTGAGATCACTACAAGAGCCAGCAAGACTTTGCTAGGACCACGGAGCACTCTAGGCAGTCCCTGCCCATCCACCTCTGGGCTGGAGTGCAGTGGCACGATCAGGGCTCACTGCAACCTCCGCTTCCCAGGTGCAAGCGATTCGCCTGTCACAGTCTCCTGAGTAGCTGGGACAGACAAGTGCTACCACGCCCAGCTAATTTTTGTATTTTTAGTAGAGATGGGGTTTCACCATGTTGGCCAGGCTGGTCTTGAACTCCTGGTCTTAAGTGATCTGCCCGCCTCGGCCTCCCAAAGTGCTGGGATTACAGGCGTGAGCCACTGCGCCTGTTCCTCATCTCTTTAAAATGTGTTGAATTCACATTCTCCTCACCATCTCCACAGTCTGTGCCCAGTTCAGGCCAGAAAAGCCTCTTCCCTGGTTCTCCTCTCTGTAGCCCTGTCTCATCTGAGCCCACCTTACATTTTCATCCATCCAAGACATTCTCCTAGTAATCAGACACTCTTCCCCCATCTCTCCTGGTCTGGCCTCAGGGCCTTTGCACATGCTGTTCTTGCTCTCGGAACACCCATCCTCACCTCCCCACACCCTCTCAAACCTGTGCTTTCTCTCAGCTCTTTCTTCTCTGTACTTCCTAGTTACGTTTTTGGCCTTTGTCCTGTGGTGTGTTGAGTTGGCTGATACTGCCCTGATGCAGTGGTTTTTATATCTGTCTCCCCACTGGATGCACCTCCTTGCTGGTTCACCTTGGGTCTCCAGGGCCCAGCATGGGGCCTGGAACCTTGTACACCTTTAATACATGTTTGTGGAGCTGACATGATGATGAATTCTTTCACAACCTTCAGATGTGTATCTGTTAGGTGGAAGGAAATTGCTGGGAAACAATTTTCAGAACTAAGTGCATTTGCTGTTGTGCTTGGAGAAGCCATTTAACTTCTCTGAGCCTCACTGCCCCACCGGTCAACCACCTGTGCAATTGTTCTAAGCATGACCGGGGGTGATGCCAGTGATCAGCAGGGGGCAGGCTTGTCATTGCAGGACTGCCCCTAACCAGCTGTCCTGCACCTCACAAAAGAGGGTTGGGAACCCCGCCTTAAGTTGGGTCCCCTCCAAAGCCAACATAAAATAAAGATTTGAATGTAAGTCATCTATTTGGGAGGCGAACCCAGGAGGCACTGGTAGGGGAAGTGAGACAGGGAATGGAAGAAAGTCAGCAAAGGGTGTGGCATCAAGCAAGTTACTGTTGTGAGCAACTTGGGCCAGGGAGCTGGGGTATTGATCCACCAGGTCCCAACAGTCACTGAGTGGAGGCTACCCTACGGGTGCTAAGTCCTCAACACTAATTCTGTCTTGCTCCCAGTAGACCCTTTGAGTTCCTGAAGCCAGGGAAGTGCTGGAGTACTTGCAGTATGTGGTGTCAGAAGGCACCAGAAAAGAAGGCTTGGGGACCTCTTCCTGGTAAAATGAAAGGAAATAAGCAGAAGCCAAATAGCAAAGAATGAACCCCCATCACTGGAGCTCAGGGCAAGTCCAGCCTCAGCTCACCTGCTTTGAGCAGGACCTGCAGGACAGCTCTGCGGGTGGCTGTGTAAGTCTACTAGTTTTCAGACACTCTGATTCTTGCAGCCGGTCAAAGTCCAAACGGGCGTATGGTGATGGAGACATATGTGAGAATGAGAACAAACCCCTGCCCAAGATCACATGACAGTCTGGACCCATTTGAGGAAATGAAGCCCACAGGTGAGACTGGTTAAAACCTGATCTCCCGGAAACTGCAAAAAAAAAAAAAATACACAGAACCTAGCAGTACATTAAAGAAATAATACAATCTGTCCAGCTCTGTGTGTGGCTGTGTAACTCTACTTAAACCTATGAATATGATGAATTAATTATACTAATGGATTTCCTAATACTGAACCATCCTTTCATTCTAGAAATGAGTAGAGATTTTGCCAGAAAAGAAAGGAAACTACAGCCCAATCTCACATGTAAAGATTAATGAAAACCTCCACATAAAAGACTGACAAATAGGCTGGGCATGGTGGTTCATGCCTATAATCCCAGCACTTTGGGAGGCTGAGGCGGGTGGATCACCCGGCCTCGGCCACCCCGCCTCGGCTTCCCTTTCATCCAATGAAAAGGTGGTTCAGCGTTAGGAAATCCATTAATATAATTCATCATATTCATAAATTTAAGAAGAAAAGTCATAGTGTCAACTCTACAGGTGTTGGAGAGGAAAGTGACAAATCCAACAAGCATTCTGGATTTAAAAATCCAACCGTGAAACAATTCCTTTATCACCATGGAGTAGAGAGGGCTGTTCTAATGATGACCAAAACCCAAAACTCAAAAAAGAAAATGATAAATTCAATTACAAAAAAAATTCTGCAAGCAGAAAAGTATCAATAATAACATGAGTTGTTAAAAGACAAAGCGGGCTGGGCACGGTGGCTCACGCCTGTAATCCCAGCACTTTGGGAGGCCAAGGTGGGACGATTGCTTGAGTTCAGGAGTTCGAGACCAACCTAAGCAACATGGCGAAACCCCGTCTCTTCTAAAAATACAAAAATTAGCTGGGTGTGGTCGTGTGTACCTGTAGTCCCAGCTACTTGACGGGCTGAGGATTGCTTCCCAAGTAGCTGGGACTACAGATATGCACCACCTACTCCCTCTCCCACAGTAGTGGGAGGATCGCTTGAGCCTGGGAAGTTGAGTCTGCAGTGAGTCCCGAATGCACCACTGCATTCCAGCCTGGGTGACAGAGTGAGACTCTGTCAAAAAAAAAAAAAAAAAAAATCCAGTCTCCCTAGTTTATAAAGTGTTTGTAGATATTGGTAAGGAAATAACCTTCAATTGAAATAGGTAAGGGATATGAAGAAATAACAGAAAAATAGAAATACAAATGCATCTCAAATATATTAAAAAGTGCTCAGCCTCACTCATAAGAATAGAAATGCAAAGTAAAGCTACACTGAGAAAGCACTTTTTATCCATGATATTGGGAAAACCCCACAACTGTGACACTGGCTTTCTGAGTTAAGGAGCTGGGGACAGGATACACGACTATGTCCTTGGGGAGGGCAGTGAGTTGCCTCTCAAAACCACAGCTCGCTCACCCTTCAAGGAAGCAATCCCACTTCTGGAATTTTATTCTACAGACATACTAACAAACATTTGAAATATTGTGTATGTAAAGTTATTCATCCAAGCATTTTAAATAATGTTTTAACTTTTATTTTAGGTTCTGGGGGTACGTGTGAAGATTTGTTACATCGGGGAACTCATGTCATGGGGTTTGTTGGTACAGGTGATTTCATCACCCAGGTACTAAGCCCAGTGCCCAATAGTTATCTTTCCTGCTCCTCTCCCTCCGCTCACTCTCCACTCTCAAGTGGGCCCCAGTGTTGTCTGTTGTTCCCTTCTTTGTGTTCATGAGTTCTCATCATTTAGCTCCCACTTATACATGAGAACGTGTGGTATTTGGTTTTCTGTTCCTGCATTAGTTTGCTGAGGATAATGGCCTCTAGCTCGACGCATGTTCCCACAAGAGACACGATCTTGTTCTTTTTAATGGCTGCATAGTATTCCACGTGTATATGTAGCACAATTTCTTTATCCAATCTACCACGGATGGGCATTTAGATGATTCCATGTCTTTGTTATTGTGACTAGTGCTGCAATGAACACACATGTGCATGTGTCTTTATGGTAGAATGATTTACATTCCTCTAGGTATATGCCCAGTAATGGAATTGCTGGGTTGAATGGTAGTTCTGTTTTTAGCTCTTTGAGGAATCACCACACTGCTTTGCACAATGGGTTGAACTAATTTACACTCCCACCAGCGATTTATAAGCATTCCTTTTTCTTCACAACCTTGCCAGCATCTGTTGTTTTCTGATGTTTTAATCAATAGCCATTCTGACTGGTGTGAGATGGTTTCTCACTGTGGTTTTGATTTGCATTTCTCTAGTGATCAGTGATATGGAGCTTTTTTTCATAGTTTTAAAAATATTTTTTGAAATATCAAAATTTTAGGGCCAGGCAAGGTGGCTCACGCCTGTAATCCCAGCACTTTGGAAGACCAAGGCAGGTAGATTACCTGAGGTCAGGAGTTCGAGACCAGACTGACCAACATGATGAAATCCCATCTCTACAAAAAATACAAAAATTAGCCAGGCTTGGTGGCAGGTGCGTGTAATCCCAGCACTCTGGGAGGCTAAGGCAGAAGAATCACTTGAACCCAGAGGTTGCAGTGAGCCAAGATCATGCCATTGCACTCCAGCCTAGGGGACAAAGTGAGACTCTGTCTCAAAAAACAAACAAACAAACAAACAAACAAACAAAAAATCAAAATTTTAGACACAGTCCAAGTGACCATGAACGGGAGGGCGGTTAAATGTGTGATGGTAAATCCATACGGGGGGTTACCATGCTACTGTGAAATGGGAAGGAGGATGTTCACAAAGCATGAGGAAAGGCGTCCGAGGTACACTGTTGTGGGAAATCAACGCAAAGGGGAAGAGTACCTTTGTGTAAAAGGAGTAAAATCAGAATGTGCGTCTCCCCTCGCTTATATTTTCAGAAAGAAAATCTGGAAGGATGCGCAAGAAACTAAAAATGGTTCCCTGAGGGTGGGTGGAGGTGGGATGGGAGAGAGCCTCTTCACTCTACACATGTTCGTAAGTTTTCTATTTTTGAACGATGTGAATTTACTACCTATTGAACAATTTTAAAACTTTAAGAATGTGTTTGAAGGTACATTATGATTTTTCTGGAAGAATATAACTTGTTGGTGGCAGTTGCCCCAGGCAATTGGGGATTAGAGGAGAAAAGGACTTTTACTTGCCATTTTACATACTTTGAGATCATTTCGGTTGTTTTCATATACATCAAGACTTCTCAGGTATAAATGACTAATTATGATTTATGTTGACATATTTCTAAATACATAGGTGTTTTAAATAGGTGTTTTACCTGGGGTCCTTTGAGCAGTGGGACTGTTGGAGTCAGGGTGGAAAAAGGGGGCCTTCCTTTCATTCCTCACATGATTCTGTGATTTTTGCAACACGTACACTTTAAGAAAAGACAAGAAAATTGAGTTAAGGAGGTTCCTATCATCCTCCCTCCCTGCAAAAAGGCACGTGGGTGAATTTAGGAAGATTTGCAAAAATGAGTTCTTATAAGGCATAATAAGATCTAAGAGCTCTAAGCTGCTGCTGGGCAGTGAATTGGAGAGGAATTCGAAAGCGAAGAAAAATGATTTAAGTTTGTAGTGTTATTGGTGGAGGAGGGGGTAGTCCCCAAATTTATGTCCCTCAAAGAGGAATTAAATAACTGAAGAGGTGAGATCTGCTTTTGGCCTTATGTGGCTCATCAATATCTCCTGTTCAGTGAGGTGTGGCCTGTTCTCTGGAGCAGGAGGATAATTTGATATTTTATGGTCAATGTTTCTTTGACTTTCTGATGGATCATTGGGCATCTTTACAAGAGTACAGTGGAAAAAGCAATCAAACTGGAGTCAGGATCTGAGATCCTGGAGAGCCCTGTCCCTACAGCAGTATGAAACTAAGAAAGAGCCTCACCTTCTGCCGACTCCAGATTCTTCCAGGATTTCAGGGAGGAGTCAAACAAGAAATCCCTGTGATTCCAGTTGGATCTGAAATACTGCAGCTTCAACTGGAAAAGAAAAAAAGGAAGAACGATGGGTCCGCTGTGATGGTTGTGGTGATGGTGTGATGGTGATGAATGTCGTAAATGTCGTAATAAATGCGTAAATAATAAATGAAATCATAAATGTCGTGTAACAAAATAAATATATAATAGTAAATATATAATAATAATAATAAATAAAATGTCGTAAATGTCATGTCGTGAAGTAATAATAATATCATGCATCTCGTAATATCGTAAATAATGTCGTAAATAATAATAAATACAAAAATGTCGTAAATAATAATAAAGTAAGTAAATAAATAAGTAAAAATGCATGTCGTAAATATAAGTAATAATAATAAATAAATAAGTAAAATAGTATCGTAAATATCTCGTAAGTAGTAATAATAAATATCAATAAATATCGTAAATGTAAATAAATAAATATCGTAATAATATAATAAATGCATCTGAATAAATAATGTCATCGTAAATATCATAATAAATAAATAAATAATGTATCTCGTCGCAAATATCGTATCATCGCAATGTCGTAAATATCGTATCGTAAAGTAAATGTCGTAATAAATATTAATGTCGTAAATGTCGTAATAAAGTAAATAAATGTCATGCTCGTAAATAATATAAATATATAATAATGTCGTCGTATCGTAAATGTCGTATGTCGTAAATGTCGTAATGTCGTAAATGTGTCGTAAAGTAATGTCATGCGTCGTAATCGTAAATGTCGTAATAATGTCGTAATGTCGTAAATAAATTAAGTAAATGGTAAATGTCGTAAATGAAATGTCGTAAGTAAATGTCTCGTAAGTAATAAATAAATAAATATGTCGTAAAGTAATAAAGTAAATTATCATGTCATGTCGTAAAGTAAAGTATCATCGTAATAAATGTCATATATGTCATGCCAAATAAATATCGTAAATAAGTAAATGTCATAATGTCATCATGTCATCGTAAATGTCATGTCATGTCATATAATGCAAATAAATGTCGTAAATGCGTAAATGTCACCAATGTCGTAAATGTCGTAAAATAAATATCGTAAATATAATGTCGTAAATATCATGTCGTAAATATGTCATGTCGTAATGCGTAATAATAAATATAGTCATTAACAAAAATGTCGTAAATAAAGTAATAAATTAAGCCAAAATAATTATAAATAGTAATAAATAAGTAAAATGTCATTAAAGCCAAGTAATTATAGTATGGTAATAAATAAGTAAATGAGTGTAAGTAGCAATTAAATAAGAAGTAGTAATGGTAAGTAAATAATTAATGCCAGTAATACTCGTAAATATCGTAAATAATGGTCTCATGTCATGTCGTAAATGTCATGTCATGGTATAAATAGCATGTCATCATCTGTCTCATGTATGTCATCATATCATCATAAATGTCTCATGTCATGTCGTAAATAAATGGTCATAATATAATGTCGTAAATATCGTAAATAAATAGTATATATAATGTCGTAAATAATAAATAAATGCGTAATTAATGTAATGTCGTAAATGTCGTAAATGCGTAAATGTCGTAATAAATGCGTATCGTAAATAATGTCGTAATGTCGTAAATAAATGTCATGTCATGCATCATCTCATTAAACAAATAATAATAATATCTCGTAAATAATATTATCGTAATAATAAGTAAACAATAATGTAAAATATCGTAATATCTCATTAATAATAAATAAATGTCGTAATGTCGTAAAATGTGAAATAAGTAAGTAATGTCATCGTAAATGTCATGTCGTAAATAATGTCGTAATGTCTCGTAATGTCGTAAATAAATGTCGTCTCATGCATGTCGTAAAATATCATCGTAAATGCGTCATCATCATCGTAATGTCATGCGTAAATAATATAATGTCATTGTGTCATAAATGTATAATAATGTCGTAAATGTCGTAATGTCATGTCGTAAATGTCGTAAAATGTCGTAATGTCGTAAGTAAGTAAATGTCATGTCGATATGTCGTAATAAAGTAAGTAATAATCTCGTATCGTCGTAAATATCGTATCATATAATGTAAATATAGTAAAGTAATAAATAATAAATAAAGTAAATGTCATCATAATGATATAAATATCATGTCATCGTAAATGTCGTAAATATCGTAAATAAATAATGTCGTAAATATCGTAAATGTCATGTCGTAATAAATAAATGCGTAATAAATAAATATCGTAATCATGCATCGCAAAATAAAATATCGTAAATAAATAAATATCCTTAGTAAATGCCGTAATAATGTCATGTCATGCATTATCGTAAAAATAAAATAAATGTAAATAATGTCGTAAATATCATGTCGTAAATGTCATGTCGTAAAAAATATAGTAAGTAAAAATGTCGTAAAATGTCGTAATAAAATAGTAATGTCAAATAATAGCAAAGTAGTAATGTCATGTCATTAATGTCATTATAGTAGTAACAAAAATGTCATATAATAATAAATGTAGTAAAGTAACAAATAATAAATAAATAAAATATCGTAAATATATTAATAAATATGATGTCGTCGTAATAAATGCGTAAATGAGTATAAATATATGTCATGTGTAATAAATGTAAATGATAAAATATAATGTCGTAAATGTCATGCATGCATAATTATAAATATAATGTCGTAAATGTCATGCATGCATAGTATAAATATAATGTCATCATGTCATGTAAATAGTATAAATGTCATGTCATTAAATGTCGTAAATATTAAATATGTCATGCATTAAATGATATAAAATATAATGTCTAAATGCATGTCGTAAAAGTAAGTAATTATAAAATGTCGTAATAAAATAAGTAATAAATGTAAGTAAATGATATAAATGTCGTAATAAAGTAAGTAATAATCGTAAATAATTATTATAATCTCGTAATTAATAATTAACTAAATATTATATCAAGCATTAATTTATCTCATTTAATCTTACTACCTTAAGTGGAAGGCCCTATCTTACAGACGGAGATACTGAAGTTCACAGCCCCAGGGAAGGCAACCGCCTAAGGTCATTTGGGGGCCATGCTGGTCTTTGGTTTAATTGATGAGAAACCTGGGCTAGGAAGGTCAACTCCACAGCAACTCTAGTTCTGTGAATAACAGGGGTTTACGTTACACAAATTAATTTAATGAGGCACCCCAGAGGGCTTGACAACTATAATTGGGGGCTGCCTGCCTTCCTCCCCAAGCCCTTCTCTCCCCACCCCTGCCTGAGGACCCTTGAGGGATGGGCACCTGGGCAAGATGTGCCTAGTTTGGGAAAGGCTACAGTCCCAGGTGTGACCGCCAGGTGGCAGAGCAGCTGCACCAAGCCCTGCCCCCAGCAGCCCCAGAAAAACAGAAAATACAAATGAAAAATTCCTTGGCCTGGAAGCGGAAAGTCAGTTGGAGATTCCGGGAGCCTTCTGGCAGGTCCAGGAGGTTTGACCTTCTGCTGTAAGCAAAGCCTAGGGGTGTCCATGACAGGCAAAGGGCAGGGAAGAAGAAAAAACATGAAAGCATATGGACGGAGGAAGGAGAAAGAATCGAAGGGCTTCCTGGACACCTTGGATTCCGGCAGCCACCTCCAGCCCAGAGATTTTCAAAGCAAGGCCCGGGCCCGGTGTGGTGCCATCAGTTGGGGACTTACTTTAAAACGTGCACTCCTGGGCCCAGCCCACCCTGCAGCAGACGCTCAAGAAACTGCGTTCTAGCCAGCACCCCAGTGGCTTCTGGCACATGCCGAGGTTTGCAAATACCGACACAGAAACACGCTTCACTCTGCAGGCGAGAAGCCAGGAGCCAGAGAGAGGAGGCCACCACGGAAGGCCATGTCTCAGGGCCAGGCCTACCCCCAACAGCACGGTGCTTGCTCAAAACAGGAATATGGTGCAATTCTTTGCACGTTAGATTAGGCCTTTGGGTTGTTTTGGACGGGGGCTCTGTCCAAGGAGTCCCTCTCCTGCGGCCTCCCGGGCTTTAATTTGGGTTGGTTCTCCACCTCCCCTAGTCCCTCTCTGCGATTTTAAAATTCGTAACGATTTCCTGCCTGGAGAGGCTGAAGACGGAAGGGGCCCCAGCTTTGAAGCCCAGGCCTAGAATCCGGCTCCCCAGCTTCCTGGCCAGCCTCCATCCTGGCCGAGTTCCCCAAGCCCTCCAGGGAGGTTCTCAGAGGTTCAGGGTCCAGACACCCACCCACACCTCACCCACACTTCCAGCACTTCTCGGACTTCTTTCCGGAACTGACTCAGCCGCTTCCCTCTCGCGCTCTGGGAAGTGACTTCGGGCTGACCCTCATTCTGACCCAAATCCTGAATTCTAGCTTTTGGCCAGGATTTGGTCCGTGACAGGCTGGAGACCACACAGCAGCTGCCCAGGGGCAGCGGAGAAAGCTCAGGCTGTGGCGTCTGGCTCCGATCTGGACTGTGGCAAGTGACCTTGGGCGAGCTGCCTTGTCCTCTCTGAGCCTCGGTTTCCTTGTTTAAGGGAATTTACCTTGTTTCTCTGCTGGGCTGCCACAAGGAGTGAAGGAAGGGGTGCAGGCAGTGAGGTCAGCCCAGAGCTCAGCACACTAAGAGGCACCACCCAGATGGCCATGGGGGAGGGCTGGCTTCACTCTACCTCGCGCAGAGCCTGGAAACGGGGCTGGCCTCAGAGGCTGGGTCACAGCGTCGTGATTCTGCTCACTTCCCCAACTGCCCGCCTGCTCAGCTGCGGGCCCACGAGGGGCTTCAAAGAGAAGCCAGGAAATGGTAGCCATGGTTTCCACTGGGGGAGCTTACTGTCTAATAAAGGCAACCTAAAACCTCGGAATAGAAGCTTCCCGAAATAGTGAGTCTGCAAGCTGGTCTCCCCGGCACTGCCTGGTAGGAGGTTCACATCAGGAAAGAAAAGAGCACAGACTTGGGCCCTCCTGCCAGCTCATGCCCACCCCACGTCCTCTCCCACGCCCACCTGCACCATCTCCCCAGCTAGGGAAGGCCCTTCCCAGGCCGCACATCTGGCTTCAGAGCCTTGAACAATTGTCAGGAGGGATGAAGTTTAGGCTGACCGTTTTCTGATTTAAAGGGCCTCACGTAGAAGGTTCTAAAGATTTAAGAATGAGATCAACTGGCCAGCGGGGAGTGGCTGAGGCCTCAGGTCCTGAGACATGAACTGCCTTCCTCACTCAGAAGCCCACGCTGAGATTAAACTTTAACCAACTCAGTGAGGCAACAGCCCAGTTGATATTTCTTCCAAACTGTAATTCAGTAACATCAAAGCACCCTGTCTTTTTTTAATAGAATCTGCCTGACTTTCACTTTTGGTGCTGGAGAACTCAGAAGGTGGCTCAGCCCTCTGGTCCACACTTGGTGGGCAGCTCGGATGCCCCAGGCAGCCCGAGTAGAGTGAGCTTAGTCCCGTTACCCCCTCCGCAGAGCGCTGGGGCATCCGCAGTCACTCCTGGAAACAAGAGAAGGAGGAATTTCCCGGAGGCATCATAGGGCTTCCTGGGACCGACTTAACTGGTTATTGGACAGTGCTCCACCCTCAACCCAGCCGAGGGGTAGGAGGGCAGAAGGTCCTGGTGGCCCTGGATCTTGTGGCTGTAACCAGTTCCAAACAGCAGTTAGGTCAGCTGTCCGCTCAGCCGAGGCAGCTCCGTTCATGGCAATCTCAAAGCTCTTGGAGCAAGCCGGAGGCATGGGCCTCTTCCAGACCCTGCAGGTCCTCACTTTCATCCTCCCCTGCCTCGTGATACCTTCCCAGATGCTCCTGGAGAACTTCTCAGCCGCTGTCCCAGGCCACCGATGCTGGACACACATGCTGGACAACGGCTCTGCGGTTCCCGCAAACATGACTCTCAAGGCCCTTCTGACCATCTCCATCCCACCAGGCCCCAACTGGGAGCCCCACCAATGCCGCCGCTTCCGCCAGCCACAGTGGCAGCTCTTGGACCCCAATGCCACGGCCACCAGCTGGAGTGAGGCCGACACGGAGCCGTGTGTGGACGGCTGGGTCTATGACCGCAGCGTCTTCACTTCCACCATCGTGGCCAAGGTAGGGCCTCCCCCAGAGCCACTCGAGTGGAGGTCAGAGTCATGGATCAGGTTGGTTGGACTCCAAGGTCCAGTCCTGGGAGGGACCTGCCTCCTCAGGCCCTGCTCACTCTCGAGCCTCTCAGCCCCTCGTCAGCCACACACAGGGGAGTGGGCGGCAGGGATCAGTCTACAGATGGGGCCAGCCCAGGCTCCTGGAAGTGCGGGGGTCACCTGGACGGGCACCTCTGAATGCTGGCACCTGGACATTCGCCAGCCTCGTCTGGTCCCGGCCCTGCTGACCCATCAGCCATGACCCCAGGCAACTCAGCTGCAGGGGAAGTCAGGGGTAAGGGGGGATCTGGCTGAACTGACCCAACAGGCTTCTTGCTGAGACAGGCCAGGGTGACCAGACATCACCCTAGAGGTGGGTGGAGGATGAGGAACCTGATCGGATATCGAGGCTGGAGTCAGAGGGGATTCTTGCTAAACTGATTTAGCAGGGTCCTTTGCTAAAACTGGATTTTATGAGGAAGCGCCCAGATGGGCCCAGGAGAAGGTTCAGGAACCTGACTAAAGTTTAGCCAAGCAAAGACTTCTGGTCACCCCACGCCCATTTCCTGATTGGTGATAATGGGCCAGATTCGGATCAGGGCTCCGGTTCCAAAATGAGCAAGGAGCCTTCAAGAAGCATCCATTCCACTGGTGACTTCACTCAGTTGACATCTAAACCCCTCCTAGCAGCAAAGCCAGCCCTCGCCCTGCACCTGCGAAGTGGCAAACACATTTCCAAGGCGTCTCTGCTGCCACAACCTCGCCACAGTCTTGTGGGATGGATCCTATGACAGTCCCCATTTAATAACAGAGAAAAGGAAAACACAGAGAGGTTAAGGGGCTGTCCCAGGCTTCACAACTACAGTGTCCCGGAGCCTGATGCAATCCCGGCAGTCTGCATGGGGGACAAAAGCAAGGTTGCGAGGGGCGAGGAGGGGCAGCCTCCTTCAGGCAGATGATTGGGGATGGCCTCTCCAAAGAGGCAACATTGACACTGAGACTTGGATGGTGAGGGGAGGAATCGGTGAAGGTCAGGAGCCCCACAGAGCAAAGGTCGTGTCTAGAAGCATGTCTGGGATTTGAAGGAGCTGAACAAGGCCCAGTGCATCTGGGCACAGGTGCTGAGGGGCCAGAAGCAGGTGCGGGGGCGTGCTCTGGAAGTGAGATTTTCTTTCTTTTTTTTTTTTTCTGAGACAGAGTCTCACTCTGTCACCCAAGCTGGAGTGCAGTGGCGCAAACATGACTGACTGCAGCCTCTAACTCCCAGCCTCCAATGATCCTTGTGGCTTGGCCTCCCCAGTAGCTAGGACTATAGGTGCATACTACTATGCACAGCTAATTTTTTTTTTTTTTTTTTTTTGACACTGAATCTTGTTCTATTGTCCAGGCTGGAGTGCACTGTGGTGCAATCTCAGCTCACTGCAACCTCCGCCTCCCGGGTCCAAGCGATTCTCCAGCCTCAGCCTCCCGAGTAGCTGGGATTACAGGCATGCACTACCACTCCCGGCTAATTTTTGTATTTTTAGTACAGAAGGGGTTTCACTGTGTTGGTCAGGCTTGTCCTGAACTCCTGACCTCTGGTGATCCACCCACCTCGGCCTCTCAAAGTGCTGGGATTACAGGCATGAGCCACCACGCCTGGCGTAATTTTAAAATTTTTAGTAGATACGAGGTCTGACTACATGGCCCAGACTGGTCTCGAATTCCTGAGCTGAAAGGATCCTCCAGCATTCCAAAGTGCTGGGATTACAGGCATGAGCCACTGTGCCTGGAATTTTCTTTTAAATGCAAAGAACCTCATCATCATCATCCTCATTGGAGGGTTTGGAGCATGGAAGTGATTTGGTCTGACTTGCATTTTCAAGAGGTCACTCTGCATGGTGGACAAGCTCTGTGAGGGCATGGGGGACCCGCTGGAGGCTACTGCAGCTGCCCAGGTGGGAGGGGAAAGAGAGAGGTGGGGGAGCTGTCGGGCCTCAGTGGAGGATGGGCTTGGGGACCGGTGTGGGGTGTTCAGGCAAAGGATGACGGGCCCTGGGCTGGAGCCACTGTAAAAATCCCAGCCAACTGTGCCAAGCTCTCTCTAGTCACCCTCACTGCTGATGAGACGACCAGGTCATGGCTCCGTCTCTAGAGGAGACGATAGCCCAGCGGAGGCAGTGGCTCTGCCACATCCACCTGGCCAGCACTCAGTACAGGTGGAAGCCGAACCTGTCATGTCACCCCTGCCAGCCATTCCCTGCCCCTGCCTCCCACTGCCCACATTGCCTGCCACCTCACTGCCCACCCCTGCCAGGTACTGCCAGACACAGCCACACATTGCCTGCCACACTTCTTTTTACCCAGAAATTGTTCATTTTCATACCACTTCTGCCCCTTCAAGGCCCGGCTGCCCATTAGAGTCTGTCCTCTTCGTGAGGGGCCACCGGGCCCCATGGAGAGGCCTCCACACGGCTGGTGGACACAGAGCCAGGCCGCACTCTGTCCTGCAGCTGGGCTTCCCGTGGGGGTTGTAGCCCCATGGTCAGCAGGTCCCTTCTACCTCTGTGACCTGGCACTGGGAGTCCAGGGACCCTAGTGTGGGTGGCTAGCCCCAAGGGCTCAGGCTGGCCAGGTGTCCCTCGGCCACACCCAGCCCCACGATTCCACACCCCCCGAGCTGAGCCACTGCACCCTCCTCTTGCAGTGGGACCTGGTGTGCAGCTCCCAGGGCTTGAAGCCCCTGAGCCAGTCCATCTTCATGTCTGGAATCCTGGTGGGCTCCTTTATCTGGGGCCTCGTCTCCTATCGGTGAGTGCCTCCGCTCCTCCCAGCTCCCAGCTCCCTCAAAACAGAGTTGAAGACTATGGGGCAGAAGGTTCAGAAATGTCAGGCGAGCACCCCATCCCCCCCTCCATCTCCCTCCTGCCTCCTCTGTTTCTTTCCTCCCCTGGCCATCCCCACCAACCCACAGACTGTTCCGGGTCCCCACCTCAGCAAGTCGCCCCAGACCCTGGCCTGGTTCCCCTCACAGGGAGGTCACCCCAGACCATCTCCCACTGCCCCCATTCCCTCTTCCATACTCCAGCCAGATGGTCATAGGCCTCCTCCATGTGGCCGTGCTTGGACCCTGTGCCTCAGAGCTGTCCTGGCTCCCCATCCTCCTCTCCTCTGTCCTTTGTCCCCCAGTCTCAAAGCCTTTCCAGAAGCCTCACGTGGGCCAAACACTGGCCAGGTGCAAGGGACACCCCCAGCAGAGATGGGGGAAGGGGCGGTAGGGAGGCTGGGAGACAAGTGCCTGCTCTTCCCCAGCTTGGAGCCAAGCAGGGCTCAGGACAAGGTGAGTAAGTTAGGCCACCTTGGAACGTGGCGGGGCTAGGGAACAGGGCACAGGTGATGGGCACGCCAGGGCCGGCCGGCAGGACTCGATATGTCTCATACCAGGTGACACTGAACCCAGGCCTGCTGGCGGGAAGAAGCGTTCTCTGTGACATACTTTCTTCTCTTGGCTTCCAGAACATCCTCACTGCTGGTTTTCCTTCCACCTCCCAGGAAGCTGTTCCCCTTCCCCCTCTTCCTGCTCCCCCCCCTCCTGCTCCCCCTCCTCCCTCTCTTCCTGTTGTGGGAGCTGAGCTGCTGATTCCTCGCCACCCCGCTCACTCCCCCAGCAGCCTCCATCAGAGGACACGGACCCCCGACCCATGGGCCCCTCTGCACCTGCGCTGTCCCCGGCCTCCCTTCCTCACCCCACACTCGCCTGGCTCTTCCTCCAGGACACACTCAGCCCAAGCCCCTCCCTGCCACAGCATCCCCTTGCCTGAGCCACCATCTCCTCCCACCAGGCAGGCTGCAACCCCTCGCAGGTGTTCTCTACAGTGGCCGTCCACGCTGCCACAGCACTGAGTGACTTTGCAAAATCTTGGAGGTTGATCTGGTCAATAAAAGCTGGCCGGAAGCCCTCCAAGGGCCCCACTGCACTGAGGACAGTCCCTTTCTGCCCACCCCCTGCCCTGCGCTGGGCTTCCTCCCACCCCCAGCTCCACCAGCCTCCTCCCGGAGCTCCCTGCACCCCTGCAGAGCGCCTCAGTGACTGTGCTTCACCCAGAAGCTCCTGCCCATGCTGCCTGGTGCCCACACACAGGCCACAGCTCAATGCTCTTCCTTGGGGAGGCCCTCCCAGGCCACAGAGCCAGAGACTCCTGCCCAGCCCCAGGCATGACTATCTCAGCCCCTCCTTGCTTCCCTCATCACTGTGCCTGGCTCTGACCATGACTGACTGGCTTAAGTCTTGTTTATTGTCCATGTCCCCACAAGCACACAGGAACCCAGGGACTGTGCCCCAGAGCCCAGCTCAGCACCGTGGCAGACATGCAGTCATTATTTTAGCAATGGAGGACTGCCTTCCCGCTCCCTCCTCCCACCACCCTACTGGCTCTGGGGTCTGACTACCTGGGTCTGAATCCCAGTCTTACCACACCCAGTCTTGTTCTACAAGGTAGATCTCTTCCCTTCTCTGGGCCTCAGTTTCCCCCCAGCAGTGAGGCCTCGCACCTGCCCGCGCGGTTGTCGTGAGGATGAAGCGAGTGTCCTTGCTCCTGGATGCTGCTCAGACAGGCATGGCCAAGGTCCACCTCGCATCTCCGTTCTGAGCAGCACCGGCTTGAGTGGCACTAAATGCAGTCTCCGGTTCAGGCTCAGCCAGCCTGGAGGCCACTGCGGCCCAGGACACTTGGGCAGGGCCGAGGGCTCTGCATCGCCCCATGAGCACCCCTTTCACAGCACACAGATGAGAGCAGTGCCTTGCAAAGTCTCAGCCTCTTCACTCCCCAGCCCCTTGCCCAGTGTCTTGATTCTCATAGCAGCCCTGTGAGGCATGTCCTTATGGATGCCCTTGTGTTACAGATGGGGAAACTGAGGCTCAGAGATGTTGAGTCACATGCTCAGGGTCACCCAGGAAGGACAGAGCTGGGCTCAAACCCAGGCATCTGATGCCCAAACCTGTGTTCTTTTTTATTTATTTATTAGAGACAGAGGCTCACTCTGTTGTCCAGCCTGCAGTGCAGAGGCATGATGATAGCTCACTGCAGCCTTGAACTCCTGGGCTCAAGCCATCCTCCCTCCTCAGCCTCCCAAGTAGCTGGGACCACAGACGCCTGGCTAATTTTTTAAATTTATTTAGTAGAGACTGAGGTCTCACTATGTTGCCCAGGCTGGTCCTGAACTCCTGGCCTAAAGTGATCTTCCAGCCTCAGTCTCCCAAAGTGCTGAGGTTGCAGGCATGAACCACCGTGCCCGGCCCCAAACCCATGTTCTTAAACATTGAGACCGAACTGCACCCTCCCGTGGCAAGGTACTGCCACTTTTATAACAAAAACACTCTGAGCGTACCCCTAAAAGTTCCAAGAAAGATGAGCCTCCTGCAGGAGACCCCCTGGCGTTGTTGAACTCCTAGAAGGCAAGTGCCTGCCCACATATCCACGTCCTCAGGGGCCCCTCTCCAGGCCCCGTGTGCTTCTCTCCTTTGACAGGTTTGGGCGGAAGCCGATGCTGAGCTGGTGCTGCCTGCAGTTGGCCGTGGCAGGCACCAGCACCATCTTTGCCCCAACACTTGTCATCTACTGCGGCCTGCGGTTCGTGGCCGCTTTTGGGATGGCCGGCATCCTTCTGAGTTCACTAACACTGAGTGAGTGCCCAGCTCAGCGTGCTGCTGCCATGGGGGCGGGGGTGGCAGGAGAGCATGGGGCTCAGGCTGCCGCATGAGGCCTCACCTGCACGTGTCTGCATCCTGCAGTGGTGGAGTGGACCATGACCAGCAGGAGGGCGGCCACCATGACGGTGGTGGGATGTGCCTTCAGCGCAGGCCAGGCGGCACTGGGTGGCCTGGCCTTTGCCCTGCGGGACTGGAGGACCCTCCAGCTGGCAGCATCAGTGCCCTTTTTTGCCATCTCCCTGATATCCTGGTCAGTATGATGTGGGACCTTTTCCTTAGGAGACCCAGGGTGGGAGGGCGTCCCTTCACTTTCACTTCTCTGGCTGGCAGGAGGTCCAGAGCCATGAGTGCCACAGAAGGGCCATGGCATGAGCAGGGCCCTCGCTGGGGAGGGACGTTGGAGATTGGCAGTCCTAGGCTGAGTGTTGCAGCCCAAGGTCTGTGGCTCCCATCCAGCCCAGACAGGCCAAGATGGGCTGGCACAGCATTGGTTCAAATGGTGATCTAAAAAATATATTTGTAACTAGTTGCTAACATTTAAAAATCAGAAGATTTTTAAAACAAACAAAAGCAGTATTTTTACCTTCTTTGGAAAAACTGGAAGATCCAGGGGCACTGGGCCGAAGTTCGGGCACAGTGGAAGCAGCCGCTCTCCCAGTCCCCCAGGCCCCACCGCCACCATCCCCTGGGCTGAGGCTGTGGGCATCGTCCTTCCCCAACGCTTGCACCAGCCCCCACCCATCAGCTTCACTCCTTCACATACAGTGCGGACCAACATTGGATATGAAAATAGATCGTTGTCACTACAGTTTTAGGGGCTGCAAAAATCCGTGAGGTCTGGAAATTCCTCCTTGGATTGGCACTGAGGAAGGAGACAGATAGGTGCAGAGGGTCTTAGGTGCTAGGGACATACAAGTGAACAAAACAGGCAAAAACCAGGGGCCCCATGGAGCTTACATTTCATACACAGATCAATAAGTGAAGAGGAAGGCCATCCCTTACAATAATTAGGCCATCCCTGCCATACTGATCAGGTGTGTACCAGGTGCTTACTAACATATCTTCTAATAAGGAAGATGATGCCATTACCGCCATTTTCAAATGAAGGACCGAGACCTAGAAAGGTTAGTCACTCACCCAGGGTCACACACAGCCGGTGAATGCCAGAGGCAGGATTTGAACCCAGGCAGGCTAACTCTTCACCACTACGTCAAACTGCCTCCGGAAGTCCTTCTTAGCTTCCCTGCAAACAGGGCTGAGAGCCGGTGGGCTGGGCAGATCCTGTGCCTTCCACCAGCAAAATGCTTCTGGCCCATCTGCCCCTGAGGTTGAGGAGAAACAGACTGGTTTTACAAAATCACCTGGTTCTGCCTGGGAATGTTTTAAACGTGCTTTAAAAAATAAATGAATAAATAAAACAGGCCAGGTGTAGTGGCTCACGCCTGTAGTCCCAGCTACTTGGGAGGCTGAGGCAGGAGAATCACTTGAACCTGGGAGGCGGAGGTTGCAGTGAGCCGAGATCGCGCCAGTGCCCTCCACCCTGGGTGACAGAGCGAGACTCCATTTCAAAAAAAAAAACAGTGCCAAGTGACCTTTCTATCCTAGAAATGGCCCCAGAATCACTGGTGAAGCAGCCAACTCTAGGGACACCCATGCCCAGGCCACCTGTGCCCTGGCTGTGTGCAGGACTCAGGTGGGCAGGCCCCAATAGCCAGGCGAGCCACCTCCATCTGGGCCGGTGGGAAGGTGAGCCGCCAGGCACTGGGACTCAGCTTTATTCTGAAACCATCGGGGACTGCCAGGCTCCTGACTGGACAGCAGCAGCACAGAAGCATCTGCCTACTCGTCACTCATCTCAGCTGAAGGGTCTATGCCGCTGCCCCTTTCCACCCCGCCCCGGGAGAGAGCCCAGCGTGCACCCCAGCTACACACCTGCCTCCTTACAGGTGGCTGCCAGAATCCGCCCGGTGGCTGATTATTAAGGGCAAACCAGACCAAGCGCTTCAGGAGCTCAGAAAGGTGGCCAGGATAAATGGCCACAAGGAGGCCAAGAACTTGACCATAGAGGTGAGATGCTGCTGTCTGTGAGACTTGACCTGGGACAGGACGTGCACTGATGGATCGTCCATGTGGCCTCCAACATCAGCACCACCCACTCCAGCACCACCTCCACCAGCACCACCACCACCACTAATCCAATGCCTCCCAGCCTTTCCACACCGTCCACACCCGCCATCACCTTCACCGCCATCACTCCATCACCACCTCCACACAGACACCACCACCACCACTAATCCCAATACCCTCCCCAGCAGCACCACCACCGTCCACACCCGCCATCACCTTCACCGCCATCACTCCATCACCACCCAGCACCACCAATACCATCACTAACCCCACAGCCACCATCTCTGCAAAACATCTCCACCACCGTCACCACCATCGTCACCATCCGTGGCTGTCGTTGTCAACCATTTGCAGCCCACACGTCCCTCCACCACCCACCACCTCCACCTCACGGGGCTTCTCGATGTGTCTGGGGAAACAGAATGTGCTTATTTGAAGGTAGCTGTTTTCAGGAAGCAGGTGCTGCCAGAGATTAGAGTGAAGATGGGGCGGGAGGATCAAGGAAGACTTCCAGAAGGAGGCAAGCTAGAGCTGAGAGGACCAGGGCTGAGTCAAACCTGCAGAAGAGCCAGGGCCTGGAGAGAAGTTTTTCTGCTCCATCCCTGCCCCTCCCCTAGAGATCCGGCTTCCAGAGGCTGAGGCGCAGGACAGGCTCCCCGTCACTCTGGCCACTTGGACAGTTCTCTGGCACAGGGGATGGGGCGGGGCCATTGCCCTACCATTCACAGTACCCCCATTCTCCCCGGAAGGTGCTGATGTCCAGCATGGAGGAGGAGGCAGCCGCTGCAAAGGAGCCGCGGTCAGTGCTGGACCTGTTCTGCGTGCCCGTGCTCCGCTGGAGGAGCTGCGCCATGCTGGTGGTGAAGTACGCCGTCCTGGCGTCCCTCCCCAAGGCAGGGTTGGGATAGGCAGGAGGCAGGGTGTCTGGGGGAAACAGCACCCGCAGGCCTCAAGGGGGTGCATTTCTGTCTGGGACAGGACGCAGGCAGCCCCAGGAGGCAGGAGTCCTGGCAGACCCCAGAGAGGGACTGTGCACTGGTGGGGTCTGGAGGCTGCCATCTGCAGGAAGCTAGAGGGAAAGGCTGGGGGTCCCAAGGTCCCAGGGAGGTCCCAAGACAGAGGCAGAGTCAAGGTCCCTAAAGCCAGGGGACCAGCTGTGGCCGAGGAGTACCACTGTTTGTCAGCATTAGAGACGTACCACTTTCCTAGAGAGTATGGCCATGCTCCTAGAGGGTGAACTTGCATTCACTGACCCCTCCACGCAACCCCACTTCACTGATGGGGAACGGGGATCCCAGAGGGGTAAGCAAGAAGCCCAAGATGATAGAGCCTGCATTGGAACCCGGCTGCGCTAGCACTTGGCTTACAGGTACTGTCACCGCCAGGGCCCGCACCACCAGACCCTGGCCCACCCCAGGACCCAAGGTCATCTAGGCCCAGGAAAAGGCCCTTAAAACAAATTCAGTTCCGCTGACCGAAAGAGCCTATTAAAAAGCAAGGACCAGTCAGGCGTGGTGCTCAAGCCTGTAATCCCTCACTTTGGGAGGCTGAGGCAGAAGGATCGCTTGAGCCCAGGAGTTCAAGACCAGCCTGGGTAACATAGTGAGACCCTCTTATCTCTACTGAAGATCAAAAAGTGAGGCAGGAGGATCACTGGAGCCCAGGAGACAGAGGCTGCACTGAGCTGAGATTGTGCTACTGCACTCCAGCCTGGACAACAGAGCAAAGAAAAAAACCTTAGGACCAGGTTTGACTGGGACTTTTATCTTGAAATAAAACCAAAGCTTAGGAAAACGTTTCTTTTATGCTATATTTAACCACATGTGGGTTATGATGGCAAATATTTCCTAATCTTAGAACAAAGATAGATCAAATGCCTTTTTTAAAAAACTTCCATTTTTTTTCTGATAAATCAGAAGAAGTGCTCTTGCTGCAAACACCCGGGACCTGTTTAAAAAAAAGAAAAGAAAACCTTTCAGGATTCCTCAGGGGCCGGCTCTGCAACCTTTGTTATTCAAATCAGAGGCTTTGAAGCGGGTGACCTTGTGGGTTTTCTTGTCTTGACTTGTTAACCCAGTTGTTATCTGTCCAAGGCTCCAGCGTCGGCCGCTTTTGAGCATCAGCCAAGTGACTCTCACGTCACTCACATAAACTTCATGAAACGCTGCGGCTTGTGCATGAATCGCGATTTTACTCTGCCGTGGTTGGGCTGGTGTTGTCCAATGTTTATTGGGTGATGCAATCAGGTGACCCCTAAGGGGAGGGCTGGGAGGAGTGTCTGGGTTGAGCAGGGAGGGGCACAGATTTTAAACTTGGCGGAGAAGAATTTTACCTTGCAGCCACTTGTGGATCCAAATCCGGTCTCCAAACCATGAGAATTTAAATACTGTAAATTCAGCTACTCGTGAGCCGGTGGGTAGGGGAGTGGGCAGAAAGCAGACCCTGAGATGGAGAAGAGAAGGGAAGGGGAGATGCAGCCATAGCCTGGGTCCGGCCCAGCCCCTGGGAGCATGGGAGCTGAGGCCCTTCTAGGTGGTCCCTCTGCCCCGTGAAGCAGTCACAGGCTGCTCACCCCAGAGGAGGGGCAGCACTCCCAGGGGCTGGGGGACAGGCTTTCCATCCTGAATGCAGTCTGGGCAGTGCAGCCCAGGGTCTCCCGAAAGGCCCCGTCCTGTCATGATTCCCATCTTCCAAAACAAAGGAACTGGCACGGCGTGATTGGTTATTGGAATCAAAGTCAGAGAGGGCTAGGCCGGAAGTGAGGGGCAGCTCAGAGACCCCCAAGGGCAGGCTTGGTCCCAGCCTGAAGAGGGCCGAGTCTCCCAGCCAGGGAGCCAGAGAGGCGATGCCTCAGTCTATCACTGCCCCTGACCCAAAGCCCGTATGTGAAGGGATGGGGGCACCACCCTGCCTGCCCTTTCCTGGAAGAGCCTGAGCCTGGGGTTGTGTCCTGAGCTTAACAGGCTTCTGGGACGGCTGGGCGAGACAAGCCCGGGATTGTCCTCCGGGGTAGGCCGTGTCCTTCCAGGCAGCTCCTGGTGGGAGGTGCTGTTGCGGTTGGGGCGCCCTCTCCCCGGCAGGGCCGGGACCTGACTTCCAGCCTTGCCCGCAGCTTCTCTCTAATGATCTCCTACTACGGGCTGGTCTTCGACCTGCAGAGCCTGGGCCGTGACATCTTCCTCCTCCAGGCCCTCTTTGGGGCTGTGGACTTCCTGGGCCGGGCCACCACTGCCCTCTTGCTCAGTTTCCTTGGCCGCCGCACCATCCAGGCAGGTTCCCAGGTCATGGCTGGCCTCGCCATTCTGGCCAACATGCTGGTGCCGCAAGGTGAGGTGGGAGGCCTGGGTGGTGGGACAGGGCCCTGCTTCCCCGCCCACCCTACTGCTCTCAGCGTGGGGCCACATCCCCTCCCTGGCCCCGGGAGCTGCCTCCCTGTCTTCTTTCTGAATGAGGGAGGCTGCGAGGACCTGGAATCCCTCTCCATGTCTCCTTTTATTGCTCAGGGTGGGAGACTAGGGGAAAAAGACAGGGCCACACGTCCTGTGGTGCCAGCAGAGCTGGAAGGAAGGCAGGAGGGTGCCTTGCGGCTGGCAGGGGAAGGCCTGAGTGAGGACGGAGGCGGCCGGGGCCCTGCAGGCTGCAGCGAGAGCCCAAGTTCTGAGCAGCTGCAAGGAAACTGGCAACGGCGAGCCCCTCCCAGCGGTTCAAGTGCCTGCTCGGAACAACACGCTGCGGAGGCCAGGCCTGCAGCCAAAAGGTGGCCCAGACCTCCGCCTCCAGGCAGGGCTTCTGCCTTCCCCACACAGGCAGGCTTGGGGGCAGCAGGGAAGCTGCTATGGGCTGGGCCTGGCGCTCTCTCTTTCACAGCAAGAGGTACCTCGGGACCCTAGGAGCTGCGGGGGCCAGGCTCAGCCACCCAGACCTGGCTGAGTTTCTGCCTGTGCCCCTCGGGCCCACCTGCCATGATATCACATCCTGTGCTCCGTCCCCCAACCCTAGCCCTGGGCAGCCCCGCACCAAGCCATCAGGGCTGGGGACTTGTAGGGAGCCCAGGGGCCCCTCTGCTCCAGGCTGGCTGGCCACACACTGACTAGCCCCTGGGGACCCTCTGGGGCAAACCCCACTCTCACTCCCTTCCTGTACCCAGATTTGCAGACCCTGCGTGTGGTCTTTGCTGTGCTGGGAAAGGGATGTTTTGGGATAAGCCTAACCTGCCTCTCCATCTACAAGGCTGAACTCTTCCCAACGCCATTGCGGTAAGCTGGGCTGCAGGCCATGCCCCAGGGCCAGCAGAGCCATCCTGGGAGGGCAGTGGGGAGGGTAAACAAGGGCCTGGTAGTCAGGGAAACGCAGCCAGGGCCGCTCAGGGCCCCCCCCAGGACAGCTCCTCCCCACAGAGAGTCTCGGCCCAGACGGAAGCACTACAGCAGAGCCCTGGGGACATCTGGGCCTGTGTTTTCACACCGTTTTGAACCACAGAGTCATCTGTCCAGGTGGAATCTTACAAGAACCCTGATAAGGAGACCAAGAGCTGCCCTGGTCGCAGTGGGGACCGTCAACTCATTTCCCACCACTCCTTCCCTGCCCCAAGACAGCCCCAAGTCACCTCCTTGGAGCCCAAGGGCATCACAAAACACAGATGGAAAACCAGTGGTCTAGAGTCTTGGCCACCCCCACATTTGACATTTGGGTAAACAGGCTCGGGGTGAAGGGCTGACTCAGCAGAAGGGTAGGACTGGACTCCAGTTCTCCAGATTTTTAGCCCAATGTTCTTTCCACCGCTCACTCATTTGTCCATTTTTAAATTTGTTGTTTGGACAAGCATTTATTGGTTTTGTTGATATCATATGGAAAACCTGAGTTGGGAGCTCAGTGGCCTAGCAGGAGCATGGAGAAGCCCTTAAGTTGCCCAAGAGCAGGGAAAATGAGGTGGACCCTATAGATTTCCCCTGAAACACTAGACGTGAAAATCTGGGTAGGCTCCATGGAGGAGGTGGTATTAGAGGAGGCCTTGAGGAGGGCAATTCTCTCAGCCCAGCTTTCCTTCCCCTGGCATCCATGGGCCCAATCAACCTGTCTTCCTGCCACAGGGCCAGCTATAACAGGGATCTGGGCCCTCCCCTTCACCCACAGGATGACAGCAGATGGCATTCTGCATTCGGTGGGCCGACTGGGGGCTATGATGGGTCCCCTGATCCTGATGAGCCGCCAAGCCCTGCCCCTGCTGCCTCCTCTCCTCTATGGCATTATCTCCATTGCTTCCAGCCTGGTTGTGCTGTTCTTCCTCCCGGAGACCCAGGGACTTCCGCTCCCTGACACTATCCAGGACCTGGAGAGCCAGTGAGTGACCTGTGACCCCTGGGCGTAGGGCTGGGCTTCCTCCTGGGCCAAGATGGAGACAGGCCTGGGCCTCCCAGGGCAAAGGCTCAAGAGTATCAAGGCCTGTGTTTCTGAAACCATTTAATCTTTCCAACAATCCTGCCAGAAAGGTACAATTACTATCCCCGTACTATTACTAGAGTCAGAGAGAAAAGTGACTTATCCAAAGTCTCATGGGTAGTAGGTGATCATACCTCATGCAGGAAAATGTAACGGTTGAAAGCCCAGGCTTGGCAGCCAGATTGCCTGGGCCCACGTTCCCCACCTGCCTGGGCAAGTGACTTAACCTCTCTCAGCAAAACTGACAAAGGAGGATACAGATAGTCTCAAGTGTCCTAGTGAAATTTTCCCACAAAGAATTTCAGGCCCAGACAGATCAACAGGTGAGTTTTTTCAAACCCTCAGAGAACAGATTGTGCCATCTCACATCCGTTCTTTGAGAGGGAGAGATGAGGGAGCACTCCCTAGCTGCATTTTATAGCCAGAACCACTTCTGTGGGCTTTAGCCTCCTCCTTTGTAAAATGGTGTTTTTAAAAAAAAAAAAAACCAAACAAACAAAACCCAGCCTGGCTCACAGAGTTGTTTTCTGGTTTAAGGGAATTATTATTTTAAAGTGCCTGGGAAAATGCCAGGCTTACAGCAAGCGCTCTGGACATGTGGTTGTTGTGACCTGGGTGAGTGTTCATGGGGCCTCAATTCTGCTGGTGACTGAGGTCACAATGATAGTAATAATACTGAGCTCTTATTGTTTTATGTCACCTTATTTAATCAATGCAACAACCACATGAGGTGCTATTACTGTCCAATTTCTTTGCCAAGGAAACTGAGATGCAGCAGGGTTATATAACTTGCCTAAGGACACCTGTGGAGACCCGGAGAAGATGGGACTTCATTTTTTCTTTAATTTAATTGATTTTTATTGTGTACCTACTATGTTTCAGGCACTGTCCCACGCTTAGGACACAGAAGGGAGTAAAAGCCTAATACCATAGAGTTTACCCCCCAATAAGACTTGACTGTCGTTCTGCCCCAAGCCCCAAGTGCATACCCACTTCATCACATAGCACTGCTTTTCTTTGGATTATTCTAGGAAATCAACAGCAGCCCAGGGCAATCGGCAAGAGGCCGTCACTGTGGAAAGTACCTCGCTCTAGAAATTGTGCCTGCATGGAGCCCCTTTAGTCAAAGACTCCTGGGAAAGGAGTTGCCTCTTCTCCAATCAGAGGGTGGAGGCGAGCTGGGCGAACTCGAGGGCCTGGCATGGCAGAGGCCAGGCATCTGCAGCTGAGTGGACACCATGGCCATCTGCTGTGGCTGAAGGCAGCTTTCACAGCTCACTCCTCTTCTCCCTGCCCCACCTTACCCCAGCCCTACAGGAGCCTGTGCAGGCGGCTATGCCCAACCAATAACAAGATGGTTCCCCTCCCTTTCCCTGCCAGGCTCATGTCTTTACACCTTCACTCAGCCACACCAACCAGAGACTGGGTTCCAATCTCACCCCACCACATACAGAGCCCTCATCTGTGAAACGGGAATGATCATGTGACCCACCCCCAGGGCAGGTATCAGGGTGAACTGATCTTAGCACCGGCCAAATAAATGGAACTTGCTGAGAGAGCTGCCAGATACAGGTGTCCATGTTGCACACTGGCCCAAGGCATGTGGCCAAGGAGGCATGAGGGGTCTGAAACTCAGCCCAGGCTACACTGGCCCCACTACCTACCCTAGCAAAGGCTGTGTCCACTCCAAGAAAAGAGCTGTTTTAATCACTTTGCATTTACCCATCGGTGAGGGAGGGCTTCCAGCCCTGTGGTTACAAAGATGGCCAAACACATCACCAAACACCAGACAGGAGGCTGGCAGCAGGTTACCACACACATGTGCTCAGAGCCCACAAAGATGACACTGCACGCCATGCGGGCCACACGGGACAGGGTGCACTGAGAATCTGAGCAAACAGCCAGGGCTGCGGGAAGGCAGTTTTGGAGCGCGGAGGGGGTGGGGCAACTCCTGGCTTCTGCGGGGGGGTGTAATTGAATTGTTCCATCATGCTGCAGGCTGGCGAGAAATGGAACCTTACCAGCGTAGGATTAAGAGGAACCGCCCTTGGTCCCCTCACTGAGGGTTGTTCAGCCAGGGAGCCTCTTCCACAGGGGTGGAGTGAAAGGGGAGAAGGGGAGCTCACAGGCAGGCCTGCTGAGGCCTCCTGGCTTTGCCAGATGTCAAGGCAGCACATAATACTGAACCTTAACTTTTGGTTTTCAACCAAAGGGCACCCTTTTGCTGTTTGTTTTTCCGGAGGAGACACCTTTTCTAGATTCATGCCAAGACCTCCCTTGTCCAGGCTGTGAAAACTCTGGGATGGTCGAGGCCAACTGCCCATCTCAGAGGCAAGGAAGCAAAAGTGCAGAGTGGTGGAGGGGCCAGCTTGCAGAAACACGGCCGAACCCGGCCCTGATCCTAGCCCAGGGCTCTTTCCAGCATAGAAGGCTCCTAGCCCTCGTCTCCACCCCTCCACGCCCCTGATATCTGTGGCCCTGCCACAAAGTTACCCTCATGCCCTTCCCTGGAGACCCCACTCTGGGAAACCTCAATCTCAGGCCCCTCAACTCACCTCTCACACCCCGTGTACACCAGGTCAATCACTCCTGCCCCCTCACAGCTCCCAAATCCACCTACTTCCCCTTCACTCTGGCTGCACCCTGGTTCACACCACGGTTGTAGTTCCAAACTGGTCCCTGATGTCCATATCGCACTCGGCACAACGGCCACAATGCTTATTAAAAATGCAATCCAAACCAAATCCCTCCCTGCCTGCTGAAAGTCCTCCAGTGGCTCACGATAAGGATCACACTTCTTCCCCTGCCTGGTCAGGCCCCTATGGGCCCCCAGCCTTTCCTCACACTTCAGTATATTTTAAAGGATTCAGATCATACAAAGAATGTTCTTGAAACAGCATGGAATTAAATTAGAAATCAATTATGGAAAGAGATATAGAAAACCTCTTCAAACTATACAATACACTTCTAAGTAACCCATGGGTCAAAGAGTGAATCTCAAAGGAAATAAGAAAAGATTTTGAACTGAGTGAAAATGAAAAACTGACGTATCAAAATTTGTGAGATGAAGCTAAAGTAATGATTATGGGGAAATTGATATCATTAAATGCTAACATTAGAAAAGAAGAAAGTTCCAAATCAAATACCTCAGCTTTCACCTGGAAAGTAGAAAAAGAAGAGTTAATTAAAACTATAGTAAACAGAAGAAATAATACACAAGAGAAATCAGAGAATTGAAAAAACAATAAAGAAAATTAGCAAAACCTAGAGGTGGTTCTTTAAGATCAATACAATTTACAAACCTCTAGCCTTCCTGATCAAGGAAAAAAGAGGCTGGGCATGGTGGCTCACACCTGTAATCCCAGCACTTTGGGAGGCTGAGGTGGGAGGATCACTTGAGGTCAGGAGTTCGAGACCAGTCTGGCCAACATGGTGAAACACCGTCTCCACTAAAAATACAAAAATCAGCCCGGTGTGGTGGTGCACACCTGTAATCCCAACTACCCCGGAGGCTGAGGCAGGAGAATCAAGGAGAATCACTTGAACCTGGGAGGTGGAGGTTTCTGTGAGCCAAGATCGCACCACTGTACTCCAGCCTGGGCGACAGAGCGAGATGCTGTCTCAAAAAAAAAAAAAAGAAAAGAAAGAAAGAAAGAGAAAAGACACCCACGACAAATCTAGGGCATGAGAGAGGACACATCACTAATAATCCAGACATTAAAACGGTAATAAGGGAATATTCTGGGCAATAATTAACCAAAAATTTTGAACACTTTAACAAATTTCTTGAGGAACACAAACTACCAAAACTCACTCAAGAAGATATGGGTGACTTGATTAGCCCTCAATCTGTTTTTAAAATTGAACTTATGTTTGAAAACCTTCCCACAGAGAAAATACCGGGCCCAAATGGCTTCACTGGTGAATTCTGACAACTATTTAAGCAGAAAATAATAGCGATTCTACAAGCAAAACCTTCCAGAAAATTGAAAATGAGGTATCACTTCCCAACTCATTCTGTTTCCCTGAAACCAGAAAAAGACATTACAAGAAAATAAAGCTATAAACCAACATCCCTTATGGACATAAACATAAAACTTCTTAAGAAACATTTAGCAAGTTGAATCCAACTATGCATGTATATATATTTACATATGTGTGTGTAGTTGTGTGTTTTATATATAGGTATTTATTACATATGTGTGTAGTTGTATATTTTATATATAGGTGTGTGTATATATACATATATATATATAGAGAGAGAGAGAGAGCAATATATCATGACCAAGTGGACTTTATCCCAAGAATGCAAAGTTAGTTTTACATTTAAAATCAAGGGTAACAAACCAAATTATGAACAAGCCAAAACAGAAAAGCCATATGTCATCCAAATAAACAAAGAAAGATCATTTGACAAAATTCAACAGTCATTCCTGATCACTAACATTCAGCAAACCAGGAATTCACGGCAACTTTTCCAGCCCGATCAAGGCCATCCATGCCCTAGATGGGCACCCCGTTATCCCAGAGGTGCCATCATGTTTATGGTAAAGGCTGCTTTCCCCCTTCTGATCCAGAATGAGGCTAGGACATCTACTCTCACAGTTTGTATTCAATGTTGCTCCTAGTCAGTGAGATAAGGTGAACAAAATAAGTAAAAGGCATACACATTAGAAAGGAAGACACGAAACTCTCTTTATTTGCAGATGACATAATTGTCTATGTAGAAAATCCTAAAGAACCAACAAAAATACTACTGGAACTAATAAATTAGTTTAGCAAGGTCAATATACAAATGCGTATTGTATTTCTGTATACAAGTAACTACTAGAAATTGAACATTTTAACACAATACCATTTAATAACAGCATGGAAAAAATGTGTCACCCAGGGAAAAATTCAATAAAAGAAAGACAAGACCCATGAACTGGAAACTGCAGAACTGAGAGGAATTAAAGGGCTAAGTACATAGACGTATCTTGTTCATGGATCGAAAGACTCGATATTATCAAGATGCCAATTCTCCACAACGTTGTGTTTAGATTCAATGCAATCCCAGTCAAAATGCCAGCAGATTTGCTTTAGATAAATTGACAAGCTCGCCCTAATGTTTATATGAAAATGCAAAGGGCCTAAATTATCCAACACAATTTTGGAAAAGGACTAAGTTGGAGAACATTTTTTTTAATGTAATACAATCAAAAGTTCAGAATAGAGCCATGCATTTATGGTTTAAATTTAATAGATTTTCAATCAAGGTACCAAATCAATTAAAATGAGGAAAGGATAATATTTTCTGCAGATGATTCTGGAACAATTGGATAGCCATATATAAACAAAGAAAGAAACAAGGAAAAAGAGGCAAGGAGGGAGAGAAAGAAGAAAGGAAGAAAGGAAAGATGGCAGTGGGGAAGGGAGAAACTCAACCCTAACTCACACCATTTCCAAAAATTAACTTTAACTGTATCATAGACCTAAATATAAGAGCTAAAATTATAAAAATTTTTTGGAGAAAACAGGAGAAAGTCTTGGCAACTTTGGGTTTGGCAAAGATTTCTTAACTAGTACTCAAAAATATGAACTATAAAAAAAATATTGGACTTCATAAACACTAAAAACTTTTGCTTTCCAAAAGACACTGTTACAAAATGAAAAGGCAAGCCACGAACTTGGAGAAAATATTGGAAAAATCTGTATCTAACAAAGGACTTCTACCTATAAAATGTAAAGAACATTTACAACGCACCAATCAAACGACAGTCCAATTGTAAAAGGCAAAAGGTTTGAACAGATGCATCGCCAAAGAGGATATATAGGTACCCAATAAGCCCAAGAAAAGATGATCGCCATCATTAGGAAAATGCAAATTAAAACCACAACGAGGCCAGGCGCGCTGGCTCACGCCTGTAAGTAATCCCAGCACTTTGGGAGGCCCAGGCTGGCGGATCACCTGAGGTCAGGAGTTCAAGACCAGCCTGGCCAACATGGTGAAACCCTGTCTCTACTAAAAATACAAAAATTAGCTGGGCATGGTGGTGGATGCCTGTAATCCCAACCACTCCGAGTTGGGAGGCCGAGGCAGGAGAATCGCTTGAACCTGGGAGAAGGAGATTGCAGTGAGCTAAGACCATGCCAAGCACTCCAGCCTGGGTGACAGAGTGAGACTCTGCCTCAAAAAACAAACAAACAAACAAACAAACAAACAAAAACATAAATTCAAATCTATCATTGAATTTACAAATTATCATCAAACAAATCCCACGTTCCCATGACCTAGCCGGAGAAGCAGAGCCTCACTGGTGCTTGATGGCCCCTGCGTGGCCCTCCCCAGTCAAATCCTCCCACACGAGGTAACTGCTAGCCCGAATTATCTTGTTTTCCTCATAAGCGTGCCACCTACTTATATATCCTCCAGCAACATTCTGTTTGGTGACACCAGTGTGGGATTCCGTGGTCTCCTGTGACTTGCTTCTTCCAAACCATTATTATGTGTTTGAGACACATCCCCATTAGCGGTTGGGCTGTACAGGACATGGAACAGGCCATGCAGTGGAGCAGATGGGGAACCAGAGTCAGGCTGCCAGGCACACGGAGGGCCCACCCAAGTCCGGCCATGAACTTAGAGTGGTCTGTCAGCTGGGCTGTGTGTGTATTTTTTCCATCCACATTTGGCTGCTCAGGGGCAGGTATGGGTTGTCAGAGAACCAGGAGCCCACAATAAAAGTGATGACATCAGTGATAGTCCCCAAGAAACCTGGCAACATCACCCTTTCCAATATCACTGGTGACACTGGTTAGATGTTCGTGCACCTGCGCATGTGCTCCCCAAAATGATGTGATGAGTGGGCCCTGCCATCTCACTGGTCTTCTTGAAAACCTGTAACTCCAGTCTAATCATGGGTTCAACCCTCAGTCCTTCTGAGATGCCTTGGGGCCCTGTGTGACCAGGCTTATCCCACACCAGCTTGCCTCCCCCAACCCAGCCCCATCCTCATTCCCCTCATGGTTCCATGAACTTGACAGGTTCTTGCCCATCACAGGGACCTTGCACATGCTGCTCCCCAACTGTAGGCACCTCCCTTCCCAGCCTCAGGTGGGAGCTCCTGTTCCTTCCTGATCACTGGCTGGGTGGCCCTCCACACCCTTACAGTTATTCTATGACCTCTTGATTTTGTTCGTGACCCTTATAGAGTCTGTCTTCCTAATGGCAGTGGCCAGTCAGCCTGTCCTCCTGCCAGCACCATACAACCCAGGCAGGAAAATTTCACCATCTTCTCCACAGTGTCCCCAAAGCTCTGCTCCAGGGCCTGACTCTGGTATCTTTTTAATAACTGTTTACTGGATAGATGGATAGATAGATGGATGGGTTGGTGGTTGGATGGATGAATGAATGGATGAATGGGTGGGTGGATGGCTGGGTTGATGAATGCATGGGTAGATGGATGAATGGATGGGTGGGTGGATGAATGAACAGATGGATAGGTGGGTGGATGGATGGGTGGGTGGGTGGATGGATGGATGGATGGATGGATGGATGGATGGATGGATGGAATAATGGTAGTGGATGGAATGGATGGTGGATGAATGGAATGGATGGACATGGATGGATGGATGGATGGATGGATGGATAAATGGATGGATCAATGGGTGGATGGATGAATGGATAGGTGGGTAGATGAATGAATGGATGGATAGGTGGTGGATGGATGAATGGATGGATACATGGATGGATGGATGGATGGATGATGGATAAATGGATGGATCAATGGGTAGATGGATGAATGGATGGGTGGGTGAATGAATCAATGAATGGATAGGTGGTTGGATGGATGGACAGACGAATGGATGGATGGACTAACAGATGGATGGATGAATGTATGTATGTATGGATGGATGGATGGATGGATGGATGGATGGGATGGATGGATGGGATGGATAGATGGGTGGGTTGATGAATAAATGGGTAGATGGATGAATGGGTGGGTGGATGAATGAATGAGTGGGAGAGAAGAGAGTGAAGAGGTCAAAGACAGCATTTAAAAATATTCCCACAGAGAAAATTCCAGGCTTTGATGGCTTTGCTGATGAATTCTGACAAATATTTAAGCAAGAAATAATAGAAATTTCATATAAAATCTTCAAGAGATTTGTAAATAAGTGTGTGACTATTCATTCAGTTATGTTTTCATTGCCTTGCCTCTGTCTGCTAAAAGCTCTACCCCTTCCTCAGGGCCATGAGGGACAGGCTTGAGCCCCGCCTCCCAGGTTAGAGTGTGGCCGAGAGCTTCCAGGAACCCACACTCATCCACAAATAACCCTCCCCCAGGCACAGACATCACAAGGCAGGAGATAGAAAAGGGGACACTGGACAGGGATCCCAGGGACCTCAGGTGACCTTCCCTACCCAGGCCCTGCCCTTCCCATGTCATCACGGGTGTCGCTGTGTTCTTTGGGTCCAGGAGGCTGCATGTGCCCTCACTGGGCCACCAGAGCCCTCTCCGGGGCCACTTGTAGCCAAAATGAAGAAAGAAAATCAGTCCCTCTCTCAGAGTAGAGCAGCAGGAGTTGGCATTTGGGCTGTCGGTCATGCTCTGTGCTTTGTGGAGAAACAGACCTGTAGCAAAAATGAAAGCAACAGGGAGAAACAGAAGCAAATGCTAGAGGGAGGACAGAGTGGAAAAGCCACAGGTCCCCATGAGACCCCACAGACCAGGGGCCCTGAGCTTCCAGGGAGCCCTTCCCCCTAAGTTTGTATGACCTGGGGCCCTGTCAGTCACAACCCAAACATCCTACCACTGCAGCGTAGGGGGCCTGGGCCTGGCGCAGGGCAGAAGCACCCACAGGAGCCACCTATGTATGTCCTCCCAGGAGTCAGCCTGTGGCAGGCTGTGCTGCTTGGGTGGTGATGGCCCTGGTGGGGCCACCTCCCCGTCTGGGTTCCCAGGAAGCTGCCTAAAGGAGAATCGCTGCTTTTCCAGTCAGTTATAGGTAGTATATGTGATCTTAACAGCTAAGAACTGAATTTTCTCAGGGATAAAACTGCATTGGCTTAGGAAAATCCCTTGGCGAGGCTACTGGAGGGAAGGCGAGACCCTAAGGACACCTGTTGTTTTTTAGGAGAAATAGCCCCAAGAGGGAGAACAGGATGATTCTGGGTTGGAACTAACAGACCACCAGGGTGGGGAGAAAGCAGAGAAGAGGCCGGGCGCGGTGGCTCACACCTGTAATCCCAGCACTTTGGGAGGCTGAGGCGGGTGGATCCCAAGGTCAGGAGATCGAGACCATCCTGGCTAACACGGTGAAACCCCGTCTCTACTAAAAATACAAAAAAATTAGTTGGGCGTGGTGGCGGGCGCCTACAGTCCCAGCTACTCGGGAGGCTGAGGCAGGAGAATGGCGTGAACCCGGGAGGTGGAGCTTGCAGTGAGCCGAGATCGTGCCACTGCACTCCAGCCTGGGCGACAGAGCAAGACTCCATCTCAAAAAAACAAACAAACAAACAAAGCAGAGAAGCAAGGGGTAGAGAGGAGCTGTGTGGTAAACAGGCCCAAGGCATCCATCAGGAAGGAGGGTCCAGTCCATTATCTGTCTAGCCACAAGCTGTTCTCATGGCTGCAGGGCAAACTCGCCCTATGTCTCTTTAAACCCTGAGAACTCAGGTGGACGGTGCATGTGTGTGTGTGCTCGTGTGTGTGCCTGCCTGCTGTGTGTGTGCATGAGCCTGCACATGTGCCCACCTGCTTGTGTGTCTCTATGTGTACATGTGTGTGTCTGTGTGTAAAAGCTAGGGACTGCCATTCATGTTTCAAGGACACAGATCCCTCCAGGATAGAGACACAGGAAGGGCCGCAAGCCCCCATGGCGGAGGACGACTCTAGCAGGGACACAAAGTAAGCAGGAACACAGAGCCCCACATCTTCCTCAGCCCCAAACCCTCCTGCGCTTTGCTCAAAAGCATGAACGGGGAGTGGGCTGATTGTATTTAGTCCCCGAAGGTCCAGTGCCCCTGACATCTGTCATACGGTTGTTCTTTTTAGAAAAAAATAAGAGGTCTTTGTTAAAACTCTAAGCACACATTAGCCACAGGTGAAAATGAACATCTCACCCCAGGTTTTCAGCAGACTCATGATACTGTGTACAGTTTGGTGCCTTGTCTCTCTTTTTTTTTTTTTCTTTTTTTGAGATAGAGTTTCACTCTTGTTGCCCAGGCTGGAGTGCAATGGCGCGATCTTGGCTCACTGCAACCTCTGCCTCCTGGGTTCAAGGATTCTCCTGCCTCAGCCTCCCGAGTAGCTGGGATTACAGACATGCGTCACCACACCCAGCTAATTTTGTATTTTTAGTAGAGATGTCGGTCAGGCTGGTCTCGAACTCCCGACCTCAGGTGATCCACCTATCTTGGCCTCCCTAAGCGCTGGGATTACAGGCACCTGGCCCTGGTGCCTTGTCTTTCAAATGATATCTCTGCCTGCCCGATCTAACCCTGGGGTGACCTGACTCCCCATGGGTCCTTCTCAAGTTCAGCCTCTGGGAGCTTCCACGTGTTTCCCACAGTCTTCCTTGTCAAAAATCAATCACAATAACAACAGCAATACGAATGAGGCATTCACTGCACTCCAGGGACTATTCCAGGTGATTTGTAGAAACTCGTTTGGTCTTCTCAACAGCCTGATGAAATCAGAATTACCAGCACCACCATTTTACAGAGGAGGAAACGGAGGCACAAAGGGGTTAAGAATTTTCCCAAGGCCACACAGCCTGGGTAGAGCAGAGATTCAAATCCAGGCAGCCTGAACCCAGAGTCTGTGCACTTAACCATTGGGCCTCACTGCCTCTCATTTACCGGGGAGTCTGCGGGGTCTGTTGAATCCCTGGCCAGCACTGGCTGCTCTGAGCTCACTCTGTGTGGCTCCTGCATCCACAGAAGCAGGAAAGAAGGCTCCTGCTAGCACAGTGTGTTTGCACACGGCCGGCCAAATCCCACACTGTTTTCCGATGAGATGAGAGGAATTTTGCCAAAATCCACATCATGCCTTCCCCTGCCCTCCCCACAGCTAGACTTGTCCTTGCATCCACTTAAAATCGCTCCTCTGAACAACAGGCTGCAACTCACAAAGTCAAAAAGAGACAGCTCTCTACTAGAAGACCAGCATTCTTGAGACTGCAGCTTAACCAGCATGAAACTTCTCCAATAAAGATGCAGCAATCATAAGGTAGAGGCCAAGAATCATGGGAGCCCACAGGAAGGGGGGCCCTGGGCACAGGCTCCGGAGGAATGACTCAGAGGGCAGCATTTGTACCCAGCCTTGTTAAAATGTGCCAGCCAGAAAATGCTGGCCATGGGCAAGACCCTCCAAAAACACAGACCGGTGCAAAGTTCAACCTGTTTGAGCAGCTCCCATTTTGACGAGCCTGGTTCTGATGTCTGGTTAACATTCTGTGTTGAATTTTAACGTAAAACATCTTTTTGACATAACAAGAAGAGCGAAGTTCCTTTGGAGCAGGAAGGCCAGGCTCACAGGTGCCACCAGGCACATGAAAGGGCAGGGCAGCTGAGCCATGCTGCCCCGCGCCCTCCTTGGCCTACTTAGGCACATTTGCTCAATGGGCCAGAGGAACCCCTCAGGCGGAGGATCCAGGGGGGCTGGAGAGAAGGGGTCTGCGTAGTGTGGGGCCTGCAGTTAGAGCCGTGCCAGCTCGCGCCAGGGGCCAATTAAAGTCACGAGTGTGCTCCCCCCAGCCCTGGCCACCTGCCTGAGCTGGTGCCGAGCCAGCAGCCCGTGGCTGCCTCCCCACAATACGGCCTCCGTGTGGGCGGCGGGACACACAGGTGGCCAACCATTGCCTGCTCCCAGGGGTCAGCAGCCTTCAGGCCAGAGGAAAATGTATTTTTATTCAAGCAATGTCTGTGAATGCTCTAGAAGGGTGCGGGGAGGGAGGGATGGGCTGTTGAGTGAGTGCTGTTGAGGAGGGGGCAGGGGCCACATGTGTGAAGCAGAGGTGGAAATGGCTGTTCCCGGGGTGACAGCCCATGGGGAGGCTGTCCTTCTGGGAAACCCTCTTGCTGGGCTTTGGGGTACACAAGGGCAAAGCTAGAACCTGGTCCAGAGAGAGAGGAGGCCAAACTGGAGGGTGGGAAGTGTGGGAGCTCTTCCTGGGCTCCAAGGGCACTAGGACAGGATTGATTTGAGTCTCCCTCTAGGACTCCCTCACCACCACTCTCCCTTACCTCTCCGACACCAGCAGCACCACCATCTTAATCACCACCATCATCATCTCAATCACCACCACTCACCATCTCAATCACCACCACCACCATCTCAATCATCACCCACCACCATCTCAATCACCACCACCACCATCTCAATCATCACCACCACCATCTCAATCACCACCACCACCATCTCAATCACCACCACCACCATCTCAATCATCACCACCACCATCTCACCACCACCACCACCATCTCAATCACCACCACCATCTCAATCACCACCACCATCTCAATCACCACCACTCACCACCATCTCAATCACCACCACCATCACCATCTCAGTCACCACCACCACCACCATCTCAATCACTCACCACCATCTCAATCACCACCACCACCACCACCATCTCAATCATCACCATCACCATCTCAGTCACCACCACCACCATCTCAATCATCACCACCATCACCATCCTCAGTCACCACCACCACCATCAGCAGCAGCGCCACTATCATTGTCATTCCTATCATCACCATCATCATCACCATCATAAGCACTGGGGCATTTCCCAGTTGTTCTGTGGGGAATTTCAAATTGAGCCTGTGGCCACGTTTGGAGCACATTTGGTAGTGACAAGGAGCAAAGCCACTGCCATTTTTCAGAAAGGCAGTGGCCCAGGCTGTTCCAAACAGACGTTTGGAGCAAGCAATGCCCAGGAGAGCAGACCTTCAGAGGCTTTGGAGGAGCTGGCACTCCCGAGCCTCACATGGGTTGGGGGCCCTCACTATCCTCATGTAGACACTTCAGAAGCTGGAGAAGGACCCTCGGAGAACCAGGACATCGTGCCCTAAAGACCACTTCACAGAGTGGAGAACACGATGCCCTTTCCACAGATGAGGAAATCAAGGCCCAGAAGACCTGGATTTAAACCGAGACTGTGAAGATGGCCACCCCTCTCTGCAGCCCTGACTGGGCCCTACCCTGTGCCAGTCCTGTGCTGGGCACTGTTAGAGGCACGATGACTTGGACCTGGCGCTTAGAAAACCTGCAGCCCATCACCTCACTCAAAGCACCTCCAGGTGGGGGGCGCTGTTCTGGAGGGCCTCAGGGATAGGGAAGCGAGGAGAGAGGAATGGGCCTGGACAGGCGGAGACGGTGGCCACAGCATTCAGGTGGAACAAGCAGCGATGGAGCAAAGACAGGAGCGCAGGACCTCTTCAGAAGAGAGTTGGTGCCTGTGTGGGCAGGGTTGGGGCCACGTGATGGAAGCAGCCAAAGGGAGAAAAAAGGGTTCCCATGGCCTCAGCCTCCTCTCCAAGGCCCTAGGGAGTTATCTCAGACTCTGAGCAAGGGGTGACAAGCTGAAGGCTCGCAGATCCTCCAAGGGGTCCGCACAGAGCTTCTCCCAGGAGCGCCCTTCTACCTCCAAGAACCCAGCCCACAGAAACAAGGGCTGGGAGAAGAGCAGAGGCTCTGATTCTGCAGTAATAGTTTCCAAGCCCCAGGCAACCTCGAGGGGCACAGAGCCCTGTTAAGCCCTGAGCAAGCCCAGCCAGCTTTGGCTGCTGCCTCCTTCAGCCGCCCGCCTGGATTCGGCCAGCCCTGCTGAGTCACGGACAGTAAGCTCTCCTGCCTGCCCTTTCTCCTGCCTGGCCTGGGACCAGAGGCAGCTGCTGTCACCACAGGACATTGGGGGCTGGGAGGAATCGCAAAAAACCTGCTGCACCAACCAGCCAGAAAGATGCCCACCGTGCAACCCCAGGTCCAAAAAAAAAAGAATACGCTGACAAACCACTTGCTGTGCCCATTTTGAGAAAATCTGCCATCTTGCCAGTAACAAGGCGGGCCCGGGACAGGGTTGAAGCCTCACGGCCACGGGATCTCCCTTCATTGATTTTGCTCCCATTGCCTCCACTCTCTGTTCCTTGACCCTTCCCCCGGCAAAAATCTTATCCTCCACCCGCCACTCACCCCTGTGGTCTAGGGCTCATCACTAGACCAGTAGCTGCCCGCGTCCCAGCTCTCCACCTGGGCTCCCCTCCAGACGTGGACTGTAACAGTCCTTCCACACTGTGTGCTCTAAGACTTGGCGCCCCTTCTCCTGCACTGTGCCAGTGGCCTTGAGTCCCTTTAGCCGCTAGCTCAGGACTGCTCCGGGGAACATCTTACAGCCACTCCCTTGCACATGCACACCATGCAGCGGCCCCATCTCTCTCCTCTTTTGCTGCCTGGCCAGGTTCCTCCATGCCCAAACCTAACTCTGTCCACACCACTCCTGCACCCCACAGAGAAGGCAAAGTCTCATCACAGACTCCCAAGGGGTACCAGCAGCAACCATCCCTCCCTGGTCTGTCGGCTCTCCTGCCTCTCTCTCTTCAAATTTGCAATACCTCCCGAAGCTCAACTGCCTACCTTGCTTCTTATTTCACCGGCCCCTGTTGTCCTCCCAACGCAGAGCTTTGTTTGTGTCCACACGATCACTCTCACCTCCTGCAGCTGGCAATGAACTCCTGGGGCCACTGTGCTCTGGGTTCCATCCGCCCTCACAATCTCAAGGACTCTGCTCAGATATCCCTCCTGCCAACAACATCAAGGCTTCCCTTTCTAACATGTGATCCATCAGCACACAAGCGAGTTGTAATGACCCCCCTGCTTGAAAACAAAGCTTCAATAACAATTGGGTGAGCTCCCACAGCAGAGATGGCCAACTGCCCACAGCACCCACGCTTCCCCATCCAGTGTTGAGATGTGGCCTGGAAGCAGCAGTCTAGCCAGGAACTCTGTCCCTCCCCACCTTCTGCCTTGTCACCAGTTCTCAGCAGTGGGGTGTGAACGGAATAAATGTGGGTCACTTCTGGGCTAAGATGGTTAAAATGCAGGTGAATGTGGGCCGGGCGCAGTGGCTCACGCCTGTAATCCCAGCACGTTGGGAGGTTGATGGGGGCAGATCACCTGAAGTCAGGAGTTTGAGACCAGCCTGGCCAACCTCGTCTCTACTAAAAATACAAAAATTAGCCAGGTGTGGTGGTGCACACCTGTAACCTCAGCTACTCCAGAGGCTGAGGCAGGAAAATCGCTTGAACCTGGGAGGTGGAGGTTGCAGTGAGCCGAGATTGCTTACTGGTGACAGAGCGCAACTCCATCTCAAAAAAATACAAATAAAAAAAATTTTTTAAATGCAGGTGGATGCTTTATCCTCTCTTCCCCTCTGTGGCTGGATGCACATGAGCACCGCCAGCGTGGACGCCAAGCACAGAGCTGCGAGACAGGGAGAGCCTGCATTTCCAGACACCTCTTGGAGAAGAGCTGCCCACAGTCAGCAACAGCCATTTGGGACTTTAAACTATCAATAAATAAACTTCTATTGTGTTTGAGCTGTTATACATTTCAAGATTGGCTTGCTACAGCAGCCAGCGTTACTCTAATTAATGCAAACCACATCCCCATTTTCCTGCTTCTCCTTAGAGTGAAACTCCATAGGTGAGCTGCCTGTGTTCACCGACTTCACTTCCCTGCCTCCAGCACTCTCACGGTCCTGTGCCTCTCTGCATTTCACCTCACCCCTCAACAGTAAACCCTCCAGCCAGGGCCCTCAGAGAAGTCCATGCTGCCAAATCCGGGGCCTAATTCTAGACCTTATCCCACTCCACCTCTCAGCAGGCTGTGACTTGTTTGTTTGTTTGTTTTTGAGATGGAGTTTCACTCTTGTTGCCCAGGCTGGAGTGCAGTGGTGTGACCTTGGCTCACTGCAACCTCTGCCTCCTAGATCCAAGCAATTCTCCTGCCTCAGCCTCCCGAGTAGCTGGGATTACAGGTATGCGCCACCACGCCTGACTAATTTTTTGTATTTTTAGTAGAGGTTTCACCATGTTGGCCAGGCGGGTCTCGAACTTCTGACCTCAGATGATTCACCTGCCTCGGCCTCCCAAAGTGTTGGGATTACAGGCGTGAGCCACTGCACCCACCCAAGGATATGACATTGCTGATTGACTCTGTCGGATACTTTTTACTCTGGCTTCTGGGACATCCTGCTGTCCTGGTTTCCAGGACTCACTGGTTTTGCCTTCACAGTTCTTTTGCTGGGTCATCCTCTTCCTGACCTCTCAAAATCAGAGACCGAAGGCTCCATCACAAATGTCATCTCTTTGCTATGAAAAGTTGCACCCTACGTGAGCTTATCCAGTCCTGTGACTTAAAATGCCTTTTATCCCCTAATTATTCCCAAATCACTCCATGATGCCACCACCTGCATGGCTAATAGATGTGTCAATCTCATCACAAAAAATGATTCATTTTTCCCTCACACTTGTTTCTCCCCGAGTGTTCTGCTTCTCCGTAAATGGCCCACCATCCACCCACCACCCACCTGATCATCAGTTTATCCTTTTTCTTCACCCTTGGCCCTATATTTAATCAAAGCAAAGCAATATGCCCCAAATCCAAGCATTTCTCTCCACCTGCCCTAATGCCCTAGCACTGACCCTCATTGCTCACATGATCCACCCCAACAGCCTCCTGGGGGAACCCCTTCTTCTATTTTTGTCCCATTTTCAGTCTGTTCTCCAGGGGGATTTGTAAAAACATTAGTCAGATCATGCCACTCCTCTCCTCAAAACCCTATAAGGATCTGTATGTTTTGGTCCCATAACTGCTCTACTTTTCCCACTCACTTATCCCCAACCACACTGGCCTCCTTCCTACTTCTTGAGCATAAAATCACATGCCCACCCCAGGGTATTTGCATATACTCTTCCCTCTGCCTGCAATGTTCTTTCCCCAGTCAACTGTGTGTCTTGTCCCTCATCTACTTGAGTCTCTTTCAATGCCGCCTCCACAGAGAAGTCTTCCCCGACTGCCCCACCCAAAGTGGCAACATGATCCTTACTCTCTGCCTCTTATGCTGTCTTGCTCTCTCCATGGCATGATCACTACTTGTCACTACATTATATTCATTTATTTCTTGATGTGTTTCCCCTCTCTTACTGGCATGTCTTTCTACATATCAGTGAGAACAGGGAATTATCTTGTTTGTTCACTGCTGCATCCCTGTGCCTAGAGCAGTAGCTGGTGCATTATCAACACTCAGCTCAACAAATGCATATTGATATTAACAAGAAAGACACTCTTTTTTTTTTGTCAGATACAGTCTCGCTCTGTCGCCCAGGCTGGAGTGCAGTGGTGTGATCTTGGCTCCACTGCAACCTCCACCTCATGGATACGAGCAATTCTCCTGCCTCAGCAACCCTGGTAGCTGGGATTACAGGTGTGTGCCACCACGCCTGGCTAATTTTTGTATTTTTACTAGAGGCAGGATTTCCCCATGTTGGCCAGGCTTGTCTCAAACTCCTGACCTCAAGTGATCCACCCACCTCGGCCTCCCAAAGTGCTGAGATTACAGGCATGAGCCACCATGCCTGGCCCAAGAGAAACACTCTTAATATCCACTAAGAGATCAAGGAAATTATTCCACCCATGAAACAAGAAGTGGAAACTAGGAAACAAGAAGAGGCAGTTATAGGAAGAACCAAACAGGGATTCTGAAATTGAAATTACACATTCTGAAATTAAAATGCTGGTGATTTTGGGCTGGGTGTGGTGGCTCATGCCTATAATCCCAGTATTTTGGGAGGCCGAGGCGGGTGGATCACTTGAGGCCAGGAGTTCGAGACCAGCTTGGCCAACATGGTGAAACCCTATCTCTATTAAAAATACAAAAATTAGCTGGGCATGGTGGCGCATGCCTGTAGACCCAGCTACTCAGGAGGCTGAGGCATGAGAATTGCTGGAGCCTGGGAGGTGGAGATTGCAGTGGGCCGAGATGGCACCACTGCACTCCAGCCTGGGGAACAGAGCAAGACTCTGACGCAATTAAAAAAAAAAAAAAAAAAAAGTAGAGAAAGCTGAATGAGAAGCACTTTTTTGGGAGAGCTCAGCTTTGGCCACACTAAGTGTGAGATATTTATTAAGCACCTAAGATTAGGCAGTTGGATCAAAATCTAGCATTCCAAGAAGAGGTACAGGCTAAAGATGTGAATGGACCAGATGATAGAGAAGATAGAGAAGACCAAGGAGTGAGCTCAGTGGCCTCCAATGTTAACAGTGTGGGGAGAAGAGGAAAACCCAACCAAGAAGACTGAGAACTGGTGAGTCCTGGAGGCCCAGGGAAGAAAGTATCCTCAGGTGGAGATCAGAGACAGATGGCTCGAGTAAGATGAGGACTGAAAATGTCATTGCATCTAGCAGCATGGAGGTCATTGGTGACAGCAGAGTGATGGGGCAAAGCCTTGATGGGAATGAATCCAAAAAAACAAAACAATGGGAAGAGAGAAAGTGGAAATGAGTGTCAATAATACTTTCATAGAATTTTGTTGTAAATAGAAGCAAAGGCGGGGCGATAGCTTAAGAAGAAAGAGGGGCTCAAATGGAGGGGGACTTTTTGGAAGACTACAGAAAAAATGGCATATTTATACATTGCCGGAAATTATCCAGTAGTGAGGGAAAGACAAGTGCCAAAGAGAGATGTGAATAGGCAAAGGGGCTCTAGGCACACAGTGAGGGGCTGGCATGGATGAGAGAGAGACCAAACTGGGTGGAGGGAAGGCAGAATGTGGGGGCACCAAGGCAGGTGAGCTGGTGAGCGAATTAGATTGTTGGCTTCTGATGGCTTCTATTGTTTCAGTGAAATAAGAAGAAAGGTCATCTATTGAGAGAGAGAATGGAAGAGAAGGTGGTAGTTTTGAAGAGGGAAAGTGGTATCAAATAACCCCTGGTTTGTGTGTTCAAATATAAGGATAACAGGAATAAAACATAACTGACAGACCAAGACAGAAGTATAGAACAAGAAAACTTAATTTATTCAGTAGAAATTAGGAACAAGGAAACCAAGATTTAAAGGGAAAATGTGGTAAATGAAGTCCAAACATGTCAATAATTACAATAAATATGAACAGGTTAAAACTGCTAATTAAAAGGCAAAGGTTTTTCTTTTGGATTTTACAAAAGGAAATGTAAAGCTTATTTGGCAGCTCAGGCTGATGAAGCTAAACATATCAGTTACAAAAACAAAGCCTGGACATATTTACACCAAACTGTAAACAATAGTGTAACTCACTGGTTGGTGAGTATATGTGTGATCTTTATTTTCATTACACTTTTCAATATGTTCTGAATTTTTAAGGAAGTGTGTAAATTATTTCATAATTAGAAAAAAAAGGAAGTTTTTAAAAAAAATATTCCATGCACTTCAGCAAGTCTTCATGGAGCCTTTATTTGTTGTCCAAATCAGTTCCAAAGAGGCTCTAAAGAAGGGTCCCAGACTACCAGGAGCTCGCTGGAAATAAGACCAACTGGACCATAATAGAAGAATGCAGGACAATGTAAAGATGGGATTCCACTGACAACTCTGAGCCCTGGGTGTAGGCAGGAATAAGCAAAGACAGCCCACTGGGGGAGGCAGTATTTGGACTGTGCCCATTCCACACAGTATGTGGCCTAAGGGTGAGCCTGGAGACAGCATTCCAGGCTGGAGGTCCAACATAAGCAAGGGTGGGAACTGAGCAAGCATGTACAGGGCGTGTGGTAGAAGCAGTGGATGAGTCAAGGTGCAGAGTCCAGGGAGGCAAAGAAATTGGCTTGGTAAGCCACGTGGTGGGGCAGTGGGAAGAGTGGGTGAAGCAAAAAGAAGCAGATGGGAGGGGCATTTATGCCTCAAATGGAGAGTTTTGTGCACAAAGCACATAACAGCAAACACCTGGGTTGCCATCACTGCTGCACTGCACATACACGCATACACACACATACACACATGCACTTGTGCAAACACATGTGCACACATACACAGGCATGTGCACATAGCCACATACATATACACTTCTTTTTTTTTTTTTTTTTTTTTTTTTTTTTTGAGATAGAGTCTTGCTTTGTTGCCCAGGCTAGAGTGCAATGGTGCAATCTCAGCTTGCTGCAAACTCCACCTCCCGGGTTCAAGAGATTCTCCTGCCTCAGTCTTCCAAGTAGCTGGAATTATAGCTGTACACCACCACCGTGCTCAGCTAACTTTTGTATTTTTAGTAGAGATGGGTTTTTGCCATGTTGGCCAAGCTGGTCTTGAACTCCTGATCTCAAGTGATCTGCCCACCTAGGCCTGCCAAAGTGCTGGGATTACAGGCATGAGCTACCACACCCGGCCACACACACACACTTTTTAACTGCTTTGTGTTTTCTGGCCCTTTCGCCTAGAGAATTAGCTATCAAGACCAAGGGGGTTCTCTTGGCTTCGGTCCAGACTTTCCTGAACCCCACACCCTGCACCGGCACACACTGCTGCCTGCCCCCCTGCCCTGGTAAGGCACCACTAGCTATTGTTGACTGGGAGCCCCTTGACTTTTAAGCAGGATTTGACCCAAGGGTTTGCAGTGTGGGGTGGGTCCAGGGACAGGAGTTGAGGCAGAAAGACAAGGGCAAGGACAGCTGTGGAGTTGGGGAGGTGGGAGAGAGACATCCTTAGGAGGCAAAACTAGCCAGGCTTGGCCTGTTGTGAGTTTGGGAGGCAGAGAGCAGGAGGCATGAACCAAGACGCTGGGTTCCAGGCCAGGGACCGTGACATGAGAGGCCATAGCTGAGGTGGGGCTCTGCAGGAGGCGTAGATTTGGGGAGGGGACAGAGATCTCAGGGAGGCATTGGGCACACCAAACTTGGGGAGTCTGTGGGGTGTCTGTTGATGCTGGGAAGCTCCACTGAGGGCTCAGGACAGGGTAACAGCAAAGGGGGAACAGGACGCCAACCATAGCAGGTGAGTGGAGGCAGGAGCCACGGGTGGGGCCATGGGCAAGGCCAGGCCGCATAGCCTGGGAGGCGCAGGGGCTGGGCAGCTGCCAGTGACCCAAGCCCACACAGAGACCTGCACAGCTGCCCCAGCCCCAAGTTAGGGGGATCTGCGGACCCGCCTTCTTTTGGCTCAGCCACTCTGGGAGGTAGGCACGCAGGGGCACCGAAGGGGGCAGGCAGCCCTGGCATCCCACAGCCGCCAGGAGGAGAACTTAGGCCTTCCCAAGACCTGGCAAAGAGCAGGCTGGCCCTGGCCCCCGAGCGGAGGAGGCTGCATCTCCCTGACGTCTGCGCCTCCCTCAACGCGGGTTAAACTTTGACCAAGGAAATGATTGCTAAACTCGATTCCGTAAGTGTCACCAGTCACACTTTAATTCCAGTCTAGAATTAAAGTCTTCAGTCTCCACATTTCCTACTTTCCAAATTCAGCTTTTCCGGGAGGTCTGGAGCAGCTGCCTCTCTGGGGAGATGCTGGAGGTCTCGGAATCACCTCACGCAGCCTCAGGGTCCGGTTGGAGCCACTCCAAGTGACACCAGCAGGCAGATGACCAGAGAGCCTGAGCCCCCAGCCCCGAGTCTGTGAAGCCAGCAGCCACTGACATGCTCCCAGCCGCTGGGCTGGAGAAGCCACTGTGGGCACCACCGTGGAGGAAACAGGCCCGTGGCCCTGGCCCCTTTGCCTTGGGCCAGCCCTTGTGAAGTGGGCCCTCTTCTGGGCCCCTTGAGTAGGTTCCATGGCATTTTCTGAACTCCTGGACCTTGTGGGTGGCCTGGGCAGGTTCCAGGTTCTCCAGACAGTGGCTCTGATGGTCTCCATCATGTGGCTGAGTACCCAGAGCATGCTGGAGAACTTCTCGGCCGCTGTGCCCAGCCACCGCTGCTGGGTACCCCTCCTGGACAACAGCACGGCCCAGGCCGGCGTCCCAGGGGGCCTGACTCCCGAGGCCCTCCTGGCTGTCTCCATCCCACCGGGCCCCAACCAGGGGCCCCACCAATGCCGCCGCTTCCGCCAGCCACAGTGGCAGATCTTGGACCCCAATGCCACGGCCACCAGCTGGAGCGAGGCCGACACAGAGCCATGTGTGGACGGCTGGGTCTATGACCGAAGCATCTTCACCTCCACCATCGTGGCCAAGGTAGGGCCTCCCCCAGAGCCACTCGAGTCCTGCCACCTTGGAAGTCAGAGTCATGGATCACGGTGGCTCAGACTCAAAGGTCCAGTCCTGGGAGGGACCCACCTCCTCAGGCCCTGCTCACTCTTGAGCCGCTTAGCCCCTCGTCAGCCACACACAGGGGAGTGGGCGGCAGGTATCAGTCTGCAGATGGAGCCAGCCCAGGCTCCTGGAGGTGCAGGGGGCACCTGGGTGGGCACCTCTAAATGCTGGCACCTGGACACTCACTGGCCTCACCCAGTCTCGGCCCTGCTGACCCATCAGCTGTGACTCCAGGCAATGTAGCCACAGGGGGACTCAGTGACCATTCACTGGATTCCCCAAGACCAAAGCACACAGGTAAGGCACCCCAGGCTGCCTCCCAGATGGGGCGCCAGGCAAGGCCAGGCAAGCAGAGAGGGGCGGCTCGTCCCAACAAGCGGGAAGAACCTCTTTACAAAGAACAGGAGGGACGCAGCCTCTGGGAGAGCGGCCAGGGTGTCAGTTTGGGTGGCTGCTTCCAAGTGGACAGACAGGAGAGAGGGGCAGATGTGGCTAGAAACCCATTGGGCAATAGGCAGCCAGGGAGGAGTTTAGGCAAAGGGTGGCAGGATATACTCCTCGGAAGACCAAACTGTGCCTGCGGGTGCCCTCACTGTTCCACAGGGTCTTGCTCTAAACCCCTAGAGGTCACCAGGCCACCCACCCCACCCAGCTCCCTGGGGGCCCTCCCATACAGTTCCTCTGCCCCTCCGCACGGGCTCTCCCAGCCTCCTGAGCTCATTCTCCTCCTCTCCCCTCAGTGGAACCTGGTGTGTGACTCTCATGCCCTGAAGCCCATGGCCCAGTCCATCTACCTGGCTGGGATTCTGGTGGGAGCTGCTGCATGCGGCCCTGCCTCAGACAGGTGAGTACCCCCAGTCCAGGAAGGTCCCAGGTCCCCTCACGACCCCGCTCTCCTAGGCCCCTGGCCGACTGGCCCCAAACCAGCCTCAACAAACCAAGTCTAGACGCCCTCCTTGTTGGAGGTGGGTCTCGGACCAGCCACCCTGCAGCTGTGCCATGTAGGGAGGTCTGGAACCTTCTCTGAGCCTCAAGTTCACCGACTTTACTCTGGGGGTTGTAGAGGATTGCTACTCCCCAGTAAACATTCACTGCTAAAACTGGCTTGGCCACACGCCTGCCTTCAGCTGCGACCTGAGTGCTCCTGGTGACCGGAGCCCATTCCCTTTGGCTCCAGCCTCGGGACTCTCTTTGTGCTCCAGAGTCTTCCATGGGTGGAGAATGCAGGTTTCACCCAGGTGCCGCTTCAGTGTCCGCCTCAGCTCAGTGGCCAAGCAGAGGGTGGGCTCTCTGTGGTCCAGATCCCCGTGGCCAGTGCCATGGCCAGTCACAGACCCTGCCTCTTCCTGGTTTGTGCCGCAGGTTCGGGCGCAGGCTGGTGCTAACCTGGAGCTACCTTCAGATGGCTGTAATGGGCACGGCAGCTGCCTTCGCCCCCACCTTCCCCGTGTACTGCCTGTTCCGCTTCCTGTTGGCCTTTGCCGTAGCAGGTGTCATGATGAACACGGGCACTCTCTGTAGGTCTCTGACCTGGCGCCATGCAGGGGGGCTTCATGCAGGCTCCAGGGCTGAACCACTCGGTCTCGTTGCAGTGATGGAGTGGACGGCGGCGCAGGCCCGACCTTTGGTGATGACCCTGAACTCTCTGGGCTTCAGCTTCGGCCATGGCCTGACGGCCGCAGTGGCCTACGGTGTGCGGGACTGGACACTGCTGCAGCTGGTGGTCTCGGTCCCCTTCTTCCTCTGCTTTTTGTACTCATGGTGGGTGCTGTGCTCCACTTCCCTCCTCAGAGGAGATCCTGCCCACTCTCCACCCGGGGGAATGGGAGACTCTCTTATCCCTGGGGGCTGGGGAGTGCTAGAGGCCAGGGGTGCATGGGCTGGAGGAAAGCCAGGAGCCTGGCAGAGTGGACCACCCACAAGCCCAAGACACCCACTTCAACCAGGGCTTGGGTCCCCAGGGCGCCTCCCCTGCTCCTCCCAAGTGCTCCTTCTCCTACTCATTCTTCTCCTTTCCTCCCTCCTTCTCCTCATCTCTTGGCCTGTTCCCCTCTCCTGTCTCTGCCTGCCTTGGCATCTGTGCTGCCAGGCCCATCTTCTGAGCCCCTCCTCTGTGCCAGGCATGGCAGCACTGAACTAGGCTAGGGGAGCGGGTGGAAAGATACAACACATGCCCGCACATACAGCACACAGCTGCAGTCTGCCTCATGGGTTGACAGAATCAATGCATGTGTCTGTCTGCTAGAGAACAGGGACCAGGACCCACTCATCAGAAGGGACTTCACAGTCCCCAAAGAGAGCCGGCATGTGTAGGAAGTTAGGAAATGTCAGCACTGCCCTTAAACAAATCAGGCTTGGCCCTTGCCAAGCACCTGGCACATAGTAGGTGCTAAATAAATATTTGTTGAATGGATGAATTGTTAGGTAAGTAGAAATAGATAGGTAGGTAGGTAGGTAGGCAGGTAGGTAGAGACAGATCAATAAATGGGATGATGGATGTGTGAATGTAGACGAGTGGATGAGTGAGTTGGTGTATAGATGGATGCCTCGTCGTGGAATCAATAGTTGAATAGATAGATAGAAGATGGATAAGATGGTCGTTGGAATAGAAGATGGGTGGTTAGAATGGATGGATAGATGGATAAGATGGATGGATAGATGGATAAGATAGAATAAGATGGTAGATGGATAGATGAACGAATGTAGTTAGGAAGGAAAGGATAAGATAAGATGGATAAGATGGGAATCGATAAATTAGGTAAGATGGATAGATAGTTGGAATGGATGGAATGGAATGGAATGGATGGTCGTCGATATCGATAAAGATTCGTCGTCGTCGATCGTCGTCGTCGATCGTCGATCGATCGATCGTCGTCGTCGATAGTTGGAATGGATGGATGGATGGATGGATGGATGGATGGATGGATGGATGGAATGGAATGGGTGGGTGGATGGATGGATGGTTGAATGGATGGTTGGTTGAATAGATGGATGGATGGATGGATGGATGGATGGATGGATGGATGGATGGTTGAATGGTAGGTGGATGAATTGGATGAACTGGATGGATGAATGGATAGATGGATGGACGGAGGCCATTTGAGGGCAGGGCTGGCCTGGATCATTCATACACAGGCCCTACACTTAGTAGTTGTTTGGCCATTGGGACCACCACAGAAAGGAGCACAGCAGAGGGCCCAGTGGTGAGCAGATGCCCACACCCACACTAGAAAGAAGGTTGACTCCACAAATCTCTCCCACCCAACAGTTTGGAGTGGAGTAACAATTTGCAGCCACTCCTCAGAGCAGGAGACAATTACATCTCATACAGTGGCTCCACAAGGAGGCAATTGTGTCCAACAGCCTTCTGGGATGGCAGCTTGACTCCCAACACCAAGAGGGTAGACAGTGGAAGGCAAAGGTCAGCAATACAAATTCCAAGGCACCCCTCCTGGTTCTCATGCTGATGCAGGGCCACAGAGCTGCACCCCCCTTTCCTTGGTAGACATGCTCCCACAGGGCTGAAGAAGTGCCCATTAATTCATTCATTAATTCATTCATTCGACAAATAACTACTGAGCACCTACCAGATGCCAGGCACTGGCTGACACCAGCTATGAGCAGACACGGGGTCTCTGCCCATGTGGAACTCACAGGGAATCCCAAACATCATGGCCTCACAAACTGTGCCTAAGGCTTCATGACAAGCTGGGGTGTGGACATCTGAAAATGGGACCCCACTTTCTCCCTCCCAATCACTTCCAACACATTCCAGTCAGCTTTCTCCCTCTTCTCCACCCAAACTGCCCTTCCCAGGGTCACCCACAATGATCCGGCCACCATCACTTGTGGCCCCTGCTGTGTGGCGGGCACGGTCTGCACTCTCTCCCTCAGGCAGCCTCACCCCTGCCTGCAGCCCCAGCTCCCTCCAAATGTTGCAGACTCCAAATCTCCACTCGGTCCCGCCTCCCCCACTGACCTCCAGCTTCGCGCCTCCAACTGCCTGTGTGATGGTTCCATTATAGGTGTCTCATCTCCACAAACATCTCCTTAGACCTCTCCTCCTCAAGGCTTCCCCAGAGTGGGGAGCAGCCCCTGAACTCACCAGATGCTGAGTCACAGTGACCATGATGCCTCTCTCTCCCTCACCATCCCCCGACCAAGTCCACGGGGTAACCAGGCTTCATCAGCTCTACCTCTAATATGCACCTGGAATCTCTACTTCTCTCCTCTGTTCTGCAAATACCTAAGGAGCTCAGGGCCCCAGTGGGTGTAGGCAGGTGGCCCCCACCCGACTGCTCATAGGGGACAACATGTCTGGCTGAAGGACCTGCAGGAGCCAAGGCCTAGAGGCAGGCCTTGTGTAGAGTGGTGGGGCGCTTGTGTAGAGTGGTAGCATGGCAGGCGCTCAGCAGGTGGGGCAGGATGGTGTGGCGTAAGCTCAGTTTGACGCTGAGAGTAGTGGGAGCCAGGTCAGCGTAAGGGGCTGAGTCCTGCCACAGGGAGGGGAGGGGCTGGGCTCATGAGGCTGAGGTAGCAGAGACTCAGGTGCAAGGGGTGCTGTGTGGGAATCGGCTGACTGGGTGCGGCCAGAGGGCACTGGTGCTGTTGGGGACCCTGCTCCCAGCCTGAGTCCCAGGGTGGCTGTTAAACTGTTTGCAGGAGGAAGATGCAGCCATGGGGTGGACAGGAAGGCCGTGTGGTATGGGAGGTGCCGGGACAGGGGTGGACCCCAGCGGCCTTGGAGACAGCCAAGGTCCTGGCAGCGGCCAGGACCCAGTGGTCCTGTAGCCCTAGGGGCCCTGACTGCAACCAGGCCAGGTTCCTAGTGAGGTAGGGGAAAGGCTGTGGGGTCCAGAGGGAGGCAGGAAGGGTTCAACGGAGTCGTCCCTCCCTCCATCCCAGCAGCCAGCCCCAGGATGAGAACTGCATACCCCCAACCGCAACCCCTAGGAGGGAGAAAGGAAGCAGGAGTTCTGCTGGGGAAGGAGGGTGCCCAAGAGGGCATGGCTGCCCTTCAGGGTCCTCAGCCACCCTGAGCCTTGGGCCTGGAGCAGTGGGTACAGGGGAGCAGTCTGAGGCTGGCGCAGGCCAGGCCCCGGGGGCCACAGACAATGATCCCTCCCATGCCCCTCCACTTAAGGTGGCTGGCAGAGTCGGCACGATGGCTCCTCACCACGGGCAGGCTGGACTGGGGCCTGCGCGAGCTGTGGAGGGTGGCTGCCATCAACGGAAAGGGGACGGTGCGGGACACCCTGACCCCTGAGGTAAGGCTGATCCTCCTCAAACCTGGACCCTCAGACCCTCTCCCTGGCCCTGCATAGGGCACCCTGGGAGACCCACCAAGGACCTCAGCTCCCTGAGAAGAAGGTCTCAGAGAGGAGGAGGCACCTGGAGCCCCCAGTGCCAACAGCACCCACCCCGTCTCCATAGGTCTTGCTTTCAGCCATGAGGGAGGAACTGAGCATGGACCAGGCTCCCGCCAGCCTGGGCACACTGCTCCGCACGCCCGGACTGCGCTTCCGGACCTGTATCTCCATGTTGTGCTGGTAGACGCCCTTCCCCCAACCCCACCTCCACAGAGGAACCTGGAATCGGGGCTCTCGCTGGCACATGGCCCCGGCCTCTGCTGGCTCTGCTTGGTCCCGCTGGCCTGCAGCACAGACACCTTCCCCTCTGTCAGTCACTCCTGACAGGAGACAACCCAGGCCGGGTGGGCTCACTGAGGGGCTTTAATAAGGGGCAAGGCAGATAGAAGAGATGCGGTAGGCTGGATCCCTAACAAAGCTCCTGGGGGGGCTGGGAGCCAGGCAGGACGATGGGGTGATCCAGGCAACAGCATGGGCAGCAAGCGCCCCTGCCTGGTGTGGAGGGGCTGGGGAGGGCAGAGTGGGCTTATCAGAGCCCAGGACCCACAGCCATCCAGCAAAGACCAAGACCGCCAAGGCCAAGGAGGGAAGGCCTGTTTAGTGGCAGCTGGAGCCACGGAAGGAACATAGTCACTCCCAGACAAAGCCCCCGCGCAGAGAGGGAGGCAGAAATTCCCCGCTTCTCCCCTCCTCCAGCCTTTCACCAGCGCCTCCCATCAGCCAAACCCAAAGGAAAGCCATGTTGGCAAATGGACCTGGGAAGCAGTCTAGAGACTGGCCCCAGCCCACAGAGCTGCAGCTGAAGGGCCAGATCACTGACCTAAGAGCAGCGCGCCCCCACCCTGACCGCCCCCGCCCATTGTTCCCATCCTGCCCATCGCCCCCCCACCCCTACCCCCACCCTGACTCCCCTGACCCCCACCCCAGGTTCGCCTTTGGCTTCACCTTCTTCGGCCTGGCCCTGGACCTGCAGGCCCTGGGCAGCAACATCTTCCTGCTCCAGATGTTCATTGGTGTCGTGGACATCCCGGCCAAGATGGGCGCCCTGCTGCTGCTGAGCCGCCTGGGCCGCCGCCCCACACAGGCCGCATCCCTGTTGCTGGCAGGGCTCTGCATTCTGGCCAACACGCTGGTGCCCCACGGTGAGGGGGCAAAGCTGTACACCAGAGGCTTCCCTACCTCGGGGGTGTCGGGTTGGGAACAGAGACCTCGGCCCCTCCTTGGAGGTGCTGGACTAGAGCAGGTACCCTGTTAGGAAGGAGGCTGCTGGAGCCGTCTAGGGACAGATGGCAGTGTCTGCACTGAGCCAACGAGAACGGTGAAGGAGTGGCAGGGGTGGCACCAGGGAAAAGTGTGGAGTTAAAATGAGAACTGAGCGATGGGTTGCAGGGGGAGGGAAACAGGGGTCAAGAGGACTCCAGGGCTAGCTCCGGATGTCTGAGTGGGGAGCAGATTGCAGGTGTGGCCATGAGGCCACTCAGGACAGGACCCCCAGATGGAGATGACTCCCAAGCATTTGCAAAGAGGCCTGCAGCTCAAGGATAAGCCCCCTGGGCTGAAGGGAGCCCCCATCTGATCTTGGGCCCCCCACCAAGCTCACTAATCCCATCTCTATCCACAGAACTGGGGGCTGTGCGCTCAGCCCTGGCCGTGCTGGGGCTGGGTGGGGTGGGGGCCGCCTACACCTGCATCACCATCTACAGCAGCGAGCTCTTCCCCACCGTGCTCAGGTGAGGCTGGGCCTGGGCTCCAGGAGAGGGGAGCCCTGGGCTGAGCTGCAGAGCAACCCCAGGCAGGAGTGGCTTCTCCCAGACCTAGATGTTCATGTCATGCATCTCCCTCTTGCATGATCCTGGGGCTGCTCAGGTGCATCCCAAGCCCAGCCTGACCCCCTGGGCCTCCCTGGGCCAAGTGGGCCGGGCCCGGGTACGGGATCAAGGATGTGGGCAGGTAGACCAGGCGCTGACAGGCGCATCTGCATTGGCAGGATGACTGCAGTGGGCTTGGGCCAGATGGCGGCCCGTGCAGGAGCCATCCTGGGGCCCCTGGTCCGGCTGCTGGGTGTCCATGGCCCCTGGCTGCCCTTGCTGGTATACGGGACGGTGCCGGTGCTGAGTGGCCTGGCCGCACTGCTTCTGCCCGAGACCCAGAGCCTGCCGCTGCCCGACACCATCCAAGATGTGCAGAACCAGTGAGTGGACCCAGCCTTGGGACCAGCCCTCCCTCCCACCAGAGAACCCCAGCACAGGGCGGCCTGCTCACCCATCCCCATCACTGGACGGAGGGGGAAGCAGAGGCCCAGACAGATAGGATTGGCCCAGGGTCACACAGTACATCTCTGGGAGAGTGGCAACCCAGGGCTCGGTCCCCAGCTGGCAGTGCTTTGACCCACGGCTTTGTCCTCTGCCCTTCACTCCACCATTCGAGGCACAAATGGCCAAGCTCCCCCAGGTCCACCCTGAGAGAGGCCAAAGGGAGAAGAGTGGATAGTCCTTTGTGAGAGGGAGATCCAGCTCTTGTTGGGGGACCTCACAGGCCCCAGATTCTACCTCTAAAGCCCTGATGACTGACAGGGCAGTCACTGCACACGCACTCCCCACCCATCACATGCTTGGGAGCTCAGTTCTGGGCCCCCGAGAGCAGGGTGGTGGCATTCCCTGGAGTCCTTGGGATGGATACAGGTCAAAGGTCAGGGGCCACTCTGCACCCCCAAGACACACCCCCGTGTGTTTCCTGAACAGGGTAGTAAAGAAGACGACACATGGCACACTGGGGAACTCTGTCCTGAAATCCACACAATTTTAGCCTCCTGGGGAGCCTGCGATAGGACAGTCGGAGGAAGAGCCTTCTTCTGTCCTCTGGAGAAGGCAGGAGGAAAGCAAAGTCCATTTCCAGAGGCCCAGAGGCTGTCCTCTGAGGTCCCCACTCTCCCCCAGGGCTGCCCCTCCAGCTGAGCCCTGCCCCTCTCACAGTCCAAAGGGCCCCCTTCAATACTGAAGGGGCAAAGAACAGTTTGATTTGCAGAAGGCGGCCCAGTGCACCACCACCCTGCCCTGCCCTCATGGCTTCAGAGAGCAGAGGGGTGAGCCCAGAGGAACGAGCTGGCCTTGCCAACCCTCTGCTTGCCTCCTCACTGCCACTTGTTCGCCCACACCCGTCCACCTGCCCAGAGCTCAGAGCTAACCACCATCCAAGGTCAAGACCTCTCCTGGCTCCGCACAAGCAGTAGAGTCTCAGCTCCACAGCTTTACCCAGAAGCCCTTGTTAGCCTGACCCCTGGCCCCTCTCCATGTCCCTCCAGACCTCAGCCACCTGCCCGCCACATCCTCTGCCTGCAGTCCCCTTCCCACCCTTATCCCTGACAGACTCCACTTAACCCCCAAACCCAGACCCCCTTCCAGGGCTCCAGGGCCAGCCTGAGATGCCTGTGAAACTGCTACCCACAGTTACAGCCACAAGCCTGCCTTCTCCCACCCTGCCAGCCTATGAGTTCCCAGAGGGTTGGGGTGGTCCCATGACCCCATGTCCCAGCTCCCACACAGCGCATTGGGGCATTGGTGCGAGGGATTGAATAAAGGAAAAAATGAATGGCTGCCCCTCACTGACTCCAGTGATGACCCCCCAGGGTCCTCCCAGGTCGGGGGAAGGAGGAAAGTTCTGGGGCCTCCTTGCTGGGATGGGCCTTTTCCAGGCCAGCTTTCCTGCCCTGGGTGCCAGGCCAGAGTGGCTGCTGTTTCCAGCCCCTATTGTGGGCCCGGTGCTGTGCTGGACCCCTCAAAGCATCATCTCACTTCACTTTTCCTGAACCCTGTAGGGCAAACGTTGCCCCATTTTACAGATGAAAAAACCTTGAGGCTTGAAGAACCCGATTGCCCATGACACTCAGGTGGGGGCAGTATCAGGATTCAAACCCGTCAGTAGGCCTCCAGAGCCCCACTCTGGCCACAAACACCCGCAGTCTCTCCCAACCCAGCCTCACCATCTGGGTGTCCAGTAACTCTCCTGGAGGCAGCGGCAAGGCCAGGGGCCCACAGTGTCCACAGGCATGGCTCGCGGGGAAACACAGTGCAGCGCACACAGAGGTCTGGGTGCAGGCAGAAGCCATTTGCTGCCCAGCCGGGTCCCGGTCAGCCCACCCAGTCACCTGAGCCACCCTGGGGCCATGCTCAGATGGTCTCTGGGTCCACCTGTGCCTGCCTTGCTACTTCCAGGCACCTTGACCGAGGGCTGTGCCCCACCCCCCCACACACACACATTAGCCATGTGTGCACACGTGTGCCCACGTGCACATGCACACGCATGGAATGGGAAAACAGAAAGCAACTCTTTGCCCCCACAGGAAGGGGGTCACTTCTTGGCCTGGTCTTGTCAGCTGCAGCCCCTGGGCCTCTGGGGGGCCGTGTCCTCTGGCCATCTACCTAGGGTCACCCCTCAGTAAAGAACCCTGGGCAGGAATCCCATTTGTGAAGATGCCTGAATACAACGCCATCTCAGCCTGCCCTGGACTTGTTGTCTTTTGTCTATCTGCTGCCCAGCTGAGGCCCGGTGCCCTTTCTAACCCTTGAATAGCATTCTTGGGACCTTAGGGTATCCAGAAGTTTCTAGAAGGCAGAACCCAGGGCTGGTGGGAGATGTCCTCTCCTGTCTTCTGGGATATCCCTCCAGCTCACCAAGGGGGTCTGGGCTACCCCTCTGCCCGCACCCTGAGTGGCCTTGCTCCTGGTCCTTCCAGGTAGTCACGACCTTCCAGGACCCAAGGCCTGTCTGCTTCCAACATAAGTCATCCCTCGATTAACTCAAGAGGCCCTGAAAGCTGGGAAGGCCCAGGGCCCTGTTCCTCTGGCGAGTCAGCAGCCTTGCCGTGGCCAAGTGGGTGTCGGCGAAGGGAGAAGGGCCCCGCTCAGCAGCAGCCGTAAGCCCACCCGAATGGCAAGCCTATGCTTGGGACACACTCTGTTCTGATGCCCACCACAGGGGCTCCAACCTCAGAGCCTGTGGGGCACCCTGCTATGGAGGAGCCAAGGGAAAGAAGAACCCATAACTACCCTCATCAGTCTCATCCCCATGGCGGTGGAGGCCTCAGGCAGCAGGGATGAGGAAAGTGGCTCAGGACTCACTTTGTTCATTTTCCTGCCTCCAGCCAAGCCCATAGCTCACCCAGGAGGATGTGTGGGAAGAGGTAGCACCAAGCCCCATGGGCTCCAGATCTGCCTTCAAGAGGGGGGATTCTATCCAGAAGCGCTGGGCACTGGCTGGGCTGGTGTTCCCTCTCCTGGGGGCTTGCTTGATGAGGGCAAGTCTGTGAACTTCTCCCCCAAATCCCTGTCCTTAAGAGGCCTGAGGAGAAATTTCCTGACACATCCCTGTGAGGACCACCCGCCAAGGAGCCAGGATGCCTGGAATCTCAAGCACCATCAAGCCCTGGACACTGGGTCTGTCTGGGACACTCCTGGGGCCACTGCCAGGCCAGCCAGACCCTGAGGAGCTCAGCTCAGGCCCAGATGCTAAGTTCAACCTCAGAGGCATAAGAAGATAAACTGGGAATCAGGTGACTATCTCTTACAGATGGGTACACTGAGTCAATGACTGAGTCTGTCCTCTTATAACCAAGACCTTGAGCTGCCTTATGCAGAGAGAAAGACCAAGTCCCACAGTCATATGGCAACCAGGAGGACTGGGGTCCATCCTTCCAACTCCTGGACTGCCCCTGTTCCTGCTCCCCTACCCTGATATACTGTCCCCTATCCTGTGTAGGGTCATTCCAGAAATTTCTGGAGTAAGGATATTCTTTCCCTTCCTAACACCAAGAAGCCCCTTCCTGCCTGTCTTTCTTTGGCTAGTTGTGATGGGAGGAGGGGAATCCAAGCTGTCTCCGTCCCTTGGTCAGAGATAGTAGTAACAGGAAGCCCCAAAGGTTCCAATCACCAGCCCAGGAACAGGACATCCTAGCAAGAGTGCCCCAAACCAGGGCCTCTCCCAGACTTCCACAGGTGCTTAGAGCTGACCTCAATGATGCTGACCTTGGCTTCAAGACTGTGAGCAGTTGGGGGACAAGCAGGGCCCAAGTCTCACCCCTCAGGAGCTGGATCAGAAGGGCAAGGAGGGGCTGAGTCCATAGAAATCCACACCTGGGGCTCTGCTCTCTCGCCCTTGTTAGGATTTTGCGGGAGGAATCTCAAGAGGTCTTGGGGGTGCCCCATGGTGGGGAGGGTCCCAAGACAAAAGCTTCTTTCAGGGATGGAGAGAAGGAAGAGAGGGAGATGAGACTGACCTTGGCCTCTGGAGACAGCTGGAGGCTGCTCAGGTCAGTACCTGCCACTCCCACTAAGGGATGTTCCCCTGCTGAAGGGTGGGGCTCCTGCAGGCATGGAGGCAGCCAGGCCTAAAGATGGACCAGGCTTTTGAACTGCAAAATGCCGCGAGGATGAGCTGGTCAACAGCCAGAGCCTGCTGCAGACGGAAGATCAAGATGCAGAATTGGGCAGTGGAGGGGATGGCAAGCCAAGGGTATGAGGAAGCCTGGCAGAGAGGAGGGCTGAGAAGCCGATCGAGAGAGGGACCCTGAGTGACACAGCATGGCTGAGTCACGTCTCCTGTGCCAGGTGGTGCAACGCCCCACCACCGCCACCCTCGAGGTCCTCAACCCTCCTCGCTCTCCCCTCCTGACAATGCTGTACACGTGGGTATCTGTCCCTTGCGACTGAGAGGCTTAACAAATACAGACCCATCTCTTAACATGTCTGAACCATGGACCTGTTAGGATCTCCACAAAGGAGTAAACACAGTGGACGACGTGGCCAGCCCTGGTTCCACCTTCAGTTCCAGCAGCTGCCCACAGTCAACCAGAGTGGACTTGGGGGAAGGTAGGGTACCAGGCTCCAAATCCCCAGAGAGGAAGAGCACAGACTCTGGAGTCAGGCAGGAGACCACATGGACTCAGTCATTCATTCACCTCGAGACCTGGGAGCAGCCACTGAAGGTCTCCAAGCCCAGGAATCACCTCCTCCCTCCAAGGGCTGCTGAAGGATGAGGCAGCATCTGTCCCGCACCCAGGTCGGTGCCCGGGCACACATGCCCCGAGATGTGAGTCCAGTAGCCATCAAGGGGCAACACAAGGTCTCCAGAGATCTGTCTGCCTCCCTGAGAAGCTAAGGTCTGTGAACCGGCCAGAGACCAGCCACATTTCCTGCCCGTTCCTCAGCCCAGCAGGGATACAGGACACAGGACACCGTGAGACAAAGACAAGTCATCCCAGGAACCCAAAGCCACGCTACGCCCAAAAGTTCGGGAGCAACTTACCAGATCTTGTGGGCCCCCATGTGGGCCCAGACCCCAGCCCAAAGCCAGGATCTAACAGCACCCACGCCAAAAAAACTGCACAGGACCGTTGGAATTTGGAAAGTTTTTGTTTTCTTTTTCCCACACATTTCCGGGGTTGGGGTGTTTTCCAAGACTCAGACACGTTTGTTAACAAAGAGAGAAAAAAAACTGGGGGAGCAGGGAGCCCGTGGGCAGAGAAGTGACCCCAGCAGTCTGTGGACAATGCCTTGCTCCCTCTTCCCTGCTGCCCGCACCCAGCAGGTGCCACAGGCTGCTGCTCGTGGAATCTAGAGTATTTGTCTGTAATATATATCTGCATTTGCCTTCCCCTCCCTCCCACCCCCACCCCTGCTCCTCCAGCAGCTTCCCCATCAATGCACGTCGCCCGGCGGCACACACAGAACAGGCCTTCAGCCAGGCCTGAGCCCCTTCCCTGGGCGGCACCAAGCAGGTGCCTCTCCTGGTGAGGGGAGTTGGGGCACTTGGGGACAAGCCCACTGCCCCACCCCACCCACCCACTGGGCCACTCGGGCCCACCCTCCCGCCCTTCTCCCACCGTCTCTGGAAACCCAAACGGAGGAAAGGAAGGGAGAAATGAGACACACAAAAAAAGAAGTAGGAAAGAAGGGTGGGGACAGTGAGACACAGCAAGCCTAGGATGGGGATTGGAGGGCTTGGGGAGAGAAGGAAGGCAGGAGGGACAGAAGGAGGAAGAAGAAAAATTGAGGAAAATTAACAGGACGAATAGTGGACACTTTACAAAACCCCCAGCCTTCCTTCCCACCCAACCCCACCAAAATAAAACTACCCCCCTTAAAAAAATAAATCAACCCAGGGCTGTGAGCACGTGCCCTGCCTGGCAGGCGCAGAGCTGAGAGGGACAGTCAGCCCTGGGACTGACGAGGCCGCGCGGTGGACGGCAGGAGGAAGGGGGCGAGCACGGGGTTTTTCCTTTTCTTTTTTTGCGTTTCCTCTTCGTAAGAGAAGCCTGAGGCAGCCAGGGAGAGGGTCCCCAGGCCCCTGGCAGGGAGAGGGTGGCACCCTCCTCCCGGGCCCTCCCAGGAGGGGCAGCTGGCAGTGGGGCGCAGTGCCAGGGGCTCAGACGTAATACTCCTTGTCTTTGTTCTTCTTGGCCTTGCTGGGCGTCTTGGGGGCAGTCGGGGCCTTCTCTTTCACCACCGCCCCATTGCTCTGGGCCGAGTTACTGATGTAGTTCCGGCTCTGGTCCACCTGATAGGAGCCCTCGTCACGATTGCGGTACTTGTACATGGCGTAGAGGAGGATGAGGATGCAGAGCGCCGCCGCCGCCACAATGCCCACCACCATGCCCGTGGTGCTGCTGGACTCCCGGATCACCTCCACTGCGCCCGGTGGGCCCCGCTCCCCAGGCCCTGTGGGGTTGGCTGTGGGCAGATGGGGGAAGCCAGGGGCTGAGGTCACGCCGGGGCGCAGGGGAGGGGGCCTCCGCGGCTCAAAGGACGTGGGGGCCCCAGGCCCCAAGGGCGGGTTCTCCAGCAGGGGCTGAAGCGGATCTCGGTGGTTCATTTTGCCCGCCGGCAGGTTGGGGGCTGGGGCGGAGGGGGCAAACAGCACCCCAGGGGCGCCCGTGGCCCCATCTGTCCTGAGGTTGGGCCGGGGAGCGGGTTTGCGGGGTGACAGGAGGGTGGTGCGGTCCGTGACCAGGGGAAAGGTGGTGTAAAAGTCCTCGTCGTCCGTGGGGGGGAGGCTGGAGTCAAAGACCTCCCCGGAGGCGAAGCCCGAGGCCTCGATGGGCTCCTCGCAGTCGCTGTCGTCCCGCTCGGCCTGGCACGGGCCCCCGGAGGGCGGGCGGCGCGCCGCAGGCGGGGGCAGCGTGTCTTGGGTGGCGCCCACTCCCGTGAGGAAGGGGTAGAAGGTAGGGGGCGGGGGCACGAAGGGGGATCGGGTGGCCACAGGAGGGGGGTCTAAGGAGTCCTCCGTGATAATGGGCAATATTAACTCTCCTCCTAGAACAAGAGAGAGAAGAGAAAAGAGAGGGCGTCAGCGAGGGCCAGGGCGCAGGCGGCCGGCACAGAGAGAGAAACAACAGCCTCACACACCCAAATCGGTTCCAATTGGCTTTGGCGGAGACTAGAGCGGGCTGGGCCCGCCCGCCAGCCGGCCGAGCACTGCGCTTTAAGCGGGCAGCGGCTCAGATGCCCTGGGCACCCCACGCACGGGCTCTGTGACACTCTGGGTTTTGGTCTTTTGTTTGTCTTAAGAAATCAAAAGGAACAGAAAGGAAAGGAAATTGAAAAGAAACAGAAAAAAAAAACTCTACTGGTTTAAGGCTTTAAAAACAGATACAACAGCAGCATTTAAACAAACCTAACAACAGTATCTTTTAGGGTTTTTTTTTCTAGATTTTTCTCTTTTTTTGCTTTTTTTTTTTTTTTTTTTTTTTTTTGCTTTTGTTTTTAAAAAAGAAGATAGCATACCACGGAATTCAGGCAACTTACATCAACAAATAGGCCGTGTGATTTTAGCATGAAGAAAAAAATTACAAACAGAGCTGTGTAAGCGGGTTCTCCCGGAAAAAATAAGAAAAAACAACTTTTCCGTACAACGTTTTCTGTCTATCTGTTCGGCATCTCCCTCCCTCACTCTCCGCTCCCTGCACATCCTGCCTCCTCCTGAACTCTCTCCGCCCTCACTTGTCCCTCTCCCCCTCATTCAACACAAAGCTGAACTCTGCACAGGGCAGGCTGGGGCTGCGGGGCGGTTTCCACCACTTGGTGTCAGCATATGGGGGAGGGAGGAATAGTGGGCAGGAGGGCTTGGAGAGTAGGGACATGACAGGCAGCCATGTAGGGATTGCTACATGGGTGAGAGGTCTTGGGAGGGGACGGCCATGGGGGGAGCTTGGAAGGCTAATTGCAGGGTGGCCATGGGAGGGGAGACATCGAAAGTGGGAAGTGAGGTGGCCCATGAGGAAGAGTGGGCAGGGAGGAGTCGGATGCATTGGAGCAGAGTCCTGTCCCATAGGACTCTGGGAGGGGTGGGGAGAAGCCATGTAGAGGCAGGGATGTGGGGAGGGACAAGGAAGGAGTGAGGGAAGTGGGCAGGGACACATGGTTCCTGAGCTAAACCTAACTCCCCAACTTTCTCGTTCTTCACCCTCCACCTCTGACCCCCACTGACTTCCCCCCTCCCCCTCCCCAGAACCCCCATGGGCCGCCAGGACCTGGCCAGGGCTTGACTGCCTCTGGCCCTCTTATTATTGTTAAAACAATAATAAAACAACGGAAAGAAGAAGAAAGCAAAAAAAGAAAAGAAAATACATACACAGCCATCTGGGAGGGAAGCACCTGCTAAATAGGGCCCATGGGAATGAGTGGGGAGGGCTTTGTGAGGGGAGAATGGGTCCCCCCATCTCTAGGTCTGATAACTGGAGTCCTGTGGGCAGAAACTGCAATTCCCATCAGCCCCCAAAAGGTGAGAACTATAACTCCCATCAGTCCTTGGAGGAGTGTAGACCACAATTCCCATCAGCCACTAGGTCAACAACTGTGACTCCCATCAGCCTCCTGGGCCTCCTCTCAAAGCAAAATAGTGCAACCTCCTGGTTTGGGGTAGAAGGGAGCTGGGGCTGGCTCTAGGTGGCTGGTGGGAGGACTTGCTCCTCTTGCAGGGGCACCTCTGGGCCTTACAAGGGCTGGAGGTTTCCTCTCTGGCTCTCTCTTCAGCACAGCCTAAGCCCTGCCAACATCTGAGTGCCTCTCGCTGGTCTCTGCAGGGTGTGGTCTTCCTAGATCGTGCCCAGAAGCCCCTCAGCCTCTTGGTGGAAAAGCACCCCAGGGCCTCCACTGCCAGGTCCCGCCTGCCCCACTTCAGCCCCACTGCAGCCAGACCAGCCACATTCCACCTTCACATCTTGTTTGTCTTCTCCTGCTCCCCACCCACCCATGGCCCTCTACCTCTGCGCTGAGTTCAAACACTGTTGCCAACCTTCAGATCACAAGCTCCAGCAACGTTGCAGAGCTGTCCTTGCCCACACAAGCCAGCCTGTAGCCAAGACCTTTCCATTGAACTTGAAGCCTTGCTGAGCTCCCCAGGCTGCTCTTCCAACCAGACTCCAATCTCCCCTGGCCAGGGGCTCACCTACACCCTAGATTTTGAAACCCCAGGGCTCCTGGCCCTCCAAAGGCCCAGTCACAGTGAAAACCTTTGAGCTAAGAGCAAAGCAGCATGTTTTGTGGAGCTGGGACTATCGATCCCAGCTCATTATGGATAAGAATGCTGAAGCCTGGGTGGGCAGGACTTCCCAAGGTTACCAGGTGTAGGTGCCCAGCAAGGTAAGTGAGGCCAGGGAAGGGTTAGATCTCATGAGAAGCCCAAGAAAGCCTAAGTCATCCTCCCAATGTCTCCAGGAATCTGTTGGGACTACTTGACTCTTGGCTTGGATGTGAACTTGGATGACAGAACAGGTGTTCTGAGTTCCTGTGTGACTGTGGGCAACTTTCTTCCAGTCTCTGGGCCTCAGTTTCCTCATCTATAAAACTGGGGTATTGGGCTCCAGGCCCAGGATGAGGCCAAGGCTTGGCTCTCGTGGGACCTCTAGCCTTTGGATAAACAAGTATGTCTTCCTGTACCCACCTGGGACCCAGACAAGGAAAGCCAGCACCCTGGTCCCCAGGTAAGGGGCAAACTCAGCTGTCAGCTCTCAGGAGGGTTGGCAGCCCCTCGAGCGGTGGTAACCTGGGCCCAATCATGGCAGGATTCCCCTCCCTGCGTGAACTCTGAGTGCCTCTGGGGTCCTTCCTGCTGGTCCATACCACCAGCCCTCTACCTGACCTTTGTCTTCTATTCAGAACACCTTTCCCTGCTGACATCTCAGAGTCTGGTCAAACACCTCCTCTTCCAGGCAGAGGATGCTCCCTGCCTGAGTGCCTCTGACACCATACCCTAATTCTGTCCTGGAGGCATGGCTTTGTACTCACTGCCAGGGAAAGGCCAACGGCAGTGGGCCTGGCACAGAGTTGGGGCTCGTTATACTTTTCCAGGGGAAAGGGAGCAATATTCCTCAGGCATTTCCTCTGAGCCAGGCCAAGCTAGGTATCTAGGGAAGGGAGTGGGCGTCTCTCTCACAGGCCAGAGCAGCAGAGTTCTGAACACCCCACCCCCTCCACCCTCTTAGGCAGCAGGCATTGTGGAGAGCTCACTCTGGCAGCAGCCTTTCTCTACAAACCATCTCCTACCCCAGCTCGCCACCTTCCATCTTAGACTGGGCCACCAGCTGCTGCTGGAAACCCCAGCATCAAGGTTTGGCCTAAGCTGGCTGGCCATAGTTGGGGCCCCAGCAAAGTGCCAGGCCCAGGGCACAGGACCAGACCAGGAGGCCCTTGCTGAGGCCACATCCTGCCCTAGAGGGGCTGACAGGCTGATCAGGGCACAGAGCTCAGCTCTCTACCAACCTGCTGTCCCCCAGTCAGGCTAGGGCATGGGGGGATTCAGGTCTTGGACCACAGACAAGTCTTACCCAGCCTGAGCCCCCTACAACCATTTGCACTAGCTAAGCTCTCGGGACACACAGGCTCCTCGGGTCACCCTTCTGCAGCCTTCCTCTGCCCCCAGACTCCTCCCAGGCCTGCTCACATTGACCTCTTGCTCCTCCAACCCCAGCTGCTTCCTGGTCTCCATATCTGGGTCCCAGTCCTGTCCCTGCATCCGCAGCTCCTCTGGGGTTTCTCTGCCCAAGGCTTTGACTGCACCATCTCCTAAGGTGTCCTCCCCTCACACACACCCCCTACACTGCCATAACTTCCCCTTGGTCCCCCCTTCTCATGGTAGCTTCTGTCTTCCACATGGCTTCCTCTCCGTTTCTTCCCAGTGTCCCACACCCCACTTCCTCTCCACAAGATAAAAGGCTCTGGAGAACCCATGAGAATGCATGAGGACTTCCTTCCCTGGGCTCGCTCAACCCTGCCTAGGCTCTGGGGGCAGTCAAGTCACCAAACCTAGGGTGCTGGGCTTTCCCGGATCACACACCAGTTCAGGAAGGATCAGAAGAGGCTGTCCTGGCGAGGATTTGGCAGGACCTGGAGGAGGGGAGGACCAGAATCCTCAGAGACTCCTCCCTGCCCAAAGCCCCACCGCTGCCTGTGCTGCTGGGCTTTGTGGGTGCAGACTCACAATGACTCATGGTCTAGCTCTACACCAAGGATGCATCCTGGAATGGGGTGCTCCTAGGAGTCAGTGGAGTTTGGTAGGACCCCAGATAGCCTCCTGCCTCTCCCCAACTTCAGGCAGCTGCGGCATTTGGAAAATACTCACAGGTGCACACTTACCACAGACACCACCCGCCCACCCAACACTCCTCTGCATCCTAAGAAAAGCTGAATTTCAGTGCATGTGGGTCCCACTTACTAGAGAATGCCATCCCTGACCAGGGAGACCACCAGCCATTCCTGATCTCCCCTTCCTCCCCAACTCTCCTTCCTCTGGGGGCTGCCGGCCCAACAAACTTAGCCCCTTCTGCCCTTAGGGAACAGAAGGCCCTTGCCTGGAAATCTACCCAAGAACTCCATTCTCACCCAAGTAAGGTGTGCCTACCCCCAAAGGGGAGTCTAGAATTGAGGTTGAGCGGGCCGGGCGCGGTGGCTCAAGCCTGTAATCCCAGCACTTTGGGAGGCCGAGATGGGCGGATCACGAGGTCAGGAGATCGAGACCATCCTGGCTAACACGGTGAAACCCCGTCTCTACTAAGAAATACAAAAAAATAGCCGGGCGAGGTGGCAGCGCCTGTAGTCCCAGCTACTCGGGAGGCTGAGGCCGGAGAATGGCGTGAACCCGGGAGGCGGAGCTTGCAGTGAGCTGAGATCCGGCCACTGCACTCCAGCCTGGGCGACAGCGCGAGACTCCGTCTCAAAAAAAAAAAAAAAAAAAAAAAAGAATTGAGGTTGAGCATGTCTGAGACTAAGCAGTGAGCCGAAGGCCCTGCCCAGGCTGTGAGGGGCAAGAAAGCCACCAGCCTACAGGGCATTTCATGGGGGTTAGAAAAAACAGTTCTATGCGGACGTGACCCTGTGGTACATGACTTCACAAACAGTACCTTCATGCAATATTGGAAAAACCATTCTCTCCTCTCAGTGGACGGTCCTGTTCTGGTGCCCAGGACACACGGCTGGGCAAGCAGAGCTCTGGGCGGATGTCAGCCCCTACTCACCTGTGCGAGCAGAGAGCAATCTGTGCCACTGTGTATGGTGCCCTGAAGGAAGGTGCCCTCCACCACCCACAAGCACCAGTACAGCAAGGGCAGAGGCCAGGGTATTTCAAGGTAAGAAAAAAATGGTACATTGTGGCATATGCACGCGCACACACACACAGAGGATCTGTGTTTCTGTGCCCCAAGCACATGTGTACATGCATGTACGTGAACCTAGATGGATCTGAGCATGAGCGTGTGCATGTCAGTGTGTGGACCTCTGGCTCTGGCATGTGCCTGCCGGCCACTGAGCCTGGGTCTGAGTTCTATGTGCACATGTGCATATATGAACGTGCCCCAGAACATGTGAGTGCACCACGGCATCTGAGCACCAGCGGTGCACCCCAGGGAACGCATCCTTCACCAAACTCATTTTCCCTTCTCCTGGGCAGTAATACTACATTTCCCGACATTCCTTGTGAGTAGGCCTGGTGTGTGACTGAGTAGTGGGCACTGCCCGTACCAGTGCCCCAGCAGCCTCCTGGTGCCACCTTCCATGCTCCTTCTCCTACAGTGATGTTGGAAACCACAGGTTGAAAATGGAGGCGCCACAGATGGGAGGAGTGTGGATTCCTAAAGCACTCTTTGCAGCAGAGCCACCTGCTGATCAGCCACACCCAGGTAGGGTGCACCTGAGTGAGAAACTCCTCTTGAATTAACTACGGAGATCCGGGGCTTATCTGTTACAGAAACAAATGTTACTTTAACTAATATAGACACTGGAACCAGAAATGGATGTCACGATAACACAAACCTGAGAAGGCACTCGTGACAATCCAAGGCGTGGAGGCTGGGAAGATGAAACCCACGTACTGCAGTGGTGAAGCATGTGGTGTGCACCGTTGCTCATGAGGACCTGAAGGGTAGGCACTGCCTATGGACTCTGGGCACTGAGGGAAAGGGCTGGGAAAGGCCAGTGACCATGAGGCTTCTACTTTCTGCTTTTAGTGACATAGTACAAGGAGGAGACTAAGGAGGCAAGGAGTACGAGGAGGCAAGAATCGGCTGATTCGCAAGCAGAAGTGAAAAGAATACAGACAGCCCAGAAATCTGTATCCCACCAGAGTCAGAAGAGGCCACTGCTTCCAAACAGTAAGAGAGAAAAGTGAAAAGGCTTTGAGGGACAATGGTGCAGTAAAGCTTCTCACCCTCACCCAATAAGAACACTCAGCCTTGCTCAAGGATCAGATTTAGGGATTGCCCCCCGCCCACCAACTTCCCACCTATTGTTTCAAATGTCCTCAAGACAGTCACCACTGTATGAAGAGAAAGAGGCATGGGGGCAGAGCAACAAGGAAATAAGTGAGGCTTGAGAACTGTGTCTAGGTATGGTTACTTTGAACCTTAAACCACCCTTGGGCCCCAAATCTGCATGAGCAGGGGTAGGCTATCATGCTACAGCACCCCCAAGGAGGACATTGTTCCCAACACCCACTTCAGACATGGCTATGGGAGGACCGGGAGGAACTTCCCAGAGGGGAGAGCCAGGGACCCCAGACAAAGGAGAGGGGAGTCTCCGCCAGACAGCAGAGTCTCTCCCAGGGTTTAATGAAGAAATTTCCCCCACTGCAGGGGCAGAGAGCCTGGCCTGCCTGCCTGCTGGATTTCCTCAGCGCTAGGAGCACACATTGGCCTGTGTGAATCTAGGCTGCTGTGTGTCTTCCATTTTTCCCTTTTTTGTATGGGAGGTTGTATTATGGTTGTCGACTCTGCCCCACACCACAGTATTCTGGGTGTGTGTTGGGCTGTGGGAGCAGTGAGATAAATTATCCATTTAGTTCTTGGGTATCTGGATCACATATGGGTCCCCATTCCAGAGGAGTCAGGTCTTAACCGGATGTGGAGGGCCACCATCTCCCAGACATCATCAGCTTTGAGATGAATGCCCTAATGGTTGGGACTCTGGGTGGTCTCCTGGGGAGGGGTGGGTGTGTCCTGGAGGTGAGGAAGAGTGACACGGATCCTTGATGACCCACAGGCAAGCCAGTGACAAAGAATTCACTAGTTGGGCCCCAGACCTGTTTCTGCTTCCTCCTGAGGGCACAGCAAGGCCACACCTCACAGCCTTCCTTAAAGTTAGGTTGGGCCCCATGACTGAGCTCCAGGCAACAGAATGTGGGCAGGAGCCTGGAAGCCTCTCCCACAGCTGGCCCATAAAATCTTCCACTTCACAACTCCATGCCACCGCAACTCAGGAAGTCACCTGTTGAAGATGGTGCAGCCGCAAGATGGAGAGGGACCAAGCCCTGAGTCATCACTTGGAAAAGAGTGGCCCACCAATCAGGAACATTTGTTTATAACTTAGGTGAATGAGAAATACATGTCTATGTGTTAAACCAATACATGTTGTCCATTATAGCAACTAGTGCTACCTTGAGACCCTCTTGGAATCGGAACACACTGTGCTTCTACCGGTCTGGGCAAATGTGTCTGTGACTCTGTGGAGTTAAGCCTGCATGTGCCTCTGAGGGTCTCATTTATGTATGCATGAGGGCAATGCCTCAGGAGGGATGCTTGCATGGAGTAAGTGCAGAAGGCTGCTTCTGTGGGTCTGAGCATACGTGGACCTGGGTGAATCTGAATACACATGTGTGTATGTGTGTGCTTTTGTGGGTCTAAACAACTGTGTATACTTGCCTGAGTGGGAGCACACAGGCATACAGGCAAGCCTTGTACTGTGTCTGAACATGTGTGCATGCCCTCCAGGTCTGAGGATATGTGTGTGCCCTTCTGTGTGCCACTGCATGGGTACCTTGGAGCACAGAAGTGCACCTGCACCTGTGTGGGCTAATGGAGGCCCGAGAGTGTGTGTGTGCATGCGTGTGTGTGTTTACACCTCTGTACAGGTCTGAGCACATGAACTTGCACGTCTATGTGTATGTGTGTACCTATGTATTCTTCAGTGTGAACCAGTATGTATGTTTCAGCAGGTGAGCGTGTGTGTGTGTGTGTACACTACTGTGGCACTCGGCACATGAGTGTGCACGGAAATATGAGCTTCTATAGGGGTGGGCTTGGTGGGAGAAGTGCAGGTCTGTGAAGCCGAACAAATTGTGTGTGTATGTAGACCCCTGAGGTTGAGCACACAGCCTGCCTCTGAGAATGTGCACACCTGCACTCTTGTGAGTCTTATCTAGGTGCACCTTTGTGTACATGTGGGCATCTGGGGGTTGGATGCACATGTTGGTGCATGAGTACACCCCTCTGCAGATATGTATGTCTGCATCATGGTGAGTAAACTTACACACACATGTACCTCTGTGAGCCTGGTCATAGATGTGCATTTCTGTGAGTACATGTGGGCACACATGTGCATTATGGTGGGTCTAAGCACACTGCTTACTTGCCTGATCTGAACATGCCTACATGCCTCTGCAGTTCTGAAACACATGTGAACATCTGCATGTCTGAACACGGGTGTAGGATTCTGTGGTCTAAGCACCTGTGTGTGTTACACAGGTGGATCTGTACACATGTGCCACTGAGCTGAGCACAGATGTATAATCTGTGAGTCCAAGGGCGTGTCACAAGGTATATGTCTTACTAGGCCTAAGCACATACACACACACACTCAGGTCTGAACACAGATGTGTGTGTCCTGAGTGTCTGCAATATGCAAGTCTGTCTCTGGGTCTGAGCATGTGTGTGTGATTCTGAACATTCAGCATGGCTGTCAGTAGTGTGTGAGTGTGCCTCAGTGGGTTTGAACATGCATGTACACATAGCTCAGAACACAGTCAAGTGCCTTGGTAAGTTTGAGACACACAATGTGTGTGTGTGCCTTGGTGCAACTGAACACACATGCAAGTGTGAACCTCTAGGAGCTGAGTAGGTGCACACGTGTGCATCTGAGTGCCTCTGTGGGTATTTCTGGAGCTCTAAGCACACACATGCAAGAGTTGGTAGCTCTGAGTACATGTGTGTGCTTTCATTAGGCTGTGCATGTGTGCATGAGTTTGAGCTTCTGTGAGTCTCAACAGGTGTGTATCTGTGTGTATGGACTTCAGAAGGGTATAAGCACACACATGTCTCTTGGAGTCTAAGCATGTGTGTGCCTCTGTTGGCCTAGGTACAAATAGTGTGTGCTCTTCTAGGTTTGAATGTGTGTGTGTGTGTGTGTGTGGAAGTGGGCCCATGTGAGCTTGCTGGTGGGTCTGTAAATGTATGTGCAGGGCTGTATGTGTGTGTGCCTCTGGTCATACATGTGCATACAGACACTGCCTCTGTGGGTCTGAGCCTGTGTGTGCTCTTCTCTTCCTACGTGTCTCAGGTTGTGCAAAGTCAGATCCCCTCATGGGCCAGGCCCAGAACACAATGTATGGGTTGGGCCAGCTGAGACAACTAGCAGTGGGTCACATTACTAATGGTGCATGCCCCACTAAAGGCACTCCCATTGAAAAGCCAACCTCAGCTAAAATAACCGTGTAGATGATGGTCTCACTAAACAAGGGAGAAAGTATGGGCCAGGGTCTGTGGAGGAGCCCAGGTTAGGGAAAACGGTGGAAAGGTGAGCGAGCAGGAATGATCCTAGACCCAGGGATGAAGATCTGCAAGGTAGGAGAGGTAAAACACCATGGGGTCTCCAGCCAGGCTGCCCCCACCTCTGACACTGGAGCCAAGGGAGGTCTGGCCGTCTGCTGGAGAAAAGCCTCCTTGCACTGGGGCCTGGGAGAGACTGGCTGGAGAGGCTCTGGATGGCATGGCATGGTCTACACCAGCCTGGGAGACCCTGGAGTCATTTTGGTCCTTGCCTGGCCTCCCATTGGGATGATGAGGATCCATCGTTAAACCTTTCACAGTGGTGCAAATGTGGACATGTAAGCATGTGTGATGCAGGCTTGGGGGAGAAGCTGTGGCTTCTGGCAGTTTCCTCTGGGGATTCCAGAGTGCACTCTGCCCTCCCTCCTGGCCCTATTTTTAAAGCTGGCTGCTGGAATGGCTACCAGTCCCTCCCTATCCCAGACTTCTAGACCTCCTCCACCCTTCATCCTCTACTTGTCCCTTTTCCCAAGAGGGTGGCTCAATAGTCAGTGACCTCACAGATCCCTGACTGGGAACCAGCTGACCCACCTGCTTCAACTCCTCCTCACCCTCTGCCCTAATGCAGCCTAAAAGAGTCAGACCACCAATACACCCATTCAGCATCAGACCCAGGCCCTTGACTAGACTCCAAGCCAGGGCTGGGAGGCTAGAACTTCGGTGGACAAAGTATGGCTCAGGTGGGGTCCAGTGTGTACTACATGTCCCTACATGGTGACCATCTGGCCCCAGATACCCCTCTGCAGGGTGTAGGGAAAGCAGAGACTCCTCCTGTTACCCAGGAGTTCCTGCCCCAGAGTGTGTGAACATGGGCACCTGTGTATGAACACATGTGGTAATGCCACTCAGTGCCCTTTCCTCAGGACCCTCAAAGACCATTGTCCGCAGAGCCCCATCCCAGAGCTTTCATGGGGCCACTCATCACAGCCACTTCCAGCAGGCCTGGGCAAGCAGTGCTGTGTTGGCCACACGAGCCACCGGTAAGTGCCTAGAGCTCAGAGCAGTAAAGCAGGGCAGGGGGTGCTGTGTGTTGAAGCTGCCAGATGCCCAGAGCCCCCCAAAGCAATGGAGGCATTGAAGTGTGCATCCTTGAGCCAAGATCGCCCTGGGGGAAGAAGTGACAGCACTCAGCAGAGGGGCCTCCTAGAGACGAAGGCATCTGTCCCAGAAAGCCCAGGCCCTGGTCTATGGAAGGGAAGGCCTTTCTGGCCCAGCAGCTGGCAGCTCCCCTGAAGGTCCCTGGGCCCAGGCCCGTGGGAATAACCCCTCTCAGCTCTAGCCTACTCGGAGGATGTGGAGGGCAACTGGGCTTCAGCCTCTGGATCTGGGGGCTTGTGCCCCAGAAACCCGCTGCCCTTGGTTTTTGAAGCTGAGCCTCTGCCCCAAGGCTCCACAGGCCATGCTATGGTCCTGCTCTAACCACACTCCTTCCAAGATCGTGGCCCACCCTCAGCCTGAATGTCTTTTCTGGAGCTGGGAGGCCCCAAGCCAGATTCACAGGATGTACCCAGGGCATACTGCCCACCTCCTGACCACATTATCTCCCCCAACCCCGCAAGCACCTGCCCCAACCTCCAGCCTTCTGGTACCAACAACCCAGGTGCGACCCATTGCAAGGTAATGGGGAGAAGCCTCCAGCAGCCCAAGTGAGAAATGTGGGTGGCCCTCCACTCCCACAGACTCATCTGGCAGCCACCAAGGCCCACGCTCCTCCACTGGGAAATCTGGCCACATCCAGTCCTTTCTCTGTTCCCTCTGCCAGCCTCAAGTATCCCACCCTCCCCCAGCTGCTCCCAGCCACCCCCAACCTGCTCAAATGAGCAGCCTTGGCACTCGCTGCACCACTCCACACCCCACACTTCTCAAGCAGCACTCAAGGCCACCCCCGCTTTGCCAGCCTGGTCTCTCTCTGTGGCTGCATTCTTGGCTCCAGCAAGAAGTATCAAGCAGAGGCCTAGAAAGCACTCCCTGGCCCCAGTGCCCCAGGCCCTGGAGAGCCTTCCCTCCCAGCCCTGCTCTCCTCCTACAGCAGCTCCCCAACTAGAATCCAGGCCAGACCTCAGGCCCTAATCTTCCCCAGGAGACCACAAGTCTAGTCTAGAGGGGACTTCCCACTCAGCACACTATCAGATTCAGAGCAGTCACTGTGTAGTAACTGCCTCACCTTGCCCTGGCAGTCCTGGCAGTGTCCACTCTGGGAGCCCTTCAGACAAGAGCACAGGACACCTCCCAACACCCAGGAGAAGAGGAAGGCCCAGGATCCAGGAGAGATCTCCTCTACTAGTGGCCTAGAGAGCACCAGGCCTCAGGAGCAGGTGGGAGTTGTGATTCTGGACCCAAGAACTGATGGGAGTTGTAGTTCCTAAGCCATGTTCACCCTCCCCCACCCTAGGGACTCATGGGAGCTGCAGTTACTCATCTTCTAGGGAAAAGTCTCCCTCCTTCTCTCCCAGCACCCCTTGGCTCTCAACCCCAGGACCCCAGGCTAAGGACCTCACTACCTCTGAGGGGCTGGGAACCAAAAGGCATCTTGCCAGAGAGCATCTGAGGGACTGGGAGGATGTTAGGCAAGGTGGAACTATCAGGGAAAGCTAAGGCCTGGCAGCAGGCCCTGGGGCTTGGGCCAGGTGGCAGGGACAGTCGCCCCCCTCCCAGTAGCGTCACAGAGGGCCCCGGGGCAGGGGAGGGGGGAAAGGCACTCACCAGTACTGGGCTCACACTCCTCCAGGTCCTCATCATCACTTGGACACTCAGCAGAAGCCACCAGGAGGTCATCTGTGTTCTGGGGGGCGAGAGAAGGGGTGGGGAAAGAGAGGTTCCAGGCAGGTCAGCAGATCCCACAGCTGCCACTTGAGGTGCATGGTGGTACACAGGATGCCCCTGGGCTGAGACGGACCAGCCTGGTCTGAGTCTTAGCCCTTCCATCTCTTGCTGGCTGACCTCAGGCCTCCACTTCCTCCTATGCACAGGGAACTTCCCAGCAGCAGCCCTGCAGGTTTTCACAGCTTCCGAGGGTCAATGAAACAGCACATGTGGTGCTTTTTATTTCTGGGAAGTGAGGAGAGTGGATGCCAGACTTTGACCTGCAGGGCCTGGGCAAAAGGGTCTAGGATGCCTCAGGGAAGGGGTGCTGGGGAGGCAAGGCCCTACGGGGCGGAGCCTGCAGAGGCCAGCACAGGCAGAACACGACCAGGCCCTGGAGGGGTTTCCTGGCTCCAGTTTCACCACCCATCGCCCCTCATCTCTCTCCCAACCTCCTTTCCTGGAGCCTGAGAGAGCCCGGCTGCACACAATAATTAGGGCTGTGGTTGCCATGACAACAGTAGTCCACTTTGTCAGCATTTTCTCTCTTACTGATTGCAAAGAAAGAGAATCCCCAAGATGAGTGAGTATAAGGAGGAGGGGGGTGCCCAAGGGTATGAGGGAGGAGACCCAAGGAGGGAAACCGAAAGTCCAGGCAGGAAGGGAGCCCGAGAAACTGCAGGAAGGGGAGGAGAGAGCTAGGCTGAAGGACAAGGACAAGCAGGGTTGAAAGGGTCATAACCTGCCTCCTCCCAGCCCCTGATCTTCAGACTCAACAGCCCTAACTCACCCAAGGGCAAGGTGGTGCCTGGAGGACCCAGCTCCCTTCTGCATTCTTGCCCCCTCCACACCAGCCTCCATCTTGGGCTTCCTCATCACAGCAGTGACTCTTGGGACCCCCACCTCTCTCTTCCACCAGGATGATCTGCCTATCACCCTCCCACTGAGACCAGACAGCCCCTCGTCCCCTACGATTTGAAGGGCACTGGGCATGGTGGGTACCCAGCCTTGGGTAGAGCCCAGACCTTTCCCCGAGGGACTCCCTGCTCCCTAGGGGCAACGTCTTCAGGTCCCCTCAGCTTTCTTGGCAGAGAGGAAGTGGGTACAGGCTTGTCTCTCTGATCTGGATGGCCCCAGCTAGCCTAGTCGCAGGCTTCCTGCAGCACAGACTGGCAGGGAGGAGGAGCCTTAAAGCACATGGAGCCCACCCCTCAGAGGAGAAGCTGAAGACAGACTGGTGACAGAGGGAGGGGCACATCCTCATGGCCACCCCCAGATCCTGCCCTCACCCTAGAAGGACAGAGAGTACCTAACAGCCACAGGCTGCCAGACAGGCTGATGGGGAGAGAAGGGGTGGCCAAAAAAGGCCTTCATGCCAGGTGTGAGCCCTCCCTGTGCTAAAGGTCAGAGCAGGCACTGGAGGCAACAACTAGAAAACAGCCCAGCCTGGGCTGCCTCAGGAAGTCACACAGGCAAGTCCTGCTCCAGCAGAGCCCCATTCCCCGGGTGCAGGCCCCTCCAGTCCTGCCCTATCACTAGGGCTTGACCTGACCCAGGAAACACCTGAGCAGGTGGGGTGAGCTCCATGTGCTTCAAGGCCCCTCCTCCCCACCAGTCTGTGCTGCAGGAAGCCTGGGACTAGGCAGCTGGGGCCATCCAGATCAGCAGGTGGGGTGAGCACCAGGGAACTGTCTGCCCTGAGACTCCCTCAGACGCACAGACGGAGAGGACACCGAAGCTGCCTGAGTTGTGGTGCCTGCTCACAGTCACATGGAGAGGGCTTGTGAAGGCAATGAACTTGCAGTCAGGATTTTCCCACTGTAGGAAACCCAGAAAACAAGGAGAGGCTCCTCCTAGCTTCCACCAGCCTCTGGAGAGGGGCTGCCCATGCCAGGTGACTGCACCCAGCCCTCCCATGCTGTCACCCCTGCCCACAGCAAGGCCAGCCTGGTACTATCCATCTCCCACTCTCTGCCCACACAGAACACTAGGCATGGCCTTCACTGGAGAAGCAGAAGGAGCCATCCCACTCTCACCCCGAGTCCAGACTTCATCTCTCTTAGGTAGGGTGATCTTCTCTCATATAACTGGGCCATCAAACTCCTCCCCAACTCTGGGGATGGTCCCTCTAGAAATAGTGATCACCCCCACATCACAAGATGCCTGGTCATTAGGGTGAAAGCCACTTCCTGAAAGGTGACCTTGCCCACTACCATGGCAATAAAGTCAGAGACAGCAGCCTCCAGGATCCCAACAGACCCCTTGGATCCTCACTCTAGGCACCACTACTGTAGCTATGCAGATATCAGCTCCATCCCCACCTATCCCTGCCCTAATCCACCAGCCAGAGTGGGGCCTCACCTGGGTGGTGCTGTCCCTCAGTGTGGGGGAGCGGCCCCGGCGCGTGGTGGTAGTGGCCATGGTGGTGGTAGTCTCCATGATGGTGGTGGCCATGTCAGCCAGCAGGGTGGTGGCCGTAGTCTCCGCACTGAGCAGCACGGACGGCCCCTCCCCCACCAGGCGCAGGTGACCCTCAGTCCGCACATTGGGGTCGCTCTCGGCGGCCAGCGCCAGCACCTTGAGCCCATTGTAGTAGAGGCCGGACACCTGGCCCTGGAAGGGGCGGCCCTGATCCCGGCCCCCGATCTTGATGGCAGCCTGGCTGTTGAAGATGGTCAGCTGGCGGCCTTGGGGGAGGGGAGGGGGTGACAGAGAAGGGGCAGGCAGTGAGGGGAGACCAGGAAGGGAAGGAAGAAGAGAAGGAAGCCAAGGAGAGGAAAGAGGAATGGAGGAGGAAGCCAGTAAGGGAGGAGGGGACAGGGAGAAATGAGGAAGGGGCAAACAACCAAAGGAAAAGTCCTTGTCAGCCACAGCCCCTAGCCCAGCCAGGTGGGGACCCCAGAAGGGGAGGGCACCCAGGGCACACACGGGCTGGGGAAGACGAGCCCAGCCCCTCCTCCCCACCATGTGCAAGCCTTCCCACCTTCCCCATTCCCTCTCCTCTCCAGCTCCAAGGCCATCTCCCCTCTTCATCCTCTTCCCTCAGTCCGTCCCCATCTTCTCCCTCTGCTTCCCCAAACATCCTGCCCCAGTGTCCAGCCCCGAGCCATGAAGTCATGGAGCCCCTGGAAGAGGCAGATAGAGGAGACACAGAGGCAGAGACAGAGGAGGTAGCTGCCAGGCCAAGGTGGAGTCAGTGCGTGTGAGAACAGAGAAGGAGGTGAGACAGTGTGATGGTGTGTGGGAGCAGCAATCTGCCCAGGCTGACCTCCCGCCTATGACCAGGCCTTCTGACCCTTCTCCCAGACTGCCAAGGCCCAGCACTGCCTGGGACCAGGCCCTGGTAAGCCGAGCCCTTCCTCCCCACCTGGACATGCAAGCACAGAAATGGAAAATGTTAAAGGGACCTTGCTTCGCTCACTGACAGCCAATATAACCCGCTCCAGCTCCAATCTCACCCCACACTCAGCAGTATGACACCTCAGAATTCCCAGCTGGGTGGGGTTGGGCTGTTCTGTTTGTTTTTAGTGGATCTGGGGGTCGGTTTAACCCTCTGAGTTTGTTGTTTTGGTTTGGTTTTTAGAAAAGATGTTTATTATGTTTAAGTTTAGATTTAACTTTGGTTTTGGTGCTGCTTATTTTTTTGCGGGGGAGGGGTTGGGCAGAGGGCCTACTACATTGCCCCATCTCCCCCGGAACCTTCAGCTGCTGGCACTAGGGGTTTTAGACCTGGCTTAGCCCTTGTTAGCCTCTGGTTAGTGCCTCGTTAAAGATCTGGTTTAGAGTTAGGTGCCTGTAAGCCTTGCCCCCAAAACCTGGGCTGAGGAGAGTCCAACTTGTGAAGCCCACAACCTCTTTGGAAACACAGGTTCTCTGGGACACCCAGGCCTCTGGGACATCCAAACATCCTTCCAGGCTCTAGCCAATGATGGCCACTGGTGTGTCTCCCCAGCCCCCCACTCAGTCTTCCTTCCTCCTCCAGCACCCTCCCACTGCCCCCTCAGGCAAGTATAGCCCCTGGACCAGCAACGCCCACTACCAGTGCCCAAGAGCCCAAGAGGCAGAGGGCCAGTGGTGGCAGCTCTGGGACAGGCCCTGGAATGCCAGACCCAGCAAGGCCCAGGAAGACCTCTGCATCCAAGTTTATCCCCAGACACAAGAATCACGAGGAAAACAAAGGAGACAAGGATCACAGTGGTCAAATGAGTTGGGGAAGCAAACATTTCACAATCAAACAGGTTTCTTTCTCCAAGGGCTTTTCAGAGTCTTTATTAAACCAATGCACATAGGCATCTCCAAGAGGAAGAAACAAGATTCAGCATTTCCCAAACTCGTTCTACCACAAATCTCTCTATTGTGAAGCATCTCATGGGACTGTTTCATAGGACATGCTTTGGAACTGGAAAATGGATTCATCCAATAAATATTTATTGAGCGCCTACCATATGTCACGCGCTAACAATAAAATACGCCCTCCAAGCATCCCCAGACCTTGTTCTGGGATACTTTCCTGATGTTTCTTTCCTCTCACCCTCACAACATGCCTGTGAGGTGGGCTGAGTAACCATCACTGTCCCATCGTACCAAGGAGAGAGCCGAGCCTCAGAAAGGGGAAGTACTTGGCTAAGACCACAAAAAGCGAGTTCCTTCTTTCACACTTTGGGAACTACCTCTCTAGTCCAATTGGTTATTTTCTAGAAGAGGAAAGTCAGATCTAAGGCGAAGGGGAAGGAGGGTCCCGGCTCTCCTTCATCTAAACCACAATTCCTCCCCCACCCCCCAGTAGGGCCTGTCCAACTCTCCCTGCCATTGGGGTCACAAGTTGTCCCAGCCTCAGCCCAGGCTGCTCCCTTGGCCTCTCTGATTCTGGAAGAGGGAGGTGGGTAATGGAGAGGAAGCCACAGTGTTAGCAAACTTGGTCCCTGTGGCCCCTGGCCCCATCCGCCATGAACTCCTCAAAGGGTTAAAGTTCACCCCGCTGGAGAGAGCAGCCCAGTGTGGCTGGGGGCTGTAGGTTTTAGCGATGTGTGTTACAGTCCCTTTAACTTTTTGTCCTGTTATGGGTTTATCACATCTGGTTATCAGCAGGTTTAGGCCCCACAGGCATGGGGGGCTAGAAGTTACATTTGGGGGTTTTAGTTGGGGAAGGCCCCAGTGGACATTTAAAAGCACAGTTATCAGCTGGTTAAGTGGAGGTTTAACAGTTCTACTTCCCCCTTAGAGTTTAGCCTTAGAGGTACAGAGCTCGCCCCCCCCCCCGCCCCCGCAAAAGGGAATGGGATGGATTTGCCCTTGGTCCCCAACTTCCCTTGGTGACAAGAAGCCTTCTCTATCACATCCAGCAACATCTCACCACACTCAGGCCTCAAAAGGTCTTGCTCGGTCTTCCTCATCAGCCAAGCAGGAGTAGAAATCCCTATGGGCCCACCATCTCCTGCCCCACCTCCCTTAGTCTCTCCTCAACTTCTCAGAGGCCTTCTGGACTAAGTTGGGCCTGTTCCAGAGACAGCAGCCCCACAGCACTCTCTTTGGGGGTCTTCCAGTAGGATCTGAGGCCCCCACTCTTCTCTCTTCTCCTCACATGGCTCTGGTGAAGCCTTCCTAACCCTCCTCAGGTCAGCCTTCCTGCCTTCCAAAGGCTTCCTGCCTCTGCATGCTCTGTGGCCCTCCGTTGGCCCTTTACCAAGCCTCCGAGATGATTCTGGGCAGAGGGAACCTACCTACAACCTGCATTCCCAGCCTGCTTGTGATTTAGTGCTGGGATCGCAGTGGGGAGCTCCCATGGTAGGGATCTTGTGGATTACCGTAGTTGATCCCAGGTTTAGAAAGAGAACAAGACTCCCCCTACTTCTAAGGAAAAACCCCACTCCTACCCCAAAAACCACCACTCTGAAATGCACAGACAGACCTTGACTCCAAAGGGGAAGGGAGCATTCTGGCTAGCCAATTGTCCCTTCACTTGCGGGTGGGCGTTGGTGAAGGCATGGAGGGGGAAAGAGAGAGCTCTGCACCTTTAAGATAGTGTTTTTAAAGTTAATTAATTAATTAATTAATTCTGGTTAATTACCTTTGTCGAGCAGCCACTCATCTACTACTCGACCAAGCCGGTAGGGGATTCTCTGTCTAGCAATCGCCAGGCGCTCGTTATCAAAGTTTCCTTGGAAAAGTTTAGAAAGACAGTAGGTTTCTCAGGCGGCGAAGTCCAAAGGAGTTAGAAAAGTAATTACGCAATCCTCAGGAGACTCAGAGTAAGCAGCAACATCCACAGAAAGAGGGGAAGGGAGGAAAAGAAACGCTGGGCCCCTCTTCTCCCTCGACCCCCTCCCTAGGCTCTGGTTCAGAGCCAGCCCCACCCTGGGGGCAGGAGCAACCCAAAGCAAAAGAGATGAGAAAAGAAGAAAAGGAAAGGGACACAAAAGAAAGGGAGCTGGAAGGTCAAATGTCAGAGGTTAAACAGGTTTATCTGTGGTTAAGCTGCTGTGGCCCCCTTCCTTCCCCATCCCAAAGTGGGGGGGCGGGCAGGGGAGGGGCATTTAGCAGGTTTAAGTTGGGGGTGGGAGGCATCAGTGGCCCAGCTGGTTCCTGCGTTTAGAGGGCGGTTTAGAAGTGGGAGGGATGGGTTAAGCGGGGTTTATGCGGCATTTAGGGGGCCACCCAGCACGCGCATTGAACAGTGAGATTTAAACCACTTCTCCAGGCCACCTCAACTCCCTTTGCCTTCGTGCTCCACTCCCAGCTTCCCCTCAATTTCCACCTCATACCACACCCCTGACCCCACCACCACCGTCCCCCTTAAGTCCCTCCTGCTCCCAACCCCACCACTGCACTCCCTACAAGGCCTCCTCACCCTGGTCAGGGCTCCCATTCTACTGGGCAGCCGCTACAGGTGTGGTGTGGGAGCTGGACCATCATCCAGCAGCCCTCTTCCCCTTCTCACCTTCTCTTTGGCCCCTTTCTCCTCCCCTGCAGACAGTCCCCCGCCACCCTTCTCTGCACCCTTCTCTGCCCTGAATGCACCTTGACCATTTTCTGCTCAGAGCCCAGTCTCCTCTCCTTGCTGTCTCAGGACCTCATCTTGCTCACCCTGCCAGGCCCTCAGCCTTTCTTTTCCAGGCTCCTCCCCCCAGTTCCAGCCCCCATCTCTTTTCCAAGCTTGGCTGTCCATTGGGATACCCACCTGTTCCTCTCTCCGCTCACCAATCTCCAGCTCCTGGAGACTGGGAAGGGGAATGTGTGTGAATGTGTGTGTGTGCACACAAGCCTATGTGGAAAGGGGTTCGTCAGTGCACCTGAGAGGATCTGTGCTCCTCTGTGAGCTGTGGGTGATCCCGGTCTGCAGCAGTGGAAAGGGAACTGATTTCCTTTGAGAATCTGGCCACTCCTCCCATTTAAGCCACTGACAAACTATTCAGTGCACACTGGTGGGACCAGGAGGCTTTTCCTGTCATCTCTCACTGCACAGCTGCGCTCACCTGCCCAGAGATCCGGGCCTGGGCCTGCCTAGGTACACCTCCCATGAAGGTGCACACAACGTGTTCATATGGGTATGGATGGTGCCTCCTTAGGTGCTTATGAGGCAAGGAGATTCTGCTTTCCCTATAGATTCAGGACATTTGTGTTTAAATTAAAAACAGATCATTCAATCCTGTGTGTGTGTCTCCAAGAGGAAGAGAAGAATGTACATCTGCCTGGAGGGAGGCTGAGTATATAAAAATTCTAACAAAAGTCCTATTTATTGAGCACCTTTGCTATGCCATGCCATTCTAGCGTTCAATGACATTCTCACAGTATTGCTATGAGGTAAGTATTGTCACCTTTCAGAGGTGGAAACTGAGATTCAGAGAGGCTAGATGACTTGTCCAAGGTTACACACTTGCCAGTGGGAGATCCAGGATTAAAACCCAGGTCCTTCTGACTCAGAATCCATGGGCTGTGTCTCTGTGCTCTCAAAGAGTCAGAGGGTCTCCCCTCTCCGGGCCCATGCATACTGCTGATCTGACCTGCTGGTATTGCTCAGGATCTGCCCTCAGTACACAAAGGCAACCACCAGGCCCTCATGTTACTCCCCTTTACAGGCAAGGGGCACCCAGCAGCCTTTCCTCACCCCTAGTCAGGGGTCCCTGAGGAGAGGAGAGCAGGAATAATTCTTCCATCCTGACTGGTGGCCTGCTGGGCCCCAAGGGGAGAAGCTCTAGATCCAAGTCCTGGCTTGACATGGTGAGGCCTTCATGCTTCTGAGCCCAGCCCTATCCAGCACAGGCCAATGTCATCACTGCTACAAAGGTTGCCCTAGTGTGTGTGTGTCGGAGAATGAGAGAAGTCTGCTGCCCACAGGGATCATGCCTACGCAGCCAGAGCTGTCAGTGTTGGCTGGTTGCGGGGCACGGGGGGTAAGTGGAATTTAGTGTAGGAGGGTTGGTGGGTCTTGAGTGTCCCTACATGTACCCAGGGCCTTGATGTAGGCTGGCATCCCTCTGCAGAGCTGCTTTTTCATGTGTCTGTCTGACCATACGAATGTCTGCAGTTGTCCATATGTCTAAGGTTGACCTGTGTGTACATCAGCCTCTGTAGGTATTAGGGGGCCACGTGGGCCTCTTTATCTCCAGGGACTTTCCAGAAATGTCTGGCTACAAGCCTGCATAACTGGTGTCATAAGCCTGTACTGGCATCTTTACTCCAGCATAGGTGAGCCCATGAAGGTTTACACATTGGCCTTTTGCCCCTGCCCCTCGCAGTCAGCATGGGGCAGCTTCTCCGCCTCAGCCTGGCTGTCTCTCCGCCTGGGAGAGTGATGGAGGTCGCAGATGCTCACTCCACTTCTCAGTCAGGCCCTGACTGCAATGTCGCTCAGACAGTATCTCAGCATCTCTGTGTTTCTGCAGTTTTCCCTGCAGTGTTTCTGTTTCCACTCCCTCTTTATCTCCCATGCTGGGGCTCTCCTCCGCTCCCTTCCAAGGCTCTGTCCACCTCTTCTCTCCCTGGGCCTTCATGTCAGCATCTCCATCTACCTCTCCGCATCTCTCCTTGTCTTTGCGTATAGTTCAGTACTATCTCCTTATATTTCCATTGCTTCCCCTCTGGTTTCCTCTCATTCTGAGGCTCTATCTCTGCCTCCCTCAACATCTTTCAGTCTCTGTCTCCTCACTTCCCCCATGTCCTCATCTCTGTCCCTCTCCTGCACTCCTCAGACCTTGGTTTGTCCTTGGCCGCCACAGCTGTCACCCTGTCGAACTTGGTCTGTTTGCATTCTCAAGGCTCCCTGCAAGCAGGGACTGAGTCCCCAGGACCTAGCACAAGCCCTGATGCCTAAACAGGTTGTCAACAAAGGTTGTTGAATGCACATGACCCTGTGTTTCATTTTTGTTGTCACTTGTCTCTCCCTTCCTTTCACCATGTCCCTCACTGCCTTGGACACTGGGGTCCTTCACTCTGAGTCTCCATGGCTACTTCTCTTCCTTCGTTAGATCTCCTAAGTGGATCTCCTAAGTGGATCTCTGACTTGCTCTTTATAAGGACCTTGGTTCTTTCCTTGGCTCTGCCCTTGGTAACAGCCCCGTCTCCTTGCCAAGACACGTTTTATGTTACTTCTGGATTTTCTCTCCTGTTTCTGCATCTGTCTCCCTCATTTCTGAACTCACCCTTTCCTCAATCGCATCAGATTCTCCTCACCTCTACCCTCCCTCCTCTTCTCCCCCCACCCGCAAACTGGACCCTAGCTTTGCAGCCTTCCCACCTTAGCCCTGCACCCTCCCCTATAGGGGGCGCATTCGCACCACCAAGGTCTCGCCCCGCCCTCACAAATCCCGACTTTTCCTAGCCACGCCCCTGCCCTAGTCCCGCCTCACAAGCTTAGTCTCTCCAGTAGCCCCGCACCGCCCCAGAGCCGCTTGGCCCCGCCCCGGTGCGGCCGCACTCCTACCCACCCGCCCAGAGGCCGCCACCCGCCCCGCCCCGCCACCGTGCCTCCTCCGCGGGCCCGCGCCGCCTACCTGCCGGGTACCGCTCGTTGACCGGCCAGCTGTCCACCTGCAGGGTGGCGTTGCCGCCGCTTCGAGTGAAGCGCACCACGTGGTATTTGCCGTCGCTTACGATGGCGTTGGGCTCGTCGATGGTAATGTCGTCCGTGCCCACATTAAAGATCACCCCCACGGTGCCCTGGTCCTGGGGACAGGGAGGTGGAGGTCAGCCACCAGAGGGAGCTACCATTCATCCCTTGCAGTGGCTACTCCTGTGGCCACCACTAGCCCAGCTCCGCAGCACTTTACAGCTTTACAAGTCACGTTTCCCAGGTCTCAACCACTGGAGGAGGTGGGCAGGCTGGCTACCCTTCCCCACATGCAAGGGAGTAACCTGAGGCTGGAGGTGGGGGCAGACACTGTGGGGTGCAGATCCTGGGCCTGGAGCGCCTTAGACTAACCACACCTGTCTCTTGCCTTTTGGTTTGTCCTGGATATTCACAAATATTCATACAGCACCTACTCTGTGCAAAGGCCACTGGGCCCAGACAGGGGTGATTGGGCCAAGCTGGGGACCAGCTCAGGGTATAGAGGGCAGAGGCCTCCCTAAGGCAAGACCAGCAGATAAGTCCACAGAAGCTGGCCTCTGCCAGAGGAAGGTCTGATCCCCAGCCCCTCCCCAGTCCCCAGCCTCCAGCCTCTCCTCCCCAGTATGCTCTGCACCAGGCAGGCCCCCAGGGTGCTCCCACCCACACCAGGGCATTAGCATGCCTCTCCTGGCAGCCTCTCAGGCCCAAAGTAGGTCAGGCTCTGAGTATGGGGGTGGCCCCTCTGCAGCCATGGGGGTAGAGGTTGGGGGTGTGGACTGTGTGTATGGTGGGATGGACACCAGAAGAGTTGACGGACAAACTATGCTAGACTGACCAAGAAAGGGGATCATGGGGGTGTCGGGGTAGGGACTGGAGCTAGGGGCTGGGGAAGGACAGGCAGAGTACAGACAGGGACAGAGGCCTGGAGAAGGGGAGAAAGAACCTAAGCAATCTCTGGGACCCAGGCCCATGGTACACCCTGCAAAGGCAACCCAGGATCAGCCCAGGAAGAGTTCTGTCTGTGGTGCTAGAGTGAGAGGGAGGGCTTCACTGAAACCTAAATCATGCCAGGCCCTGTGTGGGTACTGTACATGCATGCTCTCTTCCCCACACCAACCCGCTGAAGAAGCTCATAGCTCCCTGTTTCATCAAGAAAGAGACTGAGGCTCAACATAGTTAAATAACATCTCAAAATCTTGCAGCTCATGAGAAGGAAGCCCCAGATTTGAACCCCAGCTAGTCTGACTTCAAAGCCAGTGTTCTCTCTCTTTGCCCACCAGCCTAGGAAGACCCTGACTCAAAGAGGTGGGGGTGTGGGATGATCCAAGAGGCTGCTGAGGCCAACCTACCTTCAAGACCAAAGGCATCTAACCAAGCCAATGAAGGCCCACTGGGCACTAAGCCTGACCCCCTGTTTCATTTCCCTGAACCTCCCAGCAGCACTCCTGAATGCGGTCTCAGCTCTCCTCCCACAGGGAACAGACACTCACACAGGTTCACTCAGACCCCCTGGCTCACACACTCTCAGGCACCCAGCCCATCACCATAGAAACACACTACACTCTTGGGATCTTCTTGAAAGACTGCCCCATGACCTGGACATGTGGAACATTCAGCTGCCACCTCTTTCCTGCATCTAGCAGAGCCGAGAGGCTTGGTGGCACTGGGGGTGTTGGCAGGGGTGGCTCACAGATGGGGCAAGGGTTAGGGTTTGGCAGAGAGAGTTGGGGGACAAGGTTTGCAGCTGTGGCTCAGAAGACCCATGTCCTATCCCTTCCCACTTGTGGGGTCCAGTTGTCTCCTTCTCAGAACCTGGGAAAACCACATACATATATGCATGCATGCACACTAACACACACATGCATGCACACAGTCATACATGCATGCAGCCTCTCTCCTCAGATGCAGTAAAGCAGGGAAACTGAGGCTGGGCTTGCCTAAAAAGAGTATTAGCAAGCCCCACCCATCCACCACCCACAGACTGACAACATCCCCAGGGAGACGGGCTGATCATCTGCTCCCCACACACGGGAAGGGAACAGTCGATCCTCCTCGGTACTATTGTTAGTAATAATATCACCCAGAATAGCATCAGCTCCCTGGATTCCTCTGAGGATTTCTCCCCACAGGCTCAGCCCAGGCAGTGATGGTGGTCAAGGAGCACATGCGGTCTGGGAGCCAGGCTGGCAGAGAGCCGGCCGGGGAGCTGGAAGGCAGGACACCTGGGTTTCCTAGGAGGCAGTCAAGCTCAGGGCCCTGCACTCCGGGGGAGAGGCAGCTCCCCAGAGCCTCTCCCAGTGTGAAGTCAGTTGTCACTTCTGTTAAAGTCATTAATTCCTAATTCCCCAATTACCTCATTAGGCGGCGGTGGGGAGAACGCAGCCGCTCCTACAGCAAATAATTATGGGAGTCAAAATTAATTTGGCAAAGTGGAGCGACGCTTTATTAGAAACGTCAAATTGCTTTTCTCTTATTTTGCTGCCGCCTCCCCACTCTCTGAGAGCTGCTACTGACGCTGTAGTGGGAGCTGATGTGTCACCAGGGAAGGAAGGGGTTTGGGGGCTGCCCCCGGGGGGCCTCAGCCCATCTGGTGCCCAACTCGCACCTCATGGCTGGCTCCTCTCATGGCCCCTCACCCTTGCCAGGCCTCTCCACCCTCGGGCAGACTCCCATCTTCCCTGCCCTCTGTAGTACCCGGCACCAGTACTTGTTCCTCCATAGCCTTGCACCAGTAAGGCCTGTGCACAACTGTTGGGAGGGAAAAGGAGGAAATCCCTTCTCCTCACACCCTGATCCCCCTACCTTTTCTCCTCAGTAGGGAGCCCTGTGCCCTAACCTAACAGGCACAGAGGTACACAGTCCTGCCCAGGTAGCTGATCAGAGATGGTCAGGATACTAGCTAACACAGCATGCTCCCTATGTGCTTCACATACGTGATCTCCTTCAACCTCACAACATCCCTCTGTCCTCTTCCCATGCCACTCCATAGATGGGCAAACTGAGGCCCAGACAGCTGTGGTGACTTGCACAAAGACAGCAAGGAAGTGGCAAGCCATGCAGAGCTTCGCATGAGGGAGAAGAGAGAGAAGGAGAAGCCCTCACTCACAGAGGACACAGGGAAACCCAGTCACATCCCACCACCCAGAAAGGCAACTGAAACAACTGCAAACACCACTCCATGGGGAAATACACATCTATAGATACACTCCATCAGAAATCATGAGACCCAGTCTCTGTCTTCATCCCCCACTGTCACAGCCATCACTCCTGACACATATCACGGTGCATCCAGTCCCACACTGTCGTCTACAGCCACACTGTCTCTCACTTGCCGGGTGCCTCTCACCGTTCTAGATAACTGCCTGTTCTGCTGACACAGGTACAGAACTTCCAGGCCTCTTCTTGGGCCTGACTGCTGTCCTGCTTGCTAGTCCTCCTTCTGCACCCCTTCCTCATCCACTGCCACTTCCACCCCAGCTCTGCTCTGCCTACAGGAAGTCTCCCCTCATGCTCCTTCCTTCACGCCCTGGTGTTGGGGTGGGGTGGGGTGCAGACCTGGGATGCTTAAAAGCTATTGTGTAATGAAGGCCAGTGGCTGCATTCCCAAGCAGATGCGGAGAAATCAAAGCCCAAACAAGCCTCTCCCCTGGCTTCCTCTCTCCCCTTCCAACTAACTATGCCCTCCTGAAACCCAGGGGCCCCTCACCCAGAGCTTTCCAGCCCACAGAGCCTGGCCAGCCTGCCTGATCCCCACAGCACAGGGGTCCTGGCCAGGGTGAGCATGTGAAATACAGGCAGGGAAACAAGGTGGCTGTTAGGGACCAGAAATGTACAGATGAAGACTGAGGGCAGAGGCTCGGGATTGAGGACTGTGAGGAGGGGTCAGGGGAGAGGCTGAGACCAGAAATGAAATGGAGCAATACCAGAGGTCATAGGGAAGGGTGTAGGGCAGAGCCAGAGATGGGGGAAAGGGCAGGGAAAGAAAAGGGGCCACTTGCAGACTAGAGTTCGACAGGACTCAAAATGGTGAGTCAAGGAGCTGCATATATGGTAGGAGGCCCAGAGGGAGACCCTAGGAATGAACCAAGGTCAAGGCGGGGAGCAGACACAGGGAGGGGCTAGGGCCACAGGTGGAGCTGAGCAGAGAAAGGCAGAGCAAGGTGGGAGCCGAGGTCAGGTTGGGGATGTGGGGCTGGGCCAAGGGGTTAGTGAGGAGTGAACCTGGCTAGAGAGGCAGTAAGGGAGACAGGGTAAGGGGGCTGCTGGGAGGGCAAAGGGGCAGAATCCAGAGGCAAGATGAAGCTGCAAGGGTAGGCTGCCCTGGGGCAGGTAGGTATGAAGGAGGGGCAAGAACAGGTGCAGGACACAGTGGGCTGGCCTAGCTGGTCTAGGAGTGAGCAGGCAGCAGCCTGGGGGAAGTCACAAATGTGGGACACCTCTGAAGGCTGCAGGAGAATGGCCTGAAAGGCCCAAAGAGGCCCTTGACTGCTTTTAGGAAGGTCATAAAACACAGGTGGTCTCGGGGAGTGGGGAGCTGGAGAAATATGAATCAGATGGGAGGGTGGATCTGGGAGTCTTGGTGAATAACTGAGAGAGGGAAGAGTCTCAGAAGCAGAACTTCTTAGCAGGAAGCTCCAGCAATGAAGGAACAGAAGTTCTGAGGATTCCCCATGAGGGAAGACTTGAGGTGCTGATCCCATGGCAATGAAGGGCTGAACTGATTTGGGAGCAGGAAGCTTGGGGTTGAAGGGCTCGGGCCCAGGGTCCTTACGATGTGCAGCTGCAGGTAGTCTCCAAGGCCGGAGGCGCTGTCCACCCGCACCAGCACAGCGCTCCGCTGGTGGGTGCTGAAGCCCACAGCCAGGCGATCCATCCTCGTGCTGGGCCTGTCATTGGGGGGCCACGTATAGGTGATGAGTGCTCCCCCCTTCCCAAAGATGTATGTGGTCCCAGCTGCAGAGAGAAGGAAAGGGAGACAAGAAGAAATGACATCAGGAGGACGAGGTCAGCAGGTCCTCAGGGTTGTGACCAGAGAGGGATGGAACCCCAGGTCTAGATGTGGGACTTCAGCTGTGATACCCACAGCAGCCACCAGCCCCGCCACCCCAGGGAGCAGTTGACAGGCGGGTGCCTGGGTGAGAGCCTGTGCACGCGCACAGACAGATGTAGCTGCCTCATCAAGAAGTCTAGCTTTAATTACAGCAAAACGGAGAGGTAATAGAGTGACACAGAGAGAGAGCCCAGAGAGAAGCTGCAAGGAGACTGAGAAGACGAGAGTGCTGTGGGCAGGAAAGACCCAGGGGGCCCGGTCCTGACTAGCTCCACTTCTCCCAGGTCTGGCAGAGGTGACAGATCCAAGGTGTGTGCTTCTTTGGGGCCAGAGTTGAGCAGGCACCAAGGAACCCCAGGTGATGGCAGGAAGATGAGCAGAGCTGTGTGCAGCTCTGACTCACAGTCAGAGCTGGTGCCCTCCAACATCTCCCTGTCCCCACCCCTCTCCTGGCTTGCCCAGGACTCCCTGCTTCCGCCCTCACCCAGGGGACTGCCTGGGTCCCAAAGTAGGAAGGTCCTGGAGCCCTGCCCAGAAAGGAAGAGACAGCCATGGGTTGGGGGGTGGGGGGAGGGGAGAGGGGAGATTGACAGCCAGAGAAGGAAGGAGGCAGAGAGACAGATGGACAGAGAAGGACAGAGAGGGGTGTAGGTGAGAGAAACGGGAGAGTGGGAGCCGGAGATGAAGGCTCCCTCTCCCAGCCCTCCCCCACCCCACCCTCTCTCCCCTTCTCCTTCTCTTCTTCGCCAGCCGGCTGCTGGGGGCGGGTGTGAGGTCCCTAACGATCTCAGCCCCAAAATAAACCCCATTAGTCGCCATGTTCCCTCCTGCGGCTGACTGAGCTCTCTGGGGGTGGGGGTGGGGGGCTGGTCACCCAGTTTCCCGGAAAGGAGCCTTGTCTGGGAGGCCTGAAGGACTAGTACTCCACAGCCTGCAGAGAAGGGAAGGGAAGAGAACAATCTTGCATTCTTTAGAATATAAATGGAGCAGATGAGATTCATAAAATGCTTAATTAAATAATTAGCCACTAACGACTCCTCACAAAGCACTTCTTATGGGGAGAGGGGTTCAAGGGAGGACTTAGAGAGGGAGACAGACAGATGAGGCCTAAGGGTAAAAGCCTAGAGGGGGAGAAAAATGTCCGTCTGGGGGTGGGAGAACTCTGGAGTGAGGAACTAGTAGCCTGCGGGGGCAGGAGGGCCTGCAGCACTTCTAAGGAGCAGGCCTTGCCAGCAGCCAAGGTGGTGGCCCAGTTGGTAACATTAGGCTGGGTTCCCTCAGGTACCATGGGGTCTCTCGCCTCAGGGACTTGAACCCCCTTGTAGTTGGGTCAATCAGGTGTGAGGAGCCTCCATCCCAGGGAGCTCCTAGGACCCCAAAGGGGAGGGGCTGCCTGAGTTTCTTGTGGGGAGCCACCATCTGCAGGCCCAGGGAGGGGCTGAGGACAGAAGGGAAGATTGTGGCCTGGTTCCCAAAGAGGTCTTGAGGCCAGCAGGGGGTTGAGGTTGGGGGAAGCAGGAGCCATGGGTCCCCTTGCTGTTCCTGAGAGCACCCACCATCAACATCTTCCATCTCCCCAGAGTGAGAGGTGACCCCAGGAGGAAGGGCAGGAGGGAAAGAACCATCGGGATGTCTAATAACTGCCATTTCACCTCTGCCTGTTGGCCAGGAAAGCACCCCCAGCAGACAGAGGGGGCTTGGCTTTGCCCTCTCCAGATCCAGGTGTCCTTTCTACCTGAGGGCCCTGGAGGCACAGTGGTGAGCACTGAATCCTCAGGATGGGCCCCCAAGTCAAGGGTGGAGAGTTGGCTGACAGTGGGGTATGCAGTGAGCCCCACCCCCACACCATGTGGTCACCTGCCTGGAAGGGCAGGGCCTGGAGGTGGGGAGCCCAGTAGGCCTCAGCCAGTAACAGTCTTTCCACTCCCAGCACTGCAGTACTCCGGAAAATCGGCTGTTTCCATGACAACTGTAATACCCAGGGTCCTCCTCCCCCCTCCACACAAGCTGCACATCTGAATTTGGGGGGTGGGGTGGGCCAGGGGAGCAGAGATGCTGACCTTCCTCCACACACATTCCTACCCTCACCTCCCTGATCAGAGGCTGCAGCCTCTTCACCCCTGGGCTCCAGGGCCTCCCATTCAGAGAAGGCTTTAGTGGGTTTCTTGGTCCCTCAGACCGGGGAAAGAAACCCAGTCTACCTGCAGGCTGCCTCCAAATCCCCCAGGTCTAGGAGAAAAGAGGCCCTTTCTCTTCACTTCCCAGCCCAGATCCCAGACAGCAAGCACATCACCATGGACAGAGCCCTGTCTGTGCCCAGAGAGGGCGGGAGGAAAAAGCCGGCCAAATGCCTCACTGGGCAGTGAGGCAGGAGGGATCAGAGGCGGTGTCCAGCGCCCAAGCCCCCAGGCCCCACACCCACACACAGGCAGCGACGCACCCAGCTGCACACAAAGACCCAGCGTGGAGAGGCAGACCCCCGACAGGAGACGAAGCAGTCAGGAAACATGGCGGTGAAGGCACAAAGACAGACCATGGAAGGCGGCCCCAGGACAGGGACTGGCCAGGCGTGGGACAGGGCGAACGCGTCCCCACTCCCGAGGCCCGTGGCGCACAGGCTGCCCAAGCCCAGACCTCCCCTGGGATTTATCACCCAGCTGTTCTCACACTGCAGCCAGTTTATTATGCTGGGCGGGCCTCTTAAAGCCTAAGGGCGTTTATTACACTGTTGGGGGACGGGGCGGAGAGACTCTTCTTGGGCAGAAGAGGTGAAGGATGAATGGTTTATTGGACTGGGGCGGCAGTAATTACCCTGGGGAGACATTTCTCTCCCAGCACCGCGGCTGCCTCCGGAGCGCAGAAGGCTGGGGTTCGGAGACCGCTGGGCTGGGAGGCGGGGCTTCCACCAGGCCCCTCCCCAGCCGCGCTCCGGAGGCGCCTCCAGCCTCTCACCCCGGCGAGCTGTCCTTGGCCCTGCCCACGGACTCCCCCAGGGAAGGCACAGCTGCCTTCTAGGAGACACGGAGCCCAAAATAGGGCACCACATCTAGAACCTCTGACAGGCTCCAGAAAGGGTTTGAAAGGCAAGAGAGGCCTGAGTCAAGGCCCAAAAATGTTGCCCAAGGGTGGTGTAGACCAGTTGTTTTTAACCTTCCTAGGAAACCACCAGTGAGCTGAATTGTGCATAACATTTCAGAGAGAACTACACACCTGAAGCCTAAGGCAAGAAAGCCTCTGGCCAAACACAAGATGCCACAGGCCCAGGGTTGGCATCTTCTGCCCACTCCCAATATAGTCTCCTCAATACCTCCTAGACCCAGAAATTCACTGATCCAGTGAAATACTCTAAATGTTCAAGAATCTTCCATGCAGTCCCACACACACCTGCATTCTAGAAAAAAACCAACCAACCATTAATAATGGTTAGCTAACCCAGACCCAAACAACATAATCATCCATGTAGAAAACCACCCATGCAGTGATGCCCCTGTGGTTAAAACTACATGTGCAGAACCTCTGCCTGCCTGTGTCCCTGCAGCATCCGAAGCCATGAAAGAAAACCTTCTGGAAGATCTAGACTTGTGAGAAGATAAAACATCCTGCACAACCCAGAAAAGCCATGGCCCTGGTGCTCACAGCCCACACCAGCGCTTTGTACATGAACCTTTACATCCCGGACGGGGAGATCTCTACTGGTCCAGATCCCTGCGCTCAGCTGTCTCTTGATCTAGGATCCCAGAACACAGTCTTTCAATTGTTAACCCCCTGCTTGGCCATAAACCATCCAGTCAGAAATCCGAGTTAACACACCCTGTTCAGAATCAAAATAAATGCTAGCCCCCTTTATAAGCTGGAGTGATAAACCTGGAACCCATGGAAGCTACCGACTCAGAACTTAGCAGGGATTGACCACTCCATTCCTGGCCGAAGAGTACCAGAAATGAACACGGTGAGGTGGGAGGAACCTCAAGGACTCTGAAACCAGAATTGGGGATCCAGGACCAGGAGAGTGTCGCCCCTGGGCTCAGCTCATTTTTAGGACCCAGGTGTGCCAGTCCTCCCATGCCCCAGACAGACATCAGGTACAGGAGTGGCAATGGGTGTCTGGCAGATAAGGACATTATGTAACAGGAGGGGTTGGGGGGGATGGCAGGGTAAATGGGGGATAGTGTGAAGAGAAGAGAGGAGAGGACAAGTAGAAACACAGTGAGACCCCAAAAGAAGGCAAGTGGAGAAGCTGGTGCAGAAAGGAGAGAGGCTGCCTCCCACTGGGGATGCTAGGGAGACACTGGGCAGAGAGGAAGCCTGGCCTGGAAAGGCCTCTTGAGCTGGCCTGGTCCTCTAGCCAAGTGTAGGGTTCCAAAAAGAGCCTGTCTTTTCACCTTTCCCACCATGGTTAATGGTTAATGGGAGCAAAGGTGGGGTTTAGCCAGGACAGGTGGCCTCATCCCTTCTCCTCCTTTCCTTGGGTCCTCATCCTTCCTCTCAGCTGCCCCACCCTTCACAGGTTCCTCCCCCACACCTCCCACCCCCTTCTATCATCATCCTTGAGCACCCTCCAGATGACTCCTCCTGTTTCCACTAGGCACTGGTCCTCTTTCTCCTCTGCGCAGCAAAGGGGTGGCTGTCTCCGAGGCAATCCCAAGGCCAACATTCCATACCCTGTCCCCCATACTCTTCTGGCCACTTTCACTCCCTCTGTCCAGCTTTTGCTCCTTCACAGAATCTTTCTTGGGCACTCTGGCTCCCAGGCCCTCCTTTCTACCTGCTCAGGGTCCCTCAGCCAGTTCCTCTCTCCTACACCTTCCTCTTCCACACTCTCTTCATCCTGCAAAATCCCCCAGTATCCCTGACTTCCTTTACCTGTCTCACTCCTTCAGCTTTGTCTCACTGCCCAGAAAGACCATGGCCTATCTGGGCACCTTTGGGGGCAACACTGGGCCTCGAGGGAGCCAGAAGGAGACAATGAAAGAGGGAGGAAGGTAACAAAGAGCCAGAGAGTTCCTGGGGAGGGGGAGGGAGTTAAGGTCCAGGAGCAAGGGTTTGGGTGGGGTCGTGGAAGAAGAGAAGGAAACTGAAGAGTGTTGCCTGAGAGGAGCCAGGTGGGACAGAGATAAGATGAGGCAAACTGTGTTGGGGATGAGAGAATAAAAGAATGGAGTAAAGAGTTTGAAGGAAGTGCTCCAGAGAAATTGGATGAAGAGAAAACGGAAGCATGAAAAGGGAAATAGATAAAGTAGGAGAAAAGGAAGAAGACCAGCAAATGAGCAGAAAGATTGGAGGTGATACGGTGGCACAACTGGGAAGCAAAGATGGACTGGCATGGAGTAAGAATGGGAAGGCAACCAGGGTCACAGATGGGAAGGGCGCAAAATACAGGAATGGAAGATGATGGAGGAACAAAAATGGAGTAAAGAATGAGAGGCGATGGAGAAACAGAAACAGGAAGTGATGAGGGTACAAGGATAGGAAAGGAGAGAAGTGCAGAAATGGGAGGCCACCTGGGTACAGAGAGAGAACTGATGAAGGCACAGCAATGAGAGGGAATGGGAGCATGGAGGTGTCAGAGAACTCCGATGGGAGGTGATGAACATGGAAGGTGAGGAGAGAGGGGCACAGAGGGGAGAGGACATGGATAGGAGGACAGATATGTGAGGTGTTGAGAGCACAGGGATGGGATGAGATGGGATGGGATGGGATGGGATGGGATGGGATGGGATGGGATGGGATGGGAAGGGATGAGATGGGATGGGATGGGATGGAGGCACAGAAATGGGAGGTGAGAGAGGTACAGAGATGGAGGTAATGGGGCTACCCTCTGAAAGGTAATGACAAGGTGCAGAGATGGGAAGTGATGAGTAGACTAAAATGGGACGTGAGGAGGTCCCTGGGATGCAAGTGACAGAAGCTCTGAGATGGAATGTGGAGGGACTGAGGTGGAAAGTGATGGGCTTAAATGAGCTGAAATAAAATGTAAAGAGGGCTGGACGTAGAAGGTAATGGGGAGGACAGAGCTTGGGAGTGATGGGGGCACAGAGTATGGAGGACAGAGATGGAAGGTGACAGGTACAGAAGTGAGAAGAGATGGCATGGAGAGAATCTTAGGCATCTAAGATATGAAGTAATGGGGGGCCTGAGATGGGGCTGAGGAAGGATGGAAATGAGAAGGTGATGGGGTCTGAGAAGGAAGGTGAAGTTTTTCAATGGATGGTTATGAGGGGCAGAGATAGGAGGTGATTGTAAGTGGACAGTGATAGAGAACTGACACAGGAGGGGAAGCCTGGAAACGGGAAGTGCTGGGCCTACAGAAGTGAGATGCTGGGGGTCAGAGGTAGAGACAGAGCAGAGATGAGGGGACATGGAGGGGAGACACTAGAGATAAGGGGAAGGAGGATGGGAGAATGGTGAGACAGTGGAGTGAGTTGGGAGGTAATGGAAGGCCAGTCGTCAGAAAAGAAGGGAAGGTTGTTGGAGGGATGGAGATAAAACAGAGACATACATGAAGAGGTCAAGGAGGAAGAGATATGTCAGAGGCAGAGATGACAGATGTGACAGAGGTGGGAGGGAGGTGAAGGGGGAGAGATGACAGACCAGCGATGGAAGGGTGAGGGTGAGGCAGAGGTGGAGGCAAGACAGATGGAGAGATGATAAGGGGCCGAGATGGAGGAGGTGATGCGGAAGAGAAATGGAAGGCAGAGCTGCACGGAGAGGATGAAAGGACAGACAGGGCGGGGAGGGTAAGGAAGTAGAAGGAGATAATGAACCAGACCTAGGGGTAAGCAGGTTTAGGTGAGGCGAGGAAGCAAAGTGCTGAAGACAGAGATGAGGGTGATGGGGGAGAGGAGAGATGGAGGCAAGGGTGGGGCTGAGATGATGGGAGCTGGAGATTGGAGGTGAAGGGGCTCCGGGACGCAAAGCAGGGGGGCCAGACTCGGCGTGCACAGCTGGGGTGGGGCCCACGGGGGCCCGGCTGCGCACACGGGAAGCCCCCCCGCCCCCGGGGCCAACCGGGTGGCCGGCATCGACAGTGCCACTTACCGTGGCCGCCGCGGGTGAGGAAGGGCATGCGGTTGATGGCGATGGGCACGGTGCCGTGCTTGCTGTGGAAGTGGTGGACGTGGTGGGTGGTGCTGAGGCTGGAGGAGACCCGGGCCCCCTCGGCCGCCCCCAGCAGCAGCAGCAGCAGCAGCGGCAACAGCAGCAGCAGAGGTGGCGGCGGCGGCGGCGGTGGCGGCGGCGGCAGGGGCCCAGCCAGGGCGGGGGGGCGGCGCGGGCACCCCCCCGGCCCGCTCCCCCCGGGGGGCATTTCGGCCCGGGGGCGACCGCCTCACAGCCCCATGGCCGGGGGCGGGGACGCGGGGCTGCGCAGCCCCGCGAAGCCCCCCTCCGGCTCCGAGCTCCGGGAGCGGGGTAGGGATGAAGCGGAGGTAAACCAGGGCCCAAGCCTCGGTCCGGAGCCAATAAAATCAACTGGATCCCGCCGGGAAATCGGGGGTCCGCGGAGCGGCAACACCAAGGTCCAGGATGCCTGGGTCCATCGCGAGGAGCTAGGGGTCTCTCTGCATCCCGGCGGGGTCGGAGCGGCGCAGAGGGCCGTCAGAAACCCGGGGGAGCGCCCGGGGGAGGGGGCATGGTGCCGAGTGGAGAGGGAGGGGAGCGCGGGGGCCAAGCAGGGAGGGGAGAGCGAGGGAAATCCTGCGGAAAAACCGAGCCGGGGAGGAGGGCGGTGCGGGCTGGAGGAGAAAAGAGGGACGGAGGCCTGGTTCTCCCGAAAGCAGGAGACCGACGGCGACTAGAGCCGGCCGAGCTGCTGCTGCCGCTGCCGCCCGACGGAGGCCGGGGGAAAGGAGGGAGCGGCCGGGGGAAGGGGGGCGGGAGAAGGGGGAAGGGAAGCAAATCCGGGTGAGGGGGGAATGAAGGGATAGGAGAGGAGGGGAGAGGAGAGGAGGGGAGCGGGGCTGAGCAGAGGAAAGGCGCGAGCCTGCGAGATTCCGGCGGAGAGATGGAGGCAGCGGAGTGTTGCTGCAGAGGCTGAGAGGGCTGGAAGGGAGAGGGAGGGAGGGAGAGAGGGAGAAAGAGAGGGAGGGAGGGAAGGAGAGCGGAGAGGGGAGGGGAAGCGCGGGAGGAGGAGGGGGCAGGGCAGAGGGACCAGAGCGGCTCCCGATCTGCGGGCGGCGCTGGGCAGCTCCGCCGCGCGGCACCTGGCTAGCCCGCTCGCCGCTCGCCTCTCCTCTGCGCGCGCCCGCCCCTCCCCCGCGCCTGGACGCGCGCGCTCCTCCTGCACCCCCCTCCTCGAGAAGGGACCCTGCTGAATAATGGAACGGGATTGAGGCTAGCAAGAGAGGCCACTTTCTTCCTCCCCGCCCACCCCACCTGGATGAACCCCAATAATGCTCCCTGGCACAGCCTGCTGAGATGCCGCGGCGGCCACCTCTGCACGCACCCCTCAGAACGCACACGCACACTGAGATGTGTACCGGCTTGGGTATGGAAACATCCACGTGCCCATACGGGCACAGTGTGCGGGCAGGCACACAGGCTCAGACACATACATGGATGCATGTGCTCACAAACATGGGCACACCAACTCACTCTCAGGGGAGCATGTACACATGCTCACCGGGCATACATGCGTGCACACACACGTTTGATCACAGGCCATGAATGGCCAACATACACACAGACACCCCTGCCCTCCAAGCTCACCCTCCAAAATAGGGTCCACAGCATACAGTGCACCCAGAGCCTTCAGGTACTCAGGAGTAAGACATGCCACACACATACAGCTCCCCACCACCTCCCCAAAAGGCTGCTCCCCCAGCCCCTTGCACAAGCCTCTCCTGGACTCCTCCAATCTTTCCTCTCCATTCCCACTGCCCCTCCCCTGGCTCCAACCTCTCTCTCCATGGTGGAGTCTAGAGGACACCTGCCCACGGAGTGTCCCACTTAGGACAAAACCCTTCCTGGGCCACGAATGTCAAGCTGAGGAAACCACTTCTCCTTCAGGATGCCCTCCAATTGGGATCTGTCCCCCAAACTTTTGGACGCCTCTGGAAAGCACCTGTGGCCCCAGAGGTAAGCACAGAGACTCCTTTCCCATCACCCGGTATGCACCAACCTGCTCAGACAGCGGAGAGGGTGGGAAGGCAGAGGGTAGAGGAGAAGGGAAAGGAGAGAGGTGGAGAGGGCACCTGGGGGAGCTGAAGAAACAGTGCAGCAGAGTGAGGAGGAGGGCTGGGTAAGGAAAGGACAGGAGGCAGGGGTGGGTGAAGTGAGAAAGGGGAGGGGCTGGAGAGAGCTGGCTCCTGCTTATTGATTCTGAACTCCATTTGGGAGCAAAAACTGTCACCACGGGCCCCATGTGCCACCCCCAGTTCCAGGATGTAATCAGTACCCAGGACATCTCCCCAGTGCTGCTGCCAGTCCTCCACCCCTACTACATGCCAGGGCTGGATTTGGACCCCAGGCCTTTAGAAGTGAAGAAAGCGGTCCTCAGAGGCACCCAGAGGAGGCTTCCGGTGATGCAGTGCTGGAGGAGAGACTGCAGGCCAGGAGCAGGGCTGGGGCCCCCAGAGGCCACGTCCCCCTGACCTCTCTATCCCATTCTTGGGCCCCTGGATCTGGAATATAGACTGACACAGCTCTGAGCAGGCAGAAAATTTATGGTCCCACAGGGAGGGAGGGAGGAGCTGGTGGCGAGAGGAGAGGAAGGGAAACCGCCTAGAGGCCAATCAATACCAGTGAGTGGGAACTGGAGAAAGATGGGGGTGGAGGGCAAGGTTGAGAAGGGAGGGGGAGACATAGAGGGTAAAAAAGAAGGGAGAGACAGAGGTGTGCAAGAGATCAATAGAGGCTGCAGAGATGAACAGAGACAGGGAGGCAGAGATGGTAAGGAACTGACTGCCGGGAGAGGCAGGAGACAGGCTCTGAAAGACAGAGGAGCAAGCAGGCCTGATGGGAACACCTCAGTCCCAAATCTCAGGCCTGGGAAGTGTCTCCTTTTAGCCACCCTTTCTCATTTCATATTCTCTTTTTCATTCACTGTCCACTTTCCTCCATCATATCTTTTCTCTCCTGTCTTCCCAAAGGAGATACTCATAAGCCTTAAAGGAACACAAAGTTCACTGCACCCCCAGGAGTAGCCCCCATGTCACAAATGGAGAAATTGAGGTGGTAAGTGGGGAAAAGTTGTTCTGCAGGTGTGACCTCTCCTCACCCTAGTGTCTTCCCCACCAGAGAGCTCCAGCCCGCAGCCCCACCCTTCAGAGGACAGGACCTGCTCCTTCCACCTTTGCCATTTCCACCCTCCTTCCTCTCTTGAGACCAAGACCTGCCTGTGCCCCCAGGGCCTCCCAGGGGTGAAGGCAGAGCTAACTGAACAGGTCTCTCTGCTGGGTTCCAGCTTGACCTTATATATCACAGGGCCCCAAGAAGACGTGCCATAGAAAGAGAGCATGAAAAACCAGAGACAAGCTAGGAAGGAGGAGTAGCCCTGGGAGAAGAGAGGATTGGGCCCCACTCCCAAGATTCCTGCCCTGCCCTCCAGGGGCGGAGATCTCAGCATTACCCCAGAGCCAGAGCTCAGAGCAGCAACACACTGAGCCCCGTGTGGCCCCCAGGTTGCACCCACCTTGTCTTAGCTCCACAGCTTTGTAGAGGCCAGTGCTTGGGGATGGTGACGACTCCCAAGATGCGCCCTGCTCCCCAGCCCCAACTCTCCCTCCCTCCCACCAGCCTGGAACCCAAAGAAGTTGCTCTTCCCATCCCTGCTGAAAGGTGGCACAACCCCCACTTCCCATCCATCTCATGCCCCCTTTTCAGAAGGCTCCACTGTGTGGGAGTGAAGCAGTGGCGACGGGCAGCAGCACTTCGTGATCCTGATTTCTTCCACCCCAGGCAAGAAGTGCCCACCATGGGTACCACCACCACTCCCCTGGGGACTAAATGAGCAGCAGGAAGTGACAAACAGGCGCACCTAAGTTCCAGCCGAGCTCTACCATCGACCCTCTATGACTTGGGGTGAGTAACTGCCTCTTACTGAGGCCTGGGTTTCCTTATCAGTTAAACACAAAGCCCACTGCCTTCTCTGAAGATCAAATTAAAAGGGCTTTGTAAGCTGAAAAACATGAAACTATTAGTGGGGACTGTTACCATTAAGCAACGAAGTTACCATCGTCTCCAGATCTGTGCAAAGCTGAGTTAGCTGGAGGGGAAGAGGTCCAGCCACAGCCAGGTCTCCATGCCTTGGCATTGAGGGCTGGAACACCCTCAACTGGCCATTGTCTGGAGGCTTTGGAAGGCACAGAGAGCAGCAGGTCAGGTGAGGAAAATCTTGGGGGACAGAGTGGGGATGTGGTGGTACCCAAGGGCTGGACATGCCTAAGAACATAAGGAAAGCACTGAGGGAGATGGGGTAGACATTTTTTCAAAGAGGAAAGAAAAACTAACACCACCCAAGAGCCCCTGGACCCAGTAGGTTTCTCCCGTAAGAAACTCAGGACTCATGCCCAGGTGACGAAGGTCCAGCAGTATGGTATGGAGGCAAAGGCACTGACTGGGGTCTCACCCCAAATCTGCTATGAACTACTTCCAGAAATCGACCGTCCCTCTCCAGTCGTATTCCATGTCTGTAAAATGGAGACGCTCCGTGATGTGTGTGTGTGTGTGTGTGTGCATGTGTGTGTTTCTTCCCAGGCAGCTGACTTTTCTGCTTGGTCTCTCAGCAGGACCCCAGGGAAGATGATTCAAGCGATGCTGAGGAGGCTGCACTCTGCCCACCCACTCCAGCCCCATCATCCAAGGGAAACGCCAAAGCTACCCCACAGAGTAGAAGGTTGCCTTTCCGCCATTCCTGCCTCAGCTGCCCTCCCTCTGCAGGGCTCTAACCAGCTGCTGGCTACCAACCGCTAGGGACTGGGAGCTGCTGCTGAACCTGCCCTCTCTGGGGAGGGGCCTCAAACAGAATGCAAGTTGGCAAGCAAATGTCCAGCCTGGGAGGAAAAGAACCAAGCGAAGACAGTAGGGAGTGACACTGTAGCTCAAGGGGACAAACTGCTGCTGGGATGCTTGGGGAAGAAAGAGGAGCCCATTCCAGGCAAACCGGCTGTCCAGCAGCCTAGCCTCCTGGGAGCCTCCAAAGCCTGTCCTCTGGGGTGTGGTCCTGCTCTCAGCAGGAAATAACAGATTCCCACTTCATGCCCTGAGGGCATCAAAGGGGGTGCAGGTTGTTAACAGCCCCCCTCCCTGTGCAATAGTGTGTCTGCGTGAGATACAAATACATGTAAGGCCATCACCAAAACCACACAGGACGGCAGCAAGTTCACCCCACTGAGGCCAACACCTTTGGTTCTAGGTGAAGGGATCAGGGTCCCATCAGCTGAGAACAAGGAGGAGAGGCTATCTATCAGTGGGCCCCTCCAGAGCTTCAGGCAGCAGCAATCCTGCACAGTCCCAGGAGAAAGACCCTATGAGGGGACAGCAGGCCGCAGCTCCCCTGGGACTCTGCAGACAAGGGATGAGAAGGAAGCAAGCAACACAGCTCCTGAGTGCTCAGAGGCCCTCTTTCCTCCCTGGCAGCCCCTACAGCTGGGAATGGACCCTGGTCTCCCCAAACCATCCCCAGCCCTCCCAGGCACTCACGATCATTGCAGACAGGGCCTCCGTAGGAAGTCATGGTGCAGTCGCAGGTGAAGCCATCCCACTGCTGCAAGCAGACGCCCTGGTTGGCACAGGACTCTTCAGTGCAGGTGGTGCTGGGGCCTGGAAGGGGCAGGAGAAAGGAACACCCCCGGCTCAGCCAAGCCCCCTCTCTCCCCAGGAGGTGTGGAAGCTTCAGAGTCAGGCAGAGAGGTCCTACTCTGAGTTCTGCCTGGCTGAAAGGGCCAAGTACTGATGAGAGGGATTGGGGCGGACGGGTCAGGTCTGCGACGCTTGGCCTTGGACTGTGATAAGGGGCCAGGGTGTGAGACAACAGGGAGGGCAAGTGACCCTTCACACACCTGTATCCCTGCCCCAGAACTGTGGGGGCAAGCTCCCATAAGGCCTGAGAAGGAAGGCCCCTTTGCAGAGCAGAGGCTACCTGCCCTGGTCTGCCTCTGCAGCTGGCGGTCCTGTAGCCAGTAGGGCCACGCCTCACTCCTCCACCCTCCACTCACCATCACAGCCCCTCTCCACCTGCCCAATGCGGTGCAGGGCGTCGGCGATGAGGTCTGGGAGGCGTCCGTTGAGGTCCACTGAGGCCAGGCAGCCCTGAAAGCCATCCCGGGAGGCCACCAGCTTGGGCAGGTTGCTGAACATACTCTTGCTCAGACCGCCAATGTACAACTCCCCTGCAAAGGGAGTGGGGTCAACCAAGGCATCCAGGTTCCCATTCCCTTCCCAAGACAATGGCATCTGGCTGTCAGGTCCTCCCAGCCCTCTCGGGCTCTCTGCGTTCCATCCCAGATTCCAGGTCCTTAACAGAGATCCAGAGACCTGCACAACCCGCACCCTCCGACACCTCTTCCTTCTCCACTTTGCCATCTGCCTGCTCCCCTCCCAGAGAAGCCCAGATGCCTGGGAGAGTGGGGGCTGGGGGACAGCTGGAGGAACCTGCTCTGTGCTCTCTCCCACACATTTGATTCCAGTTCCGGCCCGTAATCAGGGCCTTTCATAGATGCGCAGCCCGATCCCCTCCACCCCCATTCCCTCCCTCCCAAAGTTTCCCATTCCCAGAACTCATTCAAGCCTTTCCCAACTCTTGGGCTGTCTCCTAGGGAGTTCAAAGCCCAGCTCCCTTCCCCCAACAACTAGGGCTTGGCCTTGGGACTCTGGGATGTTCTCCGCAACACCTGATCCCCTGCCATAGAGCCTAACCCCTGGAATCCCTGGAAGCCCTGGCCAGCCCACAGCCCAGCTTCAGTCAAGACACTGGTCAGTCTGCTGCCCTGGCCACAGGCTCAGTACAACACAAGACCCGCCAAGAAAACCCCTGGGTTTGCTGGCACTTTGGATTCTCTGTGACACATCGCCCCCTTCTGAGAGCAAGGGGAATTCACAGCACTATGTCGGGAGATCTCACAGATCTCAGATTTGGGGGAGTGGGGCAGTTAATTCCATGGTCTCTGAGGACCCTCCCCAAGCTCTGACAGTTTGAGTCAGGCTGACGCCCAGGGGTTCCTATGGGGCTGAGGGCTACTTTGGGCGTGTGCAAGAAGTAGATCACATTGCCCTCAGTAGGCTCTGGAGAAGCTGCATCTTTCCTGTCCCAATGCTCAGGCCTTAGCTCACCCTCCTCTTCCCTGATCTCTCAGTTCACCCATTCTGGGGGCAGTCAATGACCGCTTCAATGACCACTGAAGAGGCCCTGGGGAATGTGGCACCCTGATGTGACCCTGGGCACACCAGGGAAGCCTACGTCCAAAATATCCCTAAGCTAGCCCAGCCAATGCCCAAGACAGGTAACTCGGGGACTCTAGCTCCTGCTACGTCCTTCGCCCCATATTGTCTACCTTACCCAGGAGGATGCTAAGCTCCCTATTCTCACTCCAGCCCTCAACGAACATAGGCTTCTCAACCTTGGAGGCCCAGGAGGTCCTTGGAGGGCCTGGGCTACCTACTCCTAGCTCTGAAATGAGGCCACCAAGCACCCTGTGAGATGCATCCTGCAACCAGGCATTCAGTGGTGAGATGCAGACTCGCAAGAGAGCCAAGCAGAACTTGAACAGGAAAATGTCAGGCTGGACATAGTGGAGACAGGGAAAGAGAGGTAGAAACTAGGGGCAGGGAACCGAGGGAAGCAGCGTCCCAGGAATGGGTACTCTCACTGGGGTGAGGGGTATCTGGGCTAGGGCCAGGCCTTTTCCAGAGGCCCCAGCCCCACCTTTGAGATCGAGGTTTCGGGCGCCATTGGAGTGCTGCGTGACAGTGCGGGAGTCAATCTTGAGCGTGTGCACGTTGCCTGGGTCCCTGGACACCACCACGTTGTGCCACTGGTTGTCATTGACTGGTTTGTCTGAGTTCCCCTTCATCAAGGACGGGCCATTCCCCAGGTCAAACACGTAGTGGATGTACCTGCCCCACAGTAGGGAGGAGACACGGGGTCAGGGTGGGGGTGATGCTGGGAAGGTAGGGTGAGGAGAAGCTATGGCTGGCAGGGGTCCTAGGTGCCATGGAAAGAAGGGATTGAGAGGGAGACCCCAGAATAGAGGGACCAAAACCAATGGCAAGAGTGCTATGGTGTGAGGTCCTGTCATGGGGAGAATGTAAGGAAGGAGGGCCACCAAGGAGCTGGCTCTTGTGACACAAGCTCACAAAAGGAGCTAGAGGGGAGAGGTTTGTGGGCCAGCAGGGTCCTCTGGAGGCAGGGACTGGGCTGCTCTGGGGTGGGGTCCCCTAAGGCAACAGAGGGGCAAGACTGACTTCTGCCTGTAGAGAAGATGACAGTGGACAGAGAACAGATATAACTGGGAACTCTGGCAAGGAAGCAGCTGGGGAGTCAGCAGAGTGGAAGAGGGCGTGCTTCTCCATCTTGGCTGAAGAGGGAGCCTCTCGACTTATGGTTGGGGACCTGAATCTTGACTTGTGATCTAGGGGGATCGGACACCTCAGCCAGTAGCTGGGGGAGCTGTATGTGGTTCAGCAGGGAGCGGGGGCCACTTCCTTGACAGCTGTGCAATGCCCAGCCCCTCACCCCTTGACCAGCTCGATGACAATGAAGTCATTGCCGTTGCCTGAGTTGAACAGGAGAAGCCCATCAGGGGCCGTGGTCTTGAACTGGAAGAACAGGTGCATGGAAGCATAGGCTTGGAGCGTAGCAAGGGCCAGGTAGCTGCTGCGACTCTTGAAAGTGACGGGATCGGCCACGATGGCACGCAGGCCAAAGCGAGCATTGAGCTCGCAGTAGGTGATGTCACCATCCTTGCACTGGTCCATGTAGGGCTGGCCGTTGAACACCAGCCCACTCAGGTGCCCGATGAAGTTGGAGGGCACCACGGAGATAAACCGCCGCTCCGTCATGATGCCCGTCTCAATGTTGTGGAACTCCAGCCGAGTATGGGCTCCTGCCATCTGTCCTGCTCAGGACAGGAGACCAAGATGAGGGGGACGGCTTTGGGGCAGGGCTGGGGCTTGGGTTCCCAGGAGCCCCCCCCCTCCACAGGAGGGCCACCCATGAGTGACATGAGCAGAGATGTCCTCAGCTAGGCACTAGCAGTCAGCACAGCTCCAAGAGGAGTGGCAGGACTCGCCAGTCAAGAGCCAACAGGCTGCCAGGGGAATGCTGCCTGCAGGGAGTTGAAATCGTTCCTGGGGTCCCGATGCCCATAACATTCACCCCGAAGGAGAAATGGCAGAGGCAGCTCTCCAGAACACCGCCCTAGGAACAGCAGCCCAGGCAGTGGTCACCAAGTACAACAGGGCCAAGCATAGGTCACTGGAGATGTGTCCACCTCCCTGGGCCCAGACCACCTACCCTCCACAGTCACGTTGTCCACAGACAGCTGCAGGCTCTTGCCACGCCGGACCACCCTCACCGTGTGCCACTCATTGTCATTGAGCTTGTGCCCCGCAAACAGCGTCTCGGGGCCTTTACCTGCGGCACCAAGGGGGGTGTGAGTAGGGCACCTATACATGCTCACAGCTGACTTCCTATATCACCTTGGACACACAGACAGCCTCCCCACCCCTGCACATGCTACATATGAACACATACATGGCCAATGGCTCATATTTGGCCATACAACACACTCATGAATACAAGTACACACACTCATGGCCTCCCATCACAGCTGGAGTCCATGCACACGCAGAGCTTTTATATCCCAGTCATACATCCACTCTCAGGACTGCCCTTTGTGTGACTTTAGGAGGTGCCATGCACATAGAATATTAAGCGAATGGTGCCTCTAGAGTACCCTGAGGCCCTGCACACAGACACCCACACCTATGACCAACATACTCTTCCCCCAGATTGCTAAGGGCCTTCAGTGAGTGTGGCCAGAAGCTGTATTCCGTGTATAAACACAGACCTAAAACTCAAAACTTCACAGTACCCAAATGTAAATGCAAGCCCACAGCTTCAGCCTCCACGCACATACCAGCTCCTCCATCTACAACGGGACCCAATGGGACCTTTCTACATACACATGCCTGGTTAACGTCACACACCAGCTCACGCCACCATATGTACTGCCCATAAATATGCAGGATGGCCAGAGAGGGGAAGGTTCTAGTTCTTAGGAATTATGGCCATTGACTCAAGACCAGGCTTATCAGCTTCCAGAGTCTAAAACAAAACATACTTATCTTTCAAATGCTGCTGGACTTTGTAGCACTCCCTGGTCATCCCCGGGCCGCCCAGTGCTCACTCCAGCACACACACAGCATGCCACACACACATGAAGAGCAGGGTGCCTGTGCCCAGCACACACAGTCTCTGTGCCTGGGCCTACCACGTGCATGCGCTCGCCCACATGACCCCAAGCCACACCATGCAGAAACACCCTGAGACAGAGCATTGAGCCCAGGCGCACTGGGATGTCTGGAGATGTCCACCTGCTCACTCTCCATCTCACCCCTGCTGAGAGCCCTCACTGTCACCACAGAAAGAGCCCCCATTTGGCAGAAATTCACCCCAGTTGGCACAGGAACTGAGGAGAGCTCCCTTCACACTCTCATCCTCTTTCCCGCATACCTCGCCTTCCCCCTTGTGGCCAACTCTGGAGATGCAGCAGCTTATTCCAGCCCCTCTCAGGCTCCTGCCTGCCAGCCCTTAGGACCTCAGAGCATCCCGCCACAGGTGCTACCCAAGTCTCTGCCCCAGCCCTTGATTTCTACCTCCTCCCCACCCTCCTGCTGACTTGGGCAAAGGGTGTTCTTGTCTCTCCCTTCCTAGACCCAGTGAACATCCTGACTGCAGGCCCTCCCCCAGCTCTCCTTGGCTCTGCTTCATTTGGTCCCTCCTGCCTTCCACAACCACCCAACTCCACCCCACTGCCTGCACCCCTCCCCACACCCAAGGCCCAACCACCACTCGAGCCAGCTGCTCTTCCTCCCGGCCTCCCTCCCTAAATCCCAGCGTCCAGCATCCCAGTCCCCTTGGGTCTCTGCAGAAGAAGAGGGAAGCCACTTACTGGGTGCGCAGCCGACGCGCAGGCAGTCTGGGGGGGCCATGGGGCGGGCAGAGGGGAAGGGGAGACAAAAAGGTAAAACAAGTTTTTTTTTTTTTTTTACATCCTTCACAGGGAGGGGTGTCTGCGGGCGGGGTTCCCCCCAGGGCCACTTTCCGGGGACCACGCGTGCCCAGGTGCCCTCTTCCCTTCCTCAGTTAGACCCCTGTCCCTCCTGCCCCCAAGAGGGCTCCAACCCTCCCCAGAGCTGGAAGGCAGGGCAGTCAGATGATGTGAAGAGGGCTTGTGTCCCCCTTCTTAGAGGGGACTAGACCTCTATTGTCTGAGGGAGACGGGCACCTTGGGAATCCCAGTCGTACAGGGGATCAATGGGGGCTGAGGGCTTGACCAACCCCACATCTCCCCTGTCTTTGGGAGGGAGATGGATGGGGAGAGCCAGAGTCCCTGCATCCCCTGCTCTGGGACGACTCCCTCCTCAGAGTCCAGGTGTGACTTGTCACTCCCTGTTCCCCTCTGGGCTCTGAGCTAAATGGAGGGGTCTGCCCCAGGGCCCCCTTCCCGAGGCCATACACCTCCCAAAGCCCCAGGGGCTAGCACCACCCCTACAGGAACCTTCCTTCCACCCCTTCCTATCGTGGGAAATGCCAGGCTGCCACTGGGGATGGATCAGGGGAGTCCTTCACCCTGAAGAGGACCTAGTATTAACCTGCTTTCCTAGTCAGAGAAGCCAAGGTGACATAGATGGAGACAGTGCAGCCCTCAAAATATGACTTCTCTGAGAACAAAAAGCAGCTGGGGACAAGTAGCCACCATAAGCAAAGTTTCCTGCCCCTGCTCCAGTACTGGCATTGCTATCCTCTGATTTCAGGACTGGGAAGGTCCTATGTGGTCAGAAAGCACGTGTCTACACAGAGCCAGCAGCCCAGAGCCCTAAAGCCTCTGGCCATCCCTCTGGTTAGACACATCTACCAAAGGTGGGAGCCAGTCACGTCTTGCAGAAGAAATAGTGGACCAGGGTCCTATGAAGTCCAGATTTAAGGCCCTCAGGATGCCTGCACCACTCCATCAAACCCCAAGCCTGACTCAGCCCAAGGGAGGGGGCTGGCTGGAGCTGCAGAAATCCTTTACTGGGAATCAGGAGAGCTCAGTCCTCGTCTCCACCCTAACACTCACTAACTCACCGTGTGACCCTGGTCAAAGCACTTCTCTCCATGCCTCAGCTTCTCTGCATGTGAGCTGAGGGAATGGATAACAGTAGGATCCTGAGCAGGAAGTAGGCAGCAGGTGGACACTGGGTTGGCTTTGCCTTTCAGAGAGGGGCAGTCTCCCAGCCCTCGATTGACAGACCCAGTACCCTGGCCTCCTGTCACTCCACCCCAAACAGGCTCTGCCTACCCCACAGCCCAGGAAGCAAAGGAGGTGAGCAGCTGGCATCCCCTGGGCCCCTGAAGGTTCCTGCAGTGGAGGTAAACTGATGCCCCTGTGGCTTTGAGGGCCACGGCCCTTCGGCAGTACAGCTGAGCTCCACACGCGTTGTCAACCGCAGCAGAAGAGTGGAGGCGAGCAGCCAGGACCCTGGGCCACAGCCTGGCACCAAGGGAGGAGCAGAGGAGCAGAGAAAGGTCAAAGGGCAGACACAGAGGGAAGTGAGAAGTCTCAGTGAGAGGAAGGAGGTAGAGAGAGTACAGAGAGAAAAGAGGAAGAAAATGGAGCAGAGGAAGGAGCGGCTACACAGAGGGGACAGGGGAGGCTGGACAGAAGAGGAAGGGGAGGACTGTCAGGGTGAGGTGGAAGGGTGCCAGGCCCTGGAGTCAGGTCACGGGTGCCCTCTTGGGGCCAGCAGAGTCTTCACCAATGAAGGGTCCAAAAAAGAAAAAAGGGGAGGCTGGACGGGCAAGCAGGTCCCCTACTGGGGAAAAGGCTCAAAGAAGGAGCTTGATTCTTCCCCTTCCCCAGCAAAGGAGCACCAGGAATGGGGGGCCCATCTGTCCAGAGAAGAGGTGTCAGCTCCAGGCTTGCCCCTGCAGAGACTCCACCCTCAGAAGCACAGGCTCCAGTAGGGTCTGCAAGAGCAAACGACTTGAAGATGGACACCCAGAGGGAAGCCAGCCCCATCCAGAAGAAAGCCAGAGACTGAGAGCGAGCAGGAGAAACCCAGTCCCTTCAACATTCACATTCACCAAAGTTCAGGGGGGCACTAACTAGTAACCTGTTAACTAATGACCTGTGCCTCAAGTGCAGGGAATAGGCAGAAGTGAGTGGTCTTGGTGGCACAGACCCACGAAGGCCCTGGCTGGACACAGAGCAGGGTCGTAGTATGAACATGTGCTGGGGAGGTGAGACAAAGCAGTCTGCATGGAAAGGAACTCAGGGGAAAGAACACCGGCTTCCCAGCCCTGCCTCACCTGGGTTCCTTCCCCACCCAGGCCCTATGGGTTGGAGACAGTGGGCCCAAGGCTCCCAGACATCTGTCTCAGAAGTGACATCACAGAGTGGCAGCATGCACTCTGTCATAGCCCTCCTTCAGAGCTGGCTCCCGGCAGCCCCCCTGACAATTATTGACCAGCCTCAGGTGGAAAGGCAATGCACCCTCCCATGACCCCAGGGATTAAAGGACTTTGGGATACAGTGTGTATTTAGCCTGATTTAAAACATGAACGAGAGTTAGATTTCTCTGTTTGATTCCAGGGGGCAGAACTAATGGGAATTTCACAACAAGTGGGAATTTCAGAAGGGCAGGATGACACTAAGAAAGAACCACTCAATCATCAGAATGTCCATCTTGGAGGTGGGAGGTAGAAGGCCTCCTACTGGTGGGCAGTGCATGAGTGATTCACGGGGTGGGAAGGGATGTTGAAGGAGGTAACCCCCTTGCAACTCAGAGATTCTTTAATTACACCACACCCTTCATGTCAGCTGCACTGACAGCTGGGACCCCAGGGGCACATCTAGTAAAGGACAGTGCCCAGCCTGGCCTGTCCTCTCCTCCCCTTCAGGGAGGGACCCAGGCCATGCTGGGATAGGGCAAAGAATCCAGGGGACTCCACCATCCTCTAGGGACAGAGATCAACTCCCCAACTCAGGGGCTGCAGACAGCAGAGCTCAAGGAACTTGCTCAGTGTTTGCAACATAGTGGGGGCTGAGGAGCCGCAGCAGGAGGCATGATAAGTTCCTTAGGATCCTTTGCCTGGAAAGAGGCAGCAGTGCCTTTTTGGCCCTCTCTTATCTAGCAAATATCCCATCTCTTGAGGCTAGCACTTAGCAATCCCACCAAGTGGTCACCCGCAGCCTCCGCTCCCTCTTCAGGCCCAGCCCAGGGTCTGTTTCAATCCACTGAGTGCCTGTGGAGCTGCAGAGATGCCTCCTGGAGCAATAGCTTCCCTCTCTACAGGATAAGATCATGAGGCCAGAGACCAAGCCTCACCAGGCTTCTCTCTGTTCCCCAGTAGACAGTCCAGCCCAGGCCTGGGGCCTTGGTGTTGCTGCCGGTCTGTGAGGCCCTGCAAGTCCTGGGGAGTAAGCAATGGGGGACAGGAATGGGGCTCTTGAAGTGATTCACGAGGGCCAGGAGGCTGAAGGAGGTGATGCCTTGCGGCTCAGAGATTCTTTACACTGCACTCTTCATATCAGCTGCACTGACAGCTGGGACCCCATGGCACACCTAGTAGAGGACAACTCCAGTCTGTCCATGCTATGTGGAAGTGGCTCCCAGGCCTGGCTCCAAACTCAGGTCTCTATTCCAATACGGTTTTCCAGGAAGGCTGGGTGGGTCTCTACTATGGGCCTTGAATCTGCACAATGGTTTCAATGGTTTCATTCCCATTCTTCCATCTGAGCCTCAAAAGCACCACAGACGTAGGCAGAGTGAAGATTCTTATCTCCATTTTAAAGATTAAAAAGAGAGAGAGAGAGAGACTCAGAGATGGGAAATGACTTACTCAACAGTAAAAGATACCAAGGTTAGGCCCCAAGTCTTCTGGCCCTGAGCCCAGAATTCTTCCCATCCCAACCCAAGGCTTGGTGGCTGGGTAGGGACCACCTGCATGTCCACAGTGCCTACACAGGAGGAATCTATAGACAGATGCGTTTGCACCAAGCTTTTGGTCGTGGATTGTCAGGAGCCATGCTAGAGATGGCATCTCAGCTCATACATGTCAGATGGGGGCAGGGGCACAGCCAGGGGTAAGAAATGGGTGGGAGGACAGTCCTGTTATCTGTTAGTCTGGGAAGCCTATTCTTAACATGATGTGTCTTCCAAGAGGCCACCTTATTCTCTGACTTCTGAGCACTTATGTGGCACAGAGAGAAAAGTACACCCATGGAGAGGAGAGAGTGGGTCCTAAGGGCCCACAGGATAGGTTTTCCTGACCAAAGACATTGTTTCCTGTCTAATCTTAAAAGACACAAGCTTCTTCCCAGGGGCCTACGACAGTCCAAATAAGCAAAATGCATCTGCCTTCCCTGCAAATCTAAGGCCCCAGATTTTTCCTGCTGTGTCCCCAGCAAGCACAGAGACATGTGCTTAGATGCAGACAACACGCACATGCCTAGGCAAAGTGGGGGGGAACTCACACTAGATACACAGATCTGGGCAGACTTGGAAGTACAGAGCCACTTATGGGGTTCTTGGCTGGGGCCATCCTCTTGTGACAGTTTCAGGGATGCAAGGGGCATTGTGCAGACTTGACTAGAGTGTCTCCCAGCCTGCTTTCCCCTGCAGAGCTGCTGCACACCACCTGCTCTACAGGCTGTGATTGTGGTTAGAAAGAGAGCTGAGGGGAACCCTTCAAACAACTCTGAGGCCCTGGCCACCTACACATCTCCCCACCTCCAGTCCCCACCTCTCTCAGCAAATCTTTGTCCTAGGAATACAAAGGCCAGGTGGCCAAAAGGGGAAAAGGAAAGAACATAGTATAAATATATTTACAAGGCAATGGGTCCCCCAAAGGCCACAGTCTGTCCCACAAATGCCTTGGAGACCAACGTTAGGATGAGACTCCAGATGAGTATTTAAAAGTTCAAAGTTCGGCCGAGCACAGTGGCTCACACCTGTAACCCCAGCACTTTGGGAGGCCGAGGTGGGTGGATCACGAGGCCAGGAGTTCAAGACCAGCCTGGCCAAGATGGTGAAACCCCATCTCTACTAAAAATACAAAAATTAGCCAGGCGTGGTGGCAGGCACCTGTAATCCCAGCTACTTGGGAGGTTGAGGCAGAGAATCACTTGAACCCAGGAGCAGAGATTGCAATGAGCCCAGATCATGCCACTGCACTCCAACCTGGGCAAAAGAGTAAAACTCTGTCTCCAAAAAAAAAAAAAAAAAAAAAAAGGTGAAAGCTCTGTATTCTCTCCAGTCGTGTATTCTAACCTGCTCAGAAGAGCCCTGCTTCCCCTCTAGGTCCAGGACATAACAGGTGACCCTGATGGCCTGCAAACTTCCAGTATGGCAGGTGCTACACCTTTATAAGCTTCTAGAGGCCAGTCTGAAATGGACAGATTTGACCTCAGCCTGAACAGCTTAGGACCTCCCATTTCCAGGGTTCCCCTGTTCTGAAAGCTCCAAAAGGGTGGGGACTGCTTATTAACTGCTGTAGCCCCTGGCTTGAAACATACCTAGCATTTATATGGTGTCCCATAAATAGCTGAACGAGTGAACCTGCTGTTTTCTTTTTGCCCTGACTAGGAGAGCTGAAGCCCATGAGGAGAACCTAACAGGCTCATGGTCTGGCCCTCATGGACACCCCAGGGACTGCCAGGTGAAGTGGAGTCAAGGCCTGCTCTCAATACTAGGCATGGGTGGAGACACGAGTCAGCATGAGTGGCCTGAGGGGGAGGGTCAGCAGCCCTGTCCGAGGCAATGGGAAAAGCACTGAACTTTAAGGCAAATGACCCAGGTTGAGTCCTGGCTCCTCCCTCTGCCTTCGCTAGCTTTGTAATGTTGAACAAGTCAATATATGAATTTCATAATCTATAAAACAAGGACAGTAACGCTTGTTGGGTGATCTAGTATCTTCACAGGACAGCCATGAGGCTCAAACGTGAAAGCCCATTGCACTAGAAAGGGGAAGACAGCACATCTGTGTGTCCAGTGTACACATATGCGCCTCCACATGCCAACACACAGACTGCTGTTTAGACTGAGCAGAGCAGTGGGGGGCAGCTGCGTGCAGAGACCAGGCCTTCCTCATCTCTGTATCTGCTACCACACTGAGCTCAGGCTTAGCATCCAGTAGGCATCAGCAAGTGCTTCTCAAATGAATGAACCAATGAATGAGTAAGTGGATGCGCCACTGACCAAAATGAGCTGTGTCATCCGTGTGTGTGCAGGACAGATGCTGCCAAGATCCACATGAGTGACCTAGGAGGACAATTAGCATACCCCAGACACTCTGGGTCTTGCTCTTCACAGTGTCATCGAGCATGGAGTGTCACCGAGCATGGAGTGTCACCCTACACTGTGCATCCTCACCAGGGACAGAGCTCTCAGGGTCTCTGACCCAGGCTGGCACCTCCCCACCTCCAAACTCTGCTGAGGGCACCTCTTGCTGGTGCCACCTCCAGCTTCTCCAGACAGAGGCAGGTGTGGGTCAGAGACAAGGCCAGGCAAGGGGTCAGGAAGCACAGGGCAGGATGGTTACCGAGGTTGACAGTGAGCTTCATCTGCCCCCCATCCAGCTCCAGGCGCAGGGTGTCGGCAGACTCCCTGGAAGTGGTGGCCATCATGAGTCCGTAGGCCCGCTGGGACATGAAACGCAGGGACACATCTTCTGCCTCCGTGTGCATGGCGTTAGGCAGCATGATCTTCATGTACATGGAGCCATCGTAGCTCAGGACCGTGGCCTCTGCCCCACAGGAGTCGGGGAAGAGGGAAGGGGAAGACAGGCAGAGGCCAGGGGAGGGAAAAGACCAGAGAATCATTACAAGGGTGACAAGCCTAAGGCAGGTCTATGAGGGGATCCCCTAGGAGGAGGTGGCACAGGGATGGAAAGTAGGAGTTACCCTGAGAAGGAGCACAGGGATGGGAAGCAGGGACACCCAGGATGAAGACCAGCCTCACCTCTCTCACAGACCCGCCCAAGAAAGCCGGTCCCAATGCAGTCACAGACGAAGCGGTTCCAGCCTTCTCGACAGATGCCCCCATTGCGACAGGGGGCAGATGCACACTGCTTCAGCGTCTCCCGGGAGCAGAAGGGGGCGACGCCCACAGCCCCCTGAGCCTCGGCCAGGCCCCGGAGGTCTCGGCTACGCCCATCTATGAAGAGGTCCCGCACACAGCCCACGTAGCCTGCCCGGAGTGCTGCTGTCCACACCTCTGGGGGTAGGGGCAGGTCCACCCGGCCCCCCTCAGGGAGACCGCCCAGGTACAGCTCACTCTCCAGGTCCAGAATCTCGCTGTCCCCAGTTGCCAAGAATGGTGTGCTGCGACTATTCACTGAGATGGAGCCTGGGAATCAAGGGAAGGCAGGATGGAGAAAAGCCACAGGCCAGAAAGGGACATCCTGACTCTGCCAAGAAGGCCCCCACCAAGTATGGGCCCCTCCACTTTGTGCCCTGCAGCAGGCTCAGGAGGATGAGCAGCAGTCCTGGGCTGGAAGCTCAGCCTCACTCACTGCAAAAACTGCTTAACAAAGGCCCCCAGGCTCAGAGGCTCCTGTGATGCAGCCCCAGCCCAGCTGCAGAATGCTGTGGGCCTCCGTCCATACCCCTCCTCCCCACCTCAGTGAGTCCTCAGAGGATATGCAGGAAGTGAGCATGCCCAAATCTTGAGCTCAGAAAGGGTTGGATCATTCACTGGGTCATTCCTGCCAGCCAGTTTCTTAGACTGGGAACCGGAAGCAGAGAACCTTAAGGAACAGAAGGGGCTGAAAGATCTTTAATCCAAGGGAGTTTTTTCCCCCAACAAACATTTATTGAGCTTTTATGACTAGATGCCAGGCACCTAGCACTTTAAATATATTATATCACTTAAGTCTCATAATAACTCTACGAAATTGGTCCTTTATGATCCCATTTTGAAATGGTAGATGAGGCTTGCAGAGACTGGGGAACAGTGCCAAAGCGCCACAGTGGGGAAGGAACACAGCCGAAGTATGGTCCCAGCAGCAAGAACTCAGAGCCTGTACTCTCCACCCCTCAGACAAGAGCCCACTCTGCAGCCAGCAAGGCACACGAGCAGATTGGCTCCAGGGCCTGTGGGGCAGGACAGCAGTGAGGAGAAAGGAGGCAGGCACAGAATATTTAGGTAGAAGAGTTCTTCAGAAATAGAGGGTGCTTGGCCGGGTATGGTGGTTCACGCCTGTAATCCCAGCACTTTGGGAGGTTGAGGCGGATGAATCACTTGAGGTCAGGAGTTCAAGACCAGCCTGGCCAACATGGTGAAACCCCATCTCTACTGAAAAAAAAAAAAATTAGCCAGGCATGGTGGCGCAAACCTGTAGTCCAAGCTACTCGGGAGACTGAGGCAGGAGAATCACTTGAACCCGGGAGGCAGAGGCTGCAGTGAGCCGAGATCATGCCACTGCACTCCAGCCTAGGAGACAGAGCGAGACTCCATCTCAAAAAAGAAGAAAGAAGAAAGAAGAAAGAAGAAGAAGAAGAAGAAGAAGAAGAAGAAGAAGAAGAAGAAGAAGAAGAAGAAGAAGAAGAAGAAGAAGAAGAAGTAGTAGTAGTAGTAGTAGTAGTAGTAGTAGTAGTAGTAGTAGTAGTACTAGGTGATTATCTTAGAAAAAAGACTTGGGATCAGGTGGGAGTTCCATAGCCTTTACTGAGACCTTAAGCTGCAGAAACCTCTACATTAGAAATTTTATTCTACTTGTATTTTTTAATTCCTTCTTCTGTCCTTTTCCAAGTTTGGAAGAACTGTTTAAAAGGGGTCGGGGTGGGAGTTGAGTTCAATCTCTCTCCTCACTGCAAGACCCCATTGCAGTCATCTTAGTTAGAAAAAAAAAGACTGCCTAACTTCATGGGATTAAAGACAGGTTAAGGAGGGTTTGGGTCTGCATGAGGCCTGAATTTGGCAGGGAGCTTTGGGAGGAGAATCGGTGTGAGCATAGGGTGGGAAACCAAGAGGGAAGAACAGGGACCTCCTCTACAGACACATGCCCTCATTCAGGGCATGTTCTTCTTCTCTGCTCAAAACCTCACCTGAGGCCGGGCGCAGCAGCTCACACCTGAAATCCTAGCACTTTGGGAGGCTGAGGCAGGCGGATCACCTGAGGTCAGGAGTTCGAGACCAGCCTGGCAACATGGTGAAACCCCATCTCTACTAAAAATACAAAATTTAGCCGGGCATGGTGGGCACCTGTAATCCCAGCTACTCAAGAGGCTGAGGCAAGAGAATCGCTTGAACCCGGGAGGCGGAGGTTGCAGTGAGCTGAGATCATGTCACTACACTCCAGCCTGGCAGCCTGGGCGACAAGAGCAAAACTCTGAGTCAAGAAAAAGCAAAAACAAACAAACAAAAAAAAACACCTTACCTGAACCAGAGCTGTGCCCCCTTTTAGTAACATGGTCTCTAGCTTTTCTTTCCAAACAAGGTGCCAGATGACCCAAGGTCCTGACTCTAAACCCACTTCCCAGGGCTGGGGGCCCACTCCCCTACCAGGCCACTAAACATGGCCTGCCTGATCACCCACACCTCTATTTATAGCCAGATTCCCCCATGCCTATTCTGCCCACCCACTGCAGGGTCTCCTGGGCTCTACATGACCCAACCAGACTCTCTACAAATGAACCAAATGTTGGAAAAGGAAGAGACAGAGAAGGAAGGAGATGGGGAAGGGGTGTATAATGGAGGGTCAACAAGAGGAAACTCTAGTGAGTACAGGCCTCTGCACCAAGATCACTCAATACATGGAAAAGAACAACCCAAGCATCCATCAACAGATGGATGGATAAACGCAAAGTGTATATCCAGGCAATGGAATATTATTGAGCCCTAAAAAGGAAGGACATCTTGACACATGCTACCAGATGAACGAACCTAGAAGACATTATGCAAAATGAAATAAAGCCAGATACAAAGGGACAAATATTATATGAGATTCCACTTAATGGAGGTACCGAGAGTGGCCAGATTCTTACACAGAAAGTAGAATGGTGAGTGCCAACGGCTAAGAGGAGAGGGAATGGGGAGTTAGTGTTTATTGGGCCAGAGTTTCAGTTTGGGAAGATGAGAAAAGTTCCGGAGATAAATGATAGTTACCAGTGATATTTACACAACAATATGCATGTACTTAACACCACTAAACTGCATAGTTAAAAATGGTTACGATGGGCTGGGCACGGAGGCTCACACTTGTAATCCCAGCACTTTGGGAGGCTGAGGCAAATGTATCACTTGAGGTCAGGAGTTCAAGACCAGCCTGATCAACATGGTGAAACCCCATCTCTATTTAAAAAAAAAAAATTTTATATATATATATATATATATATATATATATATATATATATATATACACACACACACACACACACACACACAGACACACAAAATTAGCTGGGCATGGTGACACACGCCTATAATCTCAGCTACCTGGGAAGCTGAGGCAGGAAAATCACTTGAACCCAGGAGACAGAGGTTGCAGTGAGCCGAGATTGCACCATTGCACTCCAGCCTAGGCAAAAAGAGCGAACCTCCATCTCAAAAAAAAAAATGGTTACGATGGTAAATTTCCTTTTGCTGCTTTTTCATTTTTTTCTCTGTCCCACGTGATGTGCAGGAAAGGGTGGTAAATTTTGTTATGTATCATTTACCACAATTGCAAAAACAAAAATGGAAAAAAAATGGAAAAGATCTAAGATAGTTTTCTCGGAATAGCTGCCCCAAGTCTGTGTTTGTGTACATATATGAAATAGATCATCAGAGGCCAGGCACGGTGGCTCACGCTGTAATCCCAGCACTTTGGGAGGCTGAGGCAGGTGAATAACAAGGTCAGAAGTTCAAGACCAGCCTGGCCAACATAGTGAAACCCTGTCTCCAACAAAAATACAAAAATTAGCCAGGCGTGGTGGCATGTGCCTACAATCCCAGCTACTTGGGAGGCTGAGGCAGGAGAATCACTTGAACCCGGGAGGCAGAGGTTGCAGTGAGCTGAGATCACACCACTGTACTCCAGCCTGGGCAACAGAGTGAGACTTCATCTCAAAAAAAAAAAAGAAAAAGAAAAAGAAAAGAAATGGGTCGTCAGAAATGTCCAGAATTGGTCAAGACAGGAATCCAAGCACCGGTCAGACCTGGTCCAGACTCTGGCTCCAGAGATTGGTGTGAGCTAACAGGAGTACTTCCTAAAAGCACAGAGAAGTGGAAGCCCTGCAGTGCCCTGCAAGGTTTGGGCAGACTTCCAACCTAGAGTGTTACTGACCACCTGGTGGAAACCCTGGGGCACAGAGAGCTCTGGGAAGAATTCCTGGTGCTGTCCTGAGACACAACCCTGGGATGAAACCATTTAATGTGAAGCCCAGGGGAAGCAACACTTCAAGGACGGAAGCGAAAGAAATAGCAAGCCCATGAGAAGCTGGCATTCTCCAGGAGCCACAGGGGCCCCTCCTTCCTGCACAGGGAGGAATGGTCACTCCACCCAAACTCACAGGCCCAGCTCAGTGACAGGCGGAGGAGCACAAAAATTTAGCTAATGTTGGCCGGGTGCTGTGGCTCACGCCTGTAATCCCAGCACTTTGGGAGGCTGAGGCAGGCAGATCACCAGGACAGGAGATCAAGACCATCCTGGCTAAGACGGTGAAATCCTGTTTCTACTAAAAATACAAAAAATTAGCCGGGTGTGGTGGCAGGTGCCTATAGTCCCAGCTACTCTGGAGGCTGAGGCAGGAGAATCACTTGAACCCGGGAGGTGAAGGTTGCAGTGAGCTGAGATCACATACCACGGCACTTCAGCCTGGGCAACAGAGCAAGACTCCGTATAAATATATATATATATATTTAGCTGAGCGTTGATAAGTGCTTAAATAGGATAATGTGTCAGTTCTCATTTATATCAATTTCCCTTTCTTGGATAATTCTCTCATGTTTAACAAGATGGAGAAGAGTAAAGGAGAGATAATTAGCAGACAGAAAACGAAGAGGATGCAAAAGACTGAAGGGTGAAGAAGAGAGTGGTTAGAAGCAACAGAAGATTCAAGAACAGGCATCTGCTTGACCCCAGGACTCTCTGCCCTGACACTTTATTGTTCTAGAGCCCTCACTGCTAGGTGGGGGTGTGGGGCTATTTACTGTCTTTTTCACTCCATGCTCTCCCACCCCACACCAGAACAGGGGTTCTGTGACAGCGAAGATTGTCTTTTTAGTTTCCCTGCTGTCCATATCTCCAGAACCTTGGACAGCATCTGGCACACAGTGGGTGTTCAATAACTGTTGAGTGAGCGAATTTTTTTTTTCTTTTTTTTTTTTTTTTGACAGTCTTCCTCTGTCGCCCAGGCTGGAGTGCAATGGCAGGATTTTGGCTCACTGCAACCTCCGCCTCCCAGGTTCAAGCGATTCTCCTGCCTCAGCCTCCCAATTAGCTGTGACTACGGGAGTGCACCACCATGCCCGGCTAATTTTTGTATTTTTAGTAGAGACGGGGTTTCACCACGTTGGCCAGGGTAGTCTCAAACTCCTGACCTCAAATGGTCCACCCACCTCGGCCTCCCAAAGTGCTAGGATTACAGGCATGAGCCACAGCGCCTAGCCTAGTGAGTTAATTTTTTTTTTTTTTTTTTTAAGTTGAATGGCTCTAGACAGAAGGGAGGCATGGCTGGGAAGATATATTCTTTTTTTTTTTTTTCTTTTTTTTGAGACAGAGTCTGTCACCCAGGCTGGAGTGCAATGGTGTGATCTTGGCTCACTGCAAGCTCCGCCTCCCGGGTTCACGCCATTCTTCTGCGTCAGCCTCCGAGTAGCTGGGACTACAGGTGCCCACCACCACACCCGGCTAATATTTTGTAATTTTAGTAGAGACGGGGTTTTGCCATGTTAGCCAGGATGGTCTCGATCTCCTGACCTCACGATCTGCCCACTTTGGCCTCCCAAAGTGCTGGGATTACAGGCGAGAGGCATCGCGCCCGGCCGGAAGATATATTCTTAAAGGAGAATGGGGTATCTACTCTATGTTGGCCACTGTGCTAATCCTTCTACAGGTGTGCTCTTATTTTCTCCTCTTGATGGCCCTTGTGGGATTATTCCTTCTACAGATAAGGAAATGGAGTCTCACTTGCAGCAAGTAGGGGAGCTGAAGTGTGATCCAGGTCTGACTGACACCAAATGGTGTACTCTTTCTGCAAATGTCCAGAAAGGACAATTGGGAAGACGTGAGGAGGGGTGGAGGAGAGGTGGCAGGGAAGAGTATAGGAAACGGTGTAGAAGAGACCCGCTGAAGAGAGACGGAGAGCATGTCAGGGCAGATGGAAAGGGGTGGCCCACGGAAGGGGAAGGGTCCAGAGGCCTCCTGACCTTTTCGCCCGTCCCTCTGGAAGTCCACGTGACACCACTCGCCATCATTGACCTTGCGGCTGGATGCCCGCAGCTTGATGCCCCCAGATCCCATGTCCAGCAGAAGATAGAGGTGGCCGTCCAAAAGCTCCATGGCAAAGTAGTCGGCCCGCTGAGCAGAGCTGTGGCTGCCAGTTCCACCCCCAGCCCGCCGGCCCTGGCTGAAGAGAAGCAGCCCATTGGGCTCAGTGGTGCGGAAGTCTAGGGAGATGGAGCCAGTGCGCTTAGCGCTCCAGCGGGGCAGCGCCACAAAGGCCTCGGGACTCTCAAAGGTCACAGGGTCCAGGGCAGCCACATCCTCACAGCGGAATGACAAGTCACCCTGCAGCTTCATCTTGGGGTCCCCTTCCTTTGCCAGGCGGGATAGTTCCAGTTTGAAGTCATTGTTCTTATAGACCACCTGCAGGGAGGGGTGGCGTCAGGTATAAAGAATCAGAAAGCAGCTTAGGGCCTGGTCACTCCCACCCAGCAGCGAGCACCAGGGGACCCAGTCACCCACCCCTGTAGCCCCTGCTCAGTTCCACCAGACCACTCCCCTTAGGCCTCTGTTCCGGAGCTTCAGGCACAGAGGCTGTGAACAAGCACCTCCCTTGCCTGTCCTGTCCTGTCTTCTGGCCCAGCAGGAGCATGGTAACTTGCCCTGTGGGCTCTCAGTGCCAACTAAATTGCAGTTCATAATAATGACAAGGCCACTGACATGTGGTAGCCATTTTCTACTTGATGAAGCACGTTCACTTACACTCTCATGTGCGCCTCACAACCTTATGAAGTAGGCACTGACTACCCATCTACAGAGGAGGAACTCAGCATTAGACAGTCAAGTGACTTGACCACAGTCACAGAACCAATGAGTGGAAGAGCTGGGACTCAAGCAAAGGTCTTTAGTCTTCACACCTAGCATTCTTTCCTCTGTTTCACAGCTGCCTTTGAGGGTCCTCTATGAGGATGGGAGTTTCTAAGGCTCAAGGAAATGAGAGGGGAGAAGCCTCTTGATGGAGTCAGTGGGCCTTAGGTTTTAAAGAGGGGGTGTCTCCCACCATAGACTTGGAAGGAACAGAGGACCCAGACACCTAGCCGGGTCAGACTAAGTGACACTGAAGACAGGAGCCAAAGGGCTCCTGAACGGCCTGCAGCCCCTCCCTAGCCCTACTCACGTCCTTGAGGCAGCCCATGAAGTTGTTGCTGACGGGTGAGCCCGGCAGGTCAGCTGTGTTGGGGCTGCCCCCAATGTAGAAGAAGTCATCAGAGCCCAGCATGGTGTAATCCTCCTGCGTGTAGCCTGTGGTGGTCAGGATCCCGTCCACTGAGATGGTCACCTGCCCAGCCCAGGAGGGAGGGAGAAAGACAGGAGACAACCAACATCAAATCCCTAGGAAGAGCTATGGCTGGGCAAAGGAGGGGCCAGAGGGCATCAGGGGAGGGGGACCCCCATTTTTATGTCTGCTTGTCTTGGAGAAGGAACAGTGGGGGGAGAAAAGGAATGAGGAAAAGGAGGCAGCACAAGATTTGATGGTTTCAGGGTGGGCTAAGACCTGCCCTCTTGCCCCCAGCTCAGCAGGCAGGAGCCTGAAGGGTACTTGGAGAGCTCCCCATGAGGTCCCCCAAGAAGTTGTTCCTGGAAGGCACTCTGAACAAGAATGTGGGCTCCAGGATGGATCCCCCATTCTGGGGCACAGGATGGGTGCAGATGGCATCCTCACTTTTCTTCTCCTGAAGGTACTCTCTGGACACACACATGACTCCAGAACTTCTTTCAAAAGTGTGCCAGAGAATGGTGTTCCCCAGACCTTGGTGGCTTAGACTCACCTGCAGCCCTCTCCGCTGGGTGCTGGGAAGCCTTTCAGTCTGGACCCAGTAGGGAGATGGAAGATAGCAGTGTGAGGACCAGGAACTCAGATATTCCTAGAAAGTCTTGAAACTTTCTGGGGTTGCCCATCGGGGCTGATTTCCACCCCTGCCGCCCAGTCTCTGGGTTTGTACTTCTAGCCCTTTCCTGAGTCTGTCTCTTGGCTCCTCAGATCTCCTTATATTCAGGTCACTCTCTTGCCTCCAAAGGAGAGGGAGCTCTTTAGCTACATTAGTCCACTCTTCCTTCTTCCTATCTAATTGCCTTGTCTACAGACACCACCAGAGTTACTCCAGGGAGTCAGGGCCAGCTTAGGGAACAGAGGGAAATAGGGCTAACCTCATGAATACCTTGCCCCTGGGCTGAAAGTTCAGTAAGAAAGCAGGATGAGTGGGAATGGGGCAGTACTTGGTGTTCCAGGAGGCAGGGGGGCTCAGCGGTGGCCTGGAGAATGCCAAAGTGATCTTAGGTAGGGCGGGGCGGGGCGTGACAAGGACAGGAAACTCTCTGACTCCCCCAGTCTCCCCAGGCAAATGTCCACCTAGTCTCCAAAAAATCTAACTCTACAAGCAGCCCACAAGGGTTCAAGACACCCAGAAAGGTTGTGGGAGAAGGGCCAAGGGCTATGAGACCATGAGCCCCTACTCTAGGAAGGCAGTGGTTTGGGAAGGTCAGCTGGGAAAGAGGGCAGAGCTCTGCAGGGTCAATAGGAAGCTGGCTCAGGGTTAGCCCAACACTGTGTTTCCAAAGGCCACAGCTCATCCCATTTCTCATTCCCCTGGCAGAGAGGGGCTGGAGAAAGGGAAGAAGGAACCGGGATGAAAGGTCAGGGATAAGACAGGGAGTGGGTAATAGGCTGAACGGGCCTCCCTGGGACAAATTCAACTCCATCCAGCCCTCCACCTCCACTCTCCCTGATGCTGCACTGAAAGAGGTGCCTCAGTACCCTCTTTCAGGAACAGTCTAGAGATTGGGGCCTTCCAGTCACATCCTATGCCCTCCTCACCCACACCAGTCTATATGCACATGCCACCAGCCATCTTCCAGCGACTGGTCTCCAGGGGTCCGTAGTCTCAGTGGGTGAGGGGAGGAACTCCAAAGGGACATGAGCAGAACTGGGGTAAGGGAGCTTCCTGCCCTCCCAGGACCCCCGAATCCCCCTTGTGCTTGGCTGGAGCCTTGCAGTGAATAGGGTAGAACTGAGCCCCACTTTCCACCTCCTGGGAACCATCAAACCTTGTGCTGGGGTAACTAGGTTCAAGAGCAGAAGGTAAGAGGGTGTCTTTGTGGAAAGGGGCAGTCTGAAAACTTTTGAATCTTATTTGAGGAGAGGGCCGGTCATTACCATTTATTTCTTCTTCCCTCCACCCCACCCTAAGGCTGGGAAGTAGGGGTCTGGGTAGAAAAGGGAAGGGTCAAAGTATTAGTCACAAAAACATGCAAACAAGATTAGACCTGGCAGAGAGGGGCTGGAGAAAGGGAAGAAGGAACCGGGATGAAAGGTCAGGGATAAGACAGGGAGTGGGTAATAGGCTGAACGGGCCTCCCTGGGACAAATTCAACTCCATCCAGCCCTCCACCTCCACTCTCCCTGATGCTGCACTGAGAGACCAGGAACTGGGCTGCTGATTACTTCCTGTGCCTAAGTCTGGTCACCCCAACTGGTCAGCTCCTGACAGGTAGGCACCAGCCTGACATGTCCCTGTAACCCCACTAATCTGAACATAATCCAGGATATACAGCACATAGCCATTAAAGATCATCTTATGACCCAGGGCCACAAAGCCGGCATCTCCATCTATGAACCTAACACCTAGGGAACCTGTGACTTTGGTGACAGAAACTCAAGTGCACTCCTGCTTCAGTACAGGGAAAGGGCTCTTCTGGTCCCAAAGCTCCCCAGGAAGAGAATCTCCTCTTTTGGCCTCCAGCCCACCTGAGCCCCTCAGCTGTGTCCTCCCTCCCTGACCTCAGAAGCCAGGGCACCAGCCACTGGCCATCTCCCTCACCCTATGGGCTCTCTCTATCCCACTCCATTTGCCAAAGTCACCCTCCCTTTGCCCTCTCAGACTTAGACGAGGTGACAGTGTAGGGTAGAGAGGAGGAAACACCCTCCTCAGTTTCCCTCCTGACTGGGCACAATCTCACCTTGCCCCCTGGGCTTTTTGCAGATCACTCCCATGTGCTCCCTACTGGGAAAGGGCTGCCTTAATCACCCTCTTATGGCCCAGGGCTGGGCCTGGGGGTGGGGTAGCAGGAGGAAGGACAATATAAGGAAGTGCCCTGAGGAAGGGGATCAGCCAGAGGTGGGGAGTAGAGGGAGAAAGTGGGGATGGGTTCCGGGTGGAAAGGAAGCCAAAGGTAGAGGGAATGGAGGAAGGTCTCTGGGGAAGGCAAGGAGGGAGATGACTTAGATTAGTAAAACCCGACTGTTCCCTCAGACAAATCAAAGTCCAGACACAAAAATGGCAGGTTCGTTAGTAAAAGCAGGAAACAGGGGAATAATTCCCCCGGTCCCCCTCCACCCCAGGGGTTCATGATGCCCCTGCCCCCCAACCCCCCCCCAACGCATCTTCTGGAAGGGGTGGGGCCGGTGGGGGAGGAGGGAAAGGAGGGGGTCGTGCGACACAGAACAGCCACTGCAGCTGGACACATGCAGGTTAGAGGAGCAGGGTAAGGGCTAGGCCCAGCAGGACAGGCCAGAGAAAGGCAGCCAGGTAAGAAGGCGTGCAGGGCAGGGGCATTGGGAGGAGCAGAGATGGAGGCGACAGAGCTGTGGGGCGCAGGTAAGGAGAGCTTCCTTCCGACGATGAGGGGAAAAGAGAGGAGTGACCACTAGGACAGAGACACTTTAAGGGTTGAAAAAGAAAGAGAAAAGACATTTGACTCTACCTTCCTCATAAGCAGGCGACCCAAGACTCATTCCACCACCCATTCGCCACCAATCACCAATCCCCAGACACATCTGCGTACATACCACATCCTACCCAGGGCAGTGAGACGTTCCAGCTGTCTCCTTCCAAACAGCATCACTGAGACATAGCAGAGTGTCTGCACCCAACCCATGCCAACCCGCTCAACACAGACAAGCAAGCCAAGTGGGTACTGAACTGGCCAAGGGGAATGAGCCAGAGCTTCTGCCCTGGAAGAGTTGTGTCCAGCCAGAGGAGAAGGGAGAGGGTGCAGAGGCAGCAGGAGCCCACGGCCCAGCCCCCACTGTGCTCCCCAGGAGCAGGGAGGCTGGATGGAGGTGGCCACAAGGGGCAGCCTGTGACTTGGGTGGGCTCTCAGCCCTCCCTGCTGACCCCACTTCTCTTTCTGCTCCACGCACCTCCCCTGTGGCAGGCTGCGCAGGATATGAAACTAGGCCCTGGCCATAAATAACTCCACATTGGTGGGCACTTCATGCCCACCATGCCTGAGGAAGAAAGGCTGAGGAAGAGGGGAAGTATCCTTCTGCTATCTTCTGGAGCCTTTCTCAGTTGCCTGTGATGGTCACAGGGTCACTGACCTCCTTGGGAGTGGGACTTATTCTGGGGAGAACAAGACGGAGAGCAGGTATTTTTAACTTGTGGGCAAGCTGACTGAGCTAGGGAGATTCCAAGTCCCTTGATATTGTGTGCAAAACTGGCTCTGTGGGCTTTTTTCCTGTGAGAGTCCATTGCTGTCATCAAATTCTCAAAGGTATCCAAGAGCCAAAGGTGGTTAAGAGCAACTAGTCTAGGGGAAAGGTCCTGGCATCCCCTTAGGATTGAGTGGGTGGAAATAAGAGACAAAGACAAAGGGGAAGAAAGGGTCTCCAGGCTGAGTGAGGTACTGCAAGTCCTGCTAAGGGTTTGGGTTAGCTACCTGTTCAATGAGAGGGCAGAAACTAACCAGAGACTCAGGCTGGAAAGATACACCATGAAGATGGACTGAACCGGCAGGCACAGCCCTGTCGTGAATCCTGAGGTCTGGATTTGATAGTTTGGGAATAGAGAGGAAAGATATCAGGTCAGAAATCCTGGGCTCTCATTCAGCCTTTATCCTTTTCCAAAACAATCCCATTTTACCTCTGACTCTCATCTGTGAGAGGAGTTTAACAACTTCTGCGGCTCCCATTTCTTCCAGGCTTACAGTGAGCACCAAATGAGAAAACTGAAGTGAAAGTCCTCCATATCTGGCTATGTGACCCTAGACCAGGTGCTTTCTCTGGGCTTCAGCTTTCCCCATCTGTTAACTGGGAACAGTCTCTGCCTGCTACGTGCAACCCAGGCATTTATCAAGTTTAAATGATATTCGAAAGGGGAAAGCTATTCAAAGACTCCCAGTGTGTACACAAAGAACTATCATTATTTTTACAAGCAAACTCCATCAGCCTGATCACACCTAATCCAAACTTCTCAACCTTCTCAAGGTTGGCCTTTTTGCTTTATATCCACCCTCTCCCCGAAGAAGAAGTGCTCAAACAACATGAAAAGAGTCCATATAAATGAGTTAGTAAAAATAAACTGGAAACTAACCAAAACCTGTCTGGGGGATGCCTTGGGAATCAGAACACATCGAACCCTGTTACAAGGCTTCAGACTCTGGTCTTGGCCGGAAAGAGCTGATTCCTAGTACAGGTTTATGAAGGTCTGTGAGGCTACCAAAAGGCAACTAGATCTGTTTACCAGTCAGTATTGCTCATGCAGGAAAGTGCAGACTTCAGAGACTCAGAATTTAGCAGATACTTTCCTTTGAAACAAGACAGTATTGTTTACTTTTGTTTGTTTGTTTGTTTTTGTGTGTGTGTGTGTGCACGTGTGTGTGTGTGTGTGTGTGTGTGTTTGTTTTAGAGATAGGGTCTTGTTTGTTTGTTTGTTTGTTTGTTTGTTTGTTTGTTTTAGAGATGGTGTCTTGCTGGGGCACAATGGCTCATGCCTGTATCCTAACACTTTGGGAAGCAGAGGTGGGTGGAATGCCTGAGCTCAGGAATTCGAGACCAGCCTAGGCAACACGGTGAAATCCTGTCTCTACTAAAAATACAAAAACTTAGCCAGGGGTGGTGGAGTGTACCTGTAGTTCAAGCTACTCAGGAGGCTGAGGCATGAGAATTGCTTGAACCCAGGAGGCAGAGGTTGCAGTGAGCCGAGATCATGTCACTTCACTCCAGCCTAGGCAACAGAGCCAGACTCTATCTCCAAAAAAAAAAAAAAAAAGAGGGGAGAGGGGTCTTGCTATGTCATCCAGGCTAGTCTTGAACTTCTGGGCTCATGCAATCTTCCCATCTCAGCCTTGAGTAGCTGAGATTACAGGTTCATAGCTGGTTGTTGGCTTCTTCTTTTTGTTTTGTGTTTTGTTTTGTTCTGTTTTGTTTTGTTTTGGAGATGGAATTTTACTCCTGTTGCCCAGGCTGGAGTGCAGTAGCGTGACCTCGGTTCACTGCAACCTTGGCCTCCCAGGTTCAAGTAATTCTCCTGCCTTAGCCTTCTGAGTAGCTGAGATTACAGATGCCCATCACCACACCCGGCTATTTTTTTGTATTTTTAGTAGAGACAGGGTTTCACCATGTTAGCCAGGCTGGCCTTGAACTCCTGGACTCAGGTGATCCACCCGCCTCAGCCTCCCAAAATGCTGGGATTACAGGAGTGAGCCACCACACCCAGCAGGTTGTTTCCTTCTTAACCAACTTAACCACCTCAGCCTCAAGTAGCTGGGATTACAGGTGCCTAGCTGGTTGTTGCTTCTTAACCAATTTAATCAAGTCATTCATCTTTCCTCCTCTTCTCCAGCCCAATTCCTGAAGCATTCTAGGGTTTCATACAGTTATTTTGGGACTGATTCTTAAGAAGAGATAGTAAGTAATAGGATCTCCAGTGGGCCAGAGATGTTGTATTCTCCAGGGTTTGCTATGGAAGAGAATCATTTCTTTACAAAACATCCCTGCCCTGGAAACACTGAGACAATCAGTTAACATTTTATAAAGCTTAGTAACACTACAATTTCCTTTACAGAGTACAAATGTTTTCACTTCTATTACTCTACTTGATCTTCACACTGATTCCATGTAGTAGGCAATGCAGGTATATTACCCCTATTAGCCCATTTGGTAGATAAGGAAACTGAGCTTTAGTAGACTCAACCCACGTGGTCAATTTTTAACCAAATTGAGGCTAGATGGAAAGTCTGCTGGGTCCTAATTCTAGGATGGTATTACCCAGAGGCTTGGGGTGTACCACATGGCTTGATCTTGCCTCCCTTCTGTCCCCAAAGTCACAGGTTGGCTATCTAGTGAAGCACCATAAAGAAAGTTCCAAATGGCCAACTCCTGACAGGTACTCAATGGCCTGGCCTAAGCTGGGCAGGTAGCAGCTAACTCCTAGAAGCAGCAGCTGGAGGAACAAGAAACCTGGCACTGTATGCCCCATTGGAACACCAAGACCACTGGGAGTGGTAACCTGAGATCTTAAATTGGGGAGGGCCGGAATGGTTTTGGCCATGGGCACTAGTCTATATGGGTGCAGGAAAACATGGACCCGCAAAAGTGTCAGGAAAAGCCAGATGTAGCCTCAGAGGTACAGCCTCCTAGGGAAGTTGGGGAGACACTCAGATTGGGAGCCCCAACTGTTACGCTTCCCTCCTCACCAGCCAGCCATGCAAACCTGGGCGGCTGGGCAGGCCAGGCAGCTGCCCCAAGCAGCGCCAGCCCCACAGGAGCAGACACGTCCATCTGCAGGGTCCCCAGCCTGGTGCTCAATCACTCTGCATTATTAATAGGCGATGACTAACCGGCTGCTGCTGCAGAGCCAGGACTGGGCAGGCACGAGGGAATCCCAGGGGATCGCACGCAGCAAGGCCTACGGGCACACACTCTGAGGCAAGGCAAGGAGCAAAGAGCTAGCCCCAGCTCCTTCCCTGTTCCTGCCTGCCATGGCACTGCGACTGAAGGGCCAGTCCCCACAGTCCACCTCCACACAGAGTCCTCACCAGGCTCAAAAACCTACACAGTCACGCAGCCCCCAGCTCACACCAGCTCACACATGGAGAGTCACCAGCAGAGCCTCGCACATACACAGTACAGCTTCCCACTAACACCCCGAAATGTCACGCCAACATTTACACACAGTCACACCCACACACCAACACACACCAGCTGCATTTACACAGACACCCACACCAACACTCACCAGGACTGAGCCCAACCCAAACAGAGGAACTCGGTGACAAGGACAACCAATGCTGCCCCTTCCCACCCCTGCAGGCCTCCTCCTCTCACTCCCCTCAACAGGAAAGGAAACCAGCCCCTGTCAGAGGCCATGCGGGGCAGGCAGTGGGCAGATAGGGCAGGGGGTGAGGGGAAGGAAGACAGTGTGAAACACAGTGTTAGTCAGAGCAGCAGAGCAGTTGCGGGGAACTGGACGCTATCCCTGGTCGGGGGAAAAGACCATTCATGCCATGCAAAATGTGGGGGACATGGAACCAGGAACTCTCAAGGCTGAGAAGTGAGGGAAGGGACGGCACCTTTCCCGGAGCAGCCAGCATGGGGCAGCCCCCAAACTGCTATGAACTGATGATTTGCATGAGGTCTGGACTGATCTCAGACAGCTCCGCATCTCCCAAGGCCATGCCCCCCACCCCTGGGAACCCACCCCGCTGGCTGCCACTGGAGGTCTCACCCCCAGCCCCCTCCCCAAACTTGAGGGGCCCTGTCCAGGGAGCTGACAGTGAGCAGAGCATAGCATGTCATGGGATGGTGTTTTCCATGGATTTTCAGGGGACCAAGAAACTAAATCAAAGAGAAAAAACAAGGGAGGGGAGGGAAAAGAACAAAATAAAGCAATAGAAATAAGCAGCCTGGCATCGGGGCTGGTCTAACCAGAGCCGATGAACATGGGGCCTGCCCCCAGGTCTCTCTAGCCAGGAATCTGAATTCAGGAGTTAGGGATTACAGCAGGGACAAGCCAAATTCCTCGATTTCCATTTGTCTTTTGTATTTCAGTTTGGACCAAAAAAGAAAGAAAAGGGAAAGAGGGAAACTAAAAGAGAAGCAAAATCTAAAGATTGTCCAGGACGCAAAAAACAATTGGAAGAGCAAAACAACCAAAAAACCAAACAGGGAGAGGAAACAAAAGAAGGAGAATCGAACAGTTAAAAAAACCCACGGCAAACCAAACGGTAAGACAATTAGAGTGATATCTACCAGATAATGCAGTTTGTTTACCATAGCGTGTCCAATCCCTGCGTGCTTCACCGGAGATATAGGGGGATGGGGAGGAGGGGGATGTCAAAAAACAACAACAAACACAACAACAAAAGAACAGAACGAAAAGAAAAGAAAAATAAAATGACCAACTGTGAAACTCAAGGAAGGAGGAAAAAATATATATCTATATATATTTGGTTGTTTGTTCCAACCCTCCCACCTTAGGTTCAGCGAAAGTATTTGTTTAAAGAAAATTAAATTATAATGGGGGAAGGAGAAATAAAACACACACAAAAATTAAGTTCCTTCTTCTCCCCATCCGTCCCCCATCCCTCCTCTGGATTCCTCTTCCCCCTCATCCCCTCCCCGAAGAAGAGCCGTCTGCAGAGAAGGGGAACAGTTAGAGACCTTGGTTAGTAGAGAAGAAAACAACAAAAGAACTGGACCAAGAAACCAAAGACTTAAAGATGGCCGACATTCCGCAGATGAGACAGAAAGGTTAGTTCGGTTTTTCATTCATACCTTGCCCCACCTGTCCCTGCCCATCCCTTGGTCCCCTGGGTTATAAGCGTGTTAGTAACACACACAGAGTCGGCAACGGGGTTTTCCAACAGAAGGGTGAGAGAGGGAAGGCAGGGGATTAAGAAGCAGACCCAATTATGCAGTATTAGTAAGTCCTATCAGCTGAAATGTTAGAGAGTTTAGGGGAAGGAAGGGAGGGAACAAGGGCTGTGAGGAGGGATGGGCTATTGGTTGGAGCCATGGACTTACAGGTTTGTTGGCTAACTGATCAACCAGATGGCTTTCCAGAGAACTGGCTAAAGAGCGAGTTGGTGCTGGCCAACTGGCTGACCAGTGGCCATACCGGGTTAATGGATTAACCAGTTGGTGATGGGCCAGCTGGCTATCAGGCTGGAAGAAGAGTGGGCATCACCCCTGGAGAATCAAAGGACTGGCAAGAATGAAAGGCAATTTCATTTTGGAGGCAAAAGGAAGGGGTTCCCAAGGAGCATAGGAGGGACCATGGATGCCTGCTTTTCCTGGGGATGGAGAATACGCAAATCGATCCTGGGAGTCACTGAGGAGAGGGGCAGCTCCTCTGTTTTTGTTTTTTGTTTTTTTTCTTCTCATCCTTAAGAAAGGAAGAGAGAGTAAGTCGCCACCAGTACAGGGAAAAGGAAATGTTGCCCTCCATGGGCTGGCAGATGGCTCACACATTACATCAAATTATTGCAACCCTCCTCCCTCTCCTCCCCATCTCCCACCCATAGCTGACTCCTCCCACGTGTCCACCTTGACTTTTCAGAACTTTCCCCAAAAGTTCTCCAGGCTCTTCAATCACCCCAACCCCATTCTCTTACTCTCCGGGCTGCTGTCCCTCCCAGAATCAAGTGCCCACCACCACCACCTCTACCAGTCTCTAGAATTGGTAAGGCCATCCCGGCAGCACAGCCTCCTTTCATGTACACCCATAACCCCCTGAGTCTCCACTCCCCAGAGCCAGCACCAGAAATTCACTCCCCTACACCCATAAAAAGGAACCTCTAAAATCCCTGACTTCTCCCTAAGCTATAAGCGCACTCTTTCTACCCCAGTCTCTAGTGTCCCCACTCTCATGTGGCTCTAAGTTCATTTTCTCTTCTCATTGCCACAGACAACAGCAACACCCACCTTCCAAATTATCCTTGTCTTTGGGGAGGACACATCAGAGGCACTGAGGCAGCTTTACTTAAGAGTATTAGAGATGGAGGGACATTATTGCTTGATGCCTGTTAAATACTAAACTGTACCCCAGAGAGTGTGATTGTGAGAAGGAGAGGTATTCTAGGGACAGATCCATTAGTTAGAGAGTTGTTATAACCAGTGGGCACAGGACTAATTCAGTAAGATAATGAATAAGGGCCTCGTATAATTAAAAATAACAGAATTCAATATTTAGCAGCCAGAAGAAGTGCTGAATAACCAATATTAATTATTAGTGATGCAGAAGCAGTTTACATAGCAAGAGAAGAGTCTAATTGCAGGTGCAGTGATGGGAGCCAGGGGATAGCGTGTGATAAGAGGATTAGTACTGGCGGCTGGTAGGACTGTCATGAAATGAAGAGGCCAACTAGTCAGAACAAGGAACAATTAGCTTCAGGGCAGCTAAACAACCAGACCCAAAAAGGTAAGTGTTGTCTGGTTTCACTGCCCTAGTCAAACAAGGCAGGAAGAAAAAGGCATTGGAGGTAAAAATCCAACTACTACTCTTTGAGTTAGAACTGGTTGTGGAGAATAAAATAAGATTTAAATGTTTTCAACTTTAAGAAGAAGATTCCATTTTAACAAGTAGAACAGCAAATTAAGAATCAGGACTGATGGCCAGGTGCGGTGGCTCACGCCTGTAATCCCAGCACTTTGGGAGGCTAAGGCGGGTGGATCACGAGGTTAGGAGATCAAGACCATCCTGGCTAACACGGTGAAACCCCATCTCTACTAAAAATACAAAAAATTAGCCGGGCGTGGTGGCGGGTCCCTGTAGTCCCAGCTACTTGGGAGGCTGAGGCAGGAGAATGGTGTGAACCCGGGAGGCGGAGCTTCCAGTGAGCCGAGATCACGCCACTGCACTCCACCCTGGGCGACAGAGTGAGACTCTGTCTCAAAAAAAAAAAAAAATCAGGACTGAGAAGAAAGAGATGTGAGTTCTAACCCTTGGGCCTTCCACAAATTTGATGAGAGATCCAGCCTTCCTCTTAAAAATAGTAGGGTTGGAGTAGATGAGATGGGGCCCCTCTAGACCTAAGGATTATGGATCCAGACCCAGTCCAATGGAGATTGTGCTTATGGGGTCAATTGTCATGAAATACTAGAATGCAGCTTCCACCGGAACCCATTCCTGGTAGCCTGGGACACAGCACAGGGAAGGGGTACACAGCAGCCTAGGCCTTCCCAATGGCCAGGATCTGGAGAGCTGAGGCTTCAGAATAACAGATGAGCAACGAAAGCTTTATCCCCATTCACAGAAACAGCTAGAGAGCTCCTGGAGCCTAGGAGCACAAGCATGACAACACATGATGAATGAGAAGGGTATCAAAGTCACAGAGGGGAGAAGTCAGGCATCATATCAAGTGGTCATTTTTACCAAGTTTTTCTGACTCAAACACCAGCTCTGGGAATTCACCAGGCAGAAGGGAGAGCCTCAGGACAAAACTATACCCCATCTCCACCTTGAAATCTGAGTGTAGCTCCAGCCCGCTCAAGAAAGCCAAGAGAGGGGAATATTTACATAAATCATAAAAATCTGGAGTGAAGACAATCTGTGGAGCTTGAGTAAAAGAAGCTCAAGACAAAGAGAAGAGCAACCCACTCCACTTGCACATAAGAGGGACCCATTTTTCAGAGATACAAGCAGAACATTAAAATGGCTTCAAGATCTGAGAACATCCAAGAATGACAGAAGCACAGGACAAACCCCAGCCTCTTTGCATTTTGCACCAATGACAACAACCAGGCCCTCACTCGGAGGCAGAGGAACAGAGTGGTTTCAAAGTCAGACTTCCAACTCCACCACTTCCTAAATGGATAACCTTGAGCAAGTTCTTTAATCTTCTGTGTCAGTAAAATGGGAATAATATCTCCACCTCACAGAGTTGTCATAAAAATTAGGTGAGATAGTAAGGACAATGAGATCCTTGAGGCCAGGGGCTAGTGGGGAGAGACGTTACAGTGCGATCTGAGAAGCGCTGTGACAGAAAGATAAAGTCCCGAGGAAATTTAGAGGAGGGACCAGGAGAGGTGTTCTTCTGGTCTTGTAAAGTGAATTAGGGTCGGGCGCGGTGGCTCATGCCTGTAATCCCAGCACTTTGGGAGGCTGAGGTAGGTGGATCACTTGAGGTCAACAGTTCAAGAGCAGCCTGGCCCACATGGTGAAACCCCATGTCTACTAAAAATACAAAAATTAGCTGGGCATGGTGGCAGGAACCTGTAATCCCAGCTACTCAGGAGGCTGAGGCAGGAGAATCACTTGAACCTGGGAGGCAGAGGTTGCAGTGAGCCGAGATTGCGCCACTGCACTCCAGCCTGAGAGACAAAGTGAGATTCTATTGCCAAAAAAAAAATAATAATAAAATAAGTAAAAAAGTGAATTGGAGGGTTTTTTCCCAAGAGGACAAGAAGTAGTTCAGCGCTCACACGAAGTAGTTAGATCTGCTACTTTTGGACATGGGTCCTCGCGTCCAAAACCTTACCAGTTGTCTTCAAGAAAGAGACCAAATGGATCAGAAAAAAACTACTAGGAAAACAACTACAAACACTCAATAGTTGCTGATATTAAGCCACTAATTTGCTTACCATCTAGAAGTACAGATAAGGAATGACCACAAATATTGACAACACAGGCAGAATGTGATGAGAGGGCTCAAATACACGTTTCCAAGGGCTCAAAGAACATAGCCAAGAAGGAAGGTTGGCTGGAGGAATGGATCAAGGAAGGTTTTATGAAGATGGTGGCATTTAAGCTGGGCTTGAAGGATTGAAAAAAACACAACTAATTCGTTCCAGGCACTGTGTTGAGTGTTTTAAGGCAATACCCCAGTTAGTCATCAAAAGGCTCATTCTCACTTTGCTGATGAGGAGCTGAAGCTCACAGAAAGTTGTATAACTTGCCTAAAAACACTCAAACTATTGGCAGAGCTGGGATTTGAACCTGGTCTTTCTGACTCAAACCTCAGATCTAGGATTTCACCAGGCAGAAAGGAGGGCAAATGAGTGGTGTCTATAGGAGAACTGTGAAAACAAAGGGAAAAACTAAGAAAGTTGGCATGGATGAGTATGGAGAACAGCACAGCAGGCCCTGAGACAGGGTGTATGCCATGCCAGAGAGGGAGAGAGGCCTGGGCAGGAAGGAGAGGAAAGGAATCTAATTGCCTAATGGACTCCACCCCTGGGGACTCCATCCTTAGGGGAATGCATTCCTAAGGAATGCATTCCTAGACTCCCAGGGGTCTCCTCATCCTTAGTGACTCCATCCTTGGGGACTGCATGCTTGGGGACTCCATCTTTGGAGGGCTGCATTCTTGGTGGACTCCACCCTTGAAGACCGCATGCTTGTGGACTCCATCCTTGAGGACTGCATCCTTGGTGGACTCCAACCCTGGGGACTCCATTCTTGGGGATTCCATCTTTGGCTATTCCATCCTTGGGGACTCCATCCTTGGCAGATTCCATCCCTGAGGACTGCATCTTTAGGGTACTCTGCCCCTGGGGGACTCCATTATGGGGGAATCCATCCTTGGGGACTCCATTCTTGGGGACTCCATCCTTGGCAGACTCTATCCTTGGGGACTCCATCCTTGGCAGACTCTATCCTTGGGGACTGCATCTTTAGGGGACTCTATCCTTGGGGACTCCATCCCTAGGAGAATGCATCCTTAGGAGACTCCATCCTTGGGGACTGCATCCTTGGGGACTCCATCCTTGGGGACCACATCTTTGAGGGACTCCATCCTTGAGGACTGCATCCTTGGCGACTCCATTTCTGGGACCTGGAGGAGCTCCTGAAAGCCTCTGCAGCAAGGAGAGGAGTTATCCAAGCTGGGCAGGAGGAAGCACCATGTGATATTTGGATAGCCAGCTTGTCTTCCAAATTTGGTGCTGGCTAATGAGGAAATGGGTTTGCACACTGCTTGCATGGTGGTGGGAGGCAGTTAGGAAGCATACTGGGTATGGAAGGAGAGTGGGCCCAGGATTTAAAATAGACCTCGGGGAATCCTCAGAGGTAACAATTCCTGCCAAGATCCTCCAAGAGACACCTCCAGTCACAGTGACCTCGAGGGCTGGATTTGAAAGGAGAGAAAGGAGAGAGCGAGACACTGTCTCATCAGGTACCCCTGGTCCTAACTGCTATGTTCTGAGAGCCTCTAGATGATTCCAGGGATAATTACCAAGTCCAAGGGAAAAAGGGAAATTCTGCCTCCTTCCAGTCTTTGGAGCTGGCCTTTGACCCACTCCCATGGCTGCAGAAGCAAAGGGAATGGAGACCTCTCAGTGCTGGTTCTCAGGCAGGTCCTCCCCAGAAGGCCATCTCCCTGGCCATTCTAATCAAATGAGAAAAATAACCTGGAAACCACAGTGTTCTCAGATCCTGGCCCTCTATCTTATTAAGGCTGAAGACAGATGTCATTTCTCCCTGTCCTTGCTCCTGGCCCACCAAACGTGGGGGAGACAGAATATTGATTCAAATCACTCCACCCATCATCACTCTTCTTATCACATAAGTGTTGTTCCAATCCCAGGATGTCACCCAGACACTACAAAAACTTGATTGAGGCCGGGTGTGGTGGCTAACGCCTGTAATCCCAGCATTTTGGGAGGCCAAGTAGGAGGATCATTTGAGGTCAGGAGTTCGAGACCAGCCTGGCCAATATGGTGAAACCCCATCTCTACTAAAAATACAGAAATTAGTTAGGCATGGTAGCAGGCACCTGTAATGCCAGCTACTCGGGAGGCTGAGGCAGGAGAATCACTATAACCTGGGAGACGGAGGTTGGAGTGAGCCGAGATCATGCCACTGCACTCCAGCCTGGACGACAGACTGAGACTCCATCTTTAAAAAAGAAAGGAAGGGAGGGAGGGAGGGAGGAAGGAAGGAAGGAAGGAGGGAGGGAGGGAGGGAGGGAAGGAGGGAAGGAGGGAAGGAAGGAAGGAAGGAAGGAAGGAAGGAAGGAAGGAAGGAAGGAAACTTGGTTGAGTAGGGCTTCTCCATATCAGCACTACTGACAATTTGGGGTTAGATAATTCTTGGTTATGAGGGCTGTCCTGCAAACTGTAGGGTGTTCAGCATCATTCTGGCCTCTACCCATGAGATGACAGTGGCACCCCCAAGTTATGACAGCCCAAAATGTCTCCAGATGTTACCAAATGTCTCCCGGGGAGCGCAACACAATTGAGTGACTGAGAAACACTGCTCGAGGGACACAAGATCCAATAAATTACTCTTTGAGGCCAGGAAAAACAGGCCCATGAAGGGCCTGGTGAGGCTGAACTTGGCCACAGTCTAGGCCTTGAGTGAGGGCAGTGGAGCCAAAGCATGGCTCTGAGGCTGACCTTCCCCTAATAGCCATGACGACCAAGAGAGGACTGCTTGTCTGCAGCTCCAACACTTCATATTTATGGGTGTGGACTGGAGTCAAGAAATTCCCCCAGAATCCCTTTTCAAAGAGAGTGCCCAATCAAAGTCTTTAAGCAGACACCCTCTGTGGACCTCAGGACCTGCTTTAGGGTCCATATGACCTGCCTCTGCTCTGAGCCTTCTGGTAGAACAATCCAGGGGAAGAGGTTTCCATCAGTTACCAGCTTGGACTCTCAACTACGGGAACCCCAGGAAGAAGCAACCAAGGGTCACTGTCTACACTCAGCACTACTGAGACTGAGTGTCTCCTCCTCTGTGTGGCTTTCCCACCTCCCCTAGCCACAGACCTCTCCCTCGTCTTGGGTATCACTCTAGTCGTAGGGTGTTTAAGGTTTCTGCTGTTCACTTGGCACTGGCATGGCTTTGCTCTACTCACTTTTAACAGACTCATCTTGTCTCCTCAAGAGCTGAACTCCTGGAAGGGCAGGGACCATGTCTTTTTTCCCAGCTCTGTTCCCAGTATGGATGTGCCATGTATTTTTTGGTCATATGTTGCATGGGGACTCTGAACTTGGAGCATCTTACCGAAGTCAGTACCAGGTGACAGCACTGGTCATAGAGAGAGCAAAGTGAGCAGAAAGCCCCAGAGGCAACTCCTCCATACTCCCCAATAAAATGTGTGTGGCATCTGAAACTGTCACAAATGCACATGACACACTCAGGTGCACTCGGTAATGACAACGCGGGACAGCCCTCTGATTGGGTAAAGGGATGATTTGACAAGAAGAGGAGCCCTGCATTGAGAAGTGACTCCACCAAGCATGTCACTCTCTGAAACGCAGGGGCCACTAAGAATAGGCACATTAGTAGGAGCCCGGCTGCAACAGGTAGTGGCAGGTCTGAGGAAAAGCAGCAGGACTAGCTACTGCGTTCTCCTGGCAAGGAGAAGTGGCATTAATGAGGAGGTATCCCCACTAGATCATCATTGATGAAATCAGAACAAGTAAGAAGAGTGGGAGGCCAGCCAAGATCCTGAGCCTACTGACAAGCCTTTCAGTGGGAGGAAGGGGACGAGAAGGAGGATGACAGGAGGAGAGACGGAAAGTTAGCCACCACACCGCTAGAACCAGGAAGTTCAGAGAAGATAACTAGGAAGAGACTGGCCAGAGGCCTTTGGAAAGGAGAAGAGGACCACTGCTAAGAGGAACTGTCTGGTGGGAGCATCCGGGAACAGGAGCTCCTGTCTGCAGGAGCCAATGCAGCAAGGTCTCTGAGCACCTGTATGGGCTTGCCCAGGAGCCGGAGGAGGCAGAAAGCAAGCCATGGATGCTGGGAGGGCCTGGCAGCCCTCCCAAGGGCTGAAAGAAAGAGAAGGAAAAGAAGGGCATGTCCTGCCCAAGGAGATAAGGGGCCAAGCCCCCACTCTGGTCCTGCTCTCTGTCACCCACCTGCTACGCCACCACCTCACTGGCTCCATCTCTGCCTCTGCCCTAAAAAATCCTCGGCTGGGGGCAGAACACATCCTGCCCCCACACATAACTCAGGCTTGCCTTCATGCTTTGCTGCCCAAGTGTTGGGACACCCTCATCTTCTCCACCAGGCCAAAGCCTGCCCACTCCACAGGAGCCCCTCCCCACCCCCTGGCACCCAGGCACACCCATTCAGGCACTGGCTCACTCCTCCCATCTCCTGAATTGCCCTCCTGCTAAATCACCTGATTTCTTAGCCCCAATCCTTGAAAGCCCAGCTGCTCCCAACAATCTGAGCCCAGTCCTTCCCCTGCCCTCAGGCTCCTGCCTAGGGGCAACTCTGGAGCCTCCTCCTAGCTCAGCTCCCTAGTCTCTGAAGCCTGCCAGCCACTGCAGCCTTATGTTGGGACCCTCACAGCCCCAATCTCTGTTCTTCTCCAGAACCACACCTCACTGCCCAGCCCTGATCCCTCCATCACAAGCTCCCGGCAGCCCCCTCTCCCAACCCCTGTTCTGCCCCAGATATAGCTAATCCCTGGCCTTCTTCTCACTCCCCCTACCTGGCGCAGGTTTCGGGTGACCCGGACGTCGTGCCAGGCGTTGTCGTTGAACTTGCCATTGACGGGTTCCACAAGGGCCTCGAAGGCACCTGAGCCTAGGTTGATGACCAGCCAGACAGCCCCAGACTTGAGGGACAGGTTGACGTAGTCAGCCGACTTGCCTGTGTGCAGCATCAGGCCGTTGCGTTGCAGGGTGCGGAAGGCCAGCGTGATCTCGTCAGTGCTGCTCTGGATGGGATTGTGTGACAGGTCGTAGCAGAAGAACTCATTGCCTTTGAAGGTCGCCACAAACTCCTCCTTGCCTGGATGCCATGGTGTGGGGAAATGGGAGAAGGCTGAATGGGGTAGGGTACGCCAGTGCTTCCCTCTCCCCTCCAGCAACCCAGGCCCTGGTCCTGGGCACCAGGAGCTCAGAGGTCCCAACCTGTAGCTTTAGGCCCCTTTCCCTCCCTTGGCCTGTCAACCATCCTCTCGGGACCCTGCCGTCTCTGCTGTCAAAAGTCAATGTCCCCCGTGTCCATTTCCAAACCAGGAGGCTGCTAAGTGACTCCCATACTGACAGCTGATAATTACTCTGCCACAGGATCCGGCAAAGCAGAGGGTGCTCACTGTCTCCTCCCCAGCTACCTTCCCATTGGCCACTCCCCTTAACAAAGGGACATAGAAGGGAAATAAGAGGCTCTGCCTTACTTTTCCCTGGGTGCTCCTCCCATATGGCAGGGTCCACAAGGGCCTCCTACGCACAGCCCACCTCCCTTCCTGCCCCTTCTCCAGCGATGGCCAATCTCAGTGCCTGAAGACAGTTTCAGCCTCACCATATGGGATGGGACCAATAGGCCTGCTGTGCAGCAGGGAGTAGATGAGGAGAATGGGAGGTGGGGGAATGGGGGAAGGGTCAGGAAGACACACAGGAAGGCAATGCAGGTGACAAGGATATGCACCGGATAGCAACAGGCCACCAGGCAGAGCTCACATGGGTGGCCACCGCCCCAGCTATCATTTCCACCCCCAGCTCCCTACTCCAAGCCAAGGACAGTGCAGACAGGCCCAAGGTGGAGAGCAAAGAGTGCCTGGATGTGACCTGTGTGTGCCCAGAGAGTGACAGGGCAAGGGCAGGCCTGGGCCTCGTGTGTGCGCATGTCTGTGTATGTGCATGTGTGTCCGTAGGCACCTGGCACAGGGCCCTTCCACTGGCACTTTTTAAGCAGAAGCAAAAACTACTGGGAGAGCCTGAGGGATTGTCAGCATTCTGTAAGCTGGTAACAAGTGAGAAGACAATGACTCCATAGTACCAAGAAGTTGAAGTTTCCGTCCAACACCGGCACAAGCCAGAGTGCAAGCACAGAGAAGAGAACCGGATATGAAGTCAGGACAAACCAGAGGACCTGGGCTCTACCAGTGGCTACTTCTGGCCATTAAGCAGTGGCACACAGCTGGCCCTGCCTACCTCACAGGACAGGTGCAGGGCAAACAACACTGACCGTGAGAGTCTTTATGAAGAGGCCAAGCTAACCAAATGCGGGAATTCTCAGTAGATGCTCCCAAGGCCCAGGCAAGAACAGGCACAATGCCAAGGTGCACGCAGGGCCACCAGGAAGCACTTGCCTTCCCCTGGTGGGGGCAGGGCTCAGCAGCAGTGCTATGTGTTGAGGCAGTGGGGTGGTGGCAGGGGGGGTCTCGGAGTGCAGATTCTGCAGATCCCCTCCCCTCCACACACAGCCTGCTTCTCTCTCTCTGGGCAGGCTGCCCACAGCCTCTGTCCTCACTGCCTCCGGATGCCAAGGCACCAGCTGCTGCCCCTGAGCCTGGCACAGCACTCGCTGCAGCTGGCAAGGCCCGGTTTCCTGAGGCCACAGGGCAGCAAGGCTGGTGGGGGCCTGGGCAACATCGGGACAGTCTGAATCCCTTCCTCTGTCTACTTAGGGTACCAGAGGGGAGGGCCAGAAAGCAAAAGTGAGGACCCCAGCAGAGACAAGAGGGGAAAGCAGGGAAGAATGGCAAGGAGGAGGGAGGTGTGGGGCAGAGCCGGGGAAAGGTGAACCATCGCAGAGACAGACAAGAAATGAAGAAGGCTCAGGACTGTGAGGGAGCAAGAGGGGATGAGCGCGGCTATCTGGATAAAGGAGCAAGCCCTGCGGGGACAGGTACAGGAGATGGGAAAAGAGCCAGAAATGAAAGTGGACAGGGACCTCTAGGGAACAGAAGCCAAGGCTTTCTGGGGCCTTGCTGTTTCCATAGCAACGAAGCCTGCTGCCCAGGCACTGGGAGAACCAGGGGGCTCAAGGACCAGAAAAAGGAATGTGTTTGACCTTGGTTTTGCCACATGTACTAGTCCCAACCAGAAGCCACTCCTCCCACTCCCTCACCTTCACTGCAGTCAAAGAAAATATCATTAAAGAGAGTCAAACAGAAAGAAAGAAAAGAATAAGGCAACCGTGTGAAAAAGTGATTCGGACAGAACAAAAGAGGCCAGCAAAAGGGAAAGAGGTGGGTCTGGGGCTGGACCGTGGCTGCCAAGGCCAAGTAGAGAAACGAGGCCATTCCTCAACTCCTCAGCTCTGCCTCCAGTCTCCTGGGGCAGGTGGCAAAGCTAGCTACTCCGGAACCTGCGCCTCCACGGGCTCCAGTCTCTTTGCCACCAGAGACCTGGGTCAGCCCAGGGACGCCAAGAGGCCTGAGGAGCAGCCAAAGAGAACCTGAAAGCCTTTGAGAAGAGGGACAGAAAAGAGATGAGCAAAAAAAAAGAAAACCAAGGATGAGCAAGTGTGGAAAGAAAACCCGAAGATGGTGAGGAGAGAGAGAGAGAACCTGAGTAGGGGAGATCGGGGCATGACTTCAAGGTACTGGTGGAGGGATTCTACTGGGGTGAGCCTGTGGGGGCGACCAAGGGGCTCAGCAGAGCACAAACCAGATCTGGGCTGAACAAGCCCTGAAGCACCAGGGGGCGCTCTCCCCCATCTCGCCGCTCTGGCGCGACTGGGAACTACAACTCCCAGCAGCGCTTGCACAGTTACCGCCCCTAATTGCTCCGGACCCAGGAAGGAGGATAATAGCTGATGCTCGTTTATCTCCCACAGTTGGGGAGTCTGTAGCCCTACAAGTGTCCCCAGTGAAGATGAATGTGGCTAGAGACTAGTTGTTGTGGTCCTGCATTTCTGAGTACCATGCATGAGGGACAGAGCAGCTGCCTCCTTTCCAGGCCCAGTTCCCAGACCTCCTCTGGGAAGGTCTCCAGCGCCCCCCTCCGCCCTCCCTACTCTCGAGCTCTACAGCTGTCTGTTCTGCTCACTTGGCGCTTATTGCCTAGTAACATCTTGTACTGCTCCCTGGAGAGGAAATGTGATGTGAGAAAGAAGACCTGGGCGCTAGTGCTGGCTCCACCACCAGCTTTGTGACCTTGGCTTGTCACAAAGCTGGGCTCTAAGTCCCAGCTTCCCCCTCTGGAAAATGGAGCTGATCATCAAGAACTGCACAGGCTGCTGTGGGCATCTCAGAAAGAGAAAGGGCAGTGTCCAGCTTCCTCAACTGTAAAGCATCCCACAAATAAACGATTCATGCCTGTTGGTAACTTTCTGCCAGTGTGCTGCCTCTCCCTGTGTCTCCTCTCTTTCTCAAGGATTCTTTTTTTTTTTTTTTTTTTTTTTTTTTTTTGAGATGGAGTCTCACCATGTTGCCAGGCTGGTTTTGAACTCCTGGCCTCAAGCAATCCTCCCACCTCGGCCTCTCAAAGTGTTGGGATTACAGGCATGAGCCACCATGCCTGGCCTCAATGAATAAACTAACTCCTCTCAAAAGAGCCTACACTTTTCATATACTTTGCATGGACCATACTTTATTGTAGTTATTTGTTAGAACATTAATCAGCCCCTTGGGAACAGAGCCTATCGGCTCATGTAAGATAAATTTGCTGAGCACACGGCTACTTATGTGCCAAGAGCTGTGTAAAGGACCAGGGGCATAGGAACAAAAATATCCAATCCCCGGCCTCAGGGAGCTTGGTCTAGTTTGGGAAGCAAACAGGTAAAGTGACAGTTATGATACAGTGTGATGAGCCTTCTAGTGGAAGTGTGGACAAAGGAAACACCGGAAGTGACCAGGTCCGCCTGGGTTGTTCAAGGAGACTTCCAGTGTGGATGGCCTGGCTGCTTTTTTAAGAGTCAGACAAAAGAGACACACCAAGTCATTGGAGAGAGGACAAGGATGGCAGAAATCCAGGCAAACAGAAGAGCAGACTAAAGAATGGAAATAGGACTCCATAGCCCCAGTGCTTGGCACCCACTGGAGTTCCTTGAGGACTATGTTATAGTGGCTTACAAACTTCTTAGGAAAGAGATTATCTTAAGAGAGGCAGCTTCAGTACAGAAAAAGGAGCTAGAGCCCCCAAGCAGGCTTAAAGGCCCTGTGCTGGCCACAGCTCCCAACCAGAATCTCTCTGGACTGGGCACCTAGCAGGCTTCCAGAATTTGATGGTTAAATTGGGGTTGCCCTGCTGCCTGGTTGCCTTACCAAAGAAACAGACACTTCCTAGGGATCAGCCTGAACAACTGCCACAAAAAAAGATACCTGTGTTCTACAAAGAGGTCATCAGAACAACTGGGCTTTGCGAAAGAAATGGAGGTGTGTGGCCCTTCACACCAGGGCAGCTAATGGGGCCTTTGGAATGGCACTCAGGGAGCAGGCCCATCAGTTCCCACAGGCCTCAGAGAGGACAAGGGGGTGTGCCTGCATTGACTTGGCTTCCCCCCAGGAAGCACAGTTAGCCTGCAGCAGGATGAGGGCTAGGCTCTCTAGGGAACATGGGGATCACTGACCTTTTGTTGGCTGGTGCACATCGCCGGCTCCTCCTCTCCCGGCCCCCCCCTCGGAGAACAGTAAGGACCCTACTGGAGAAGCAGAATTGGGGAGTCAGGCACAGGGGCTACCGAGCCAGTCCCTCCCCAGCCTTGAGGGGATGAAGGGCCCTCTCCAGGGTGGAGGTGCTGCTTGCAGGGACTTTTCTGGGGACTCCCTTGCCTTCAATACCTCTAAGGAAGGAGCTGCTTGACAAACCAAGGACGATCAACCTCACAGACCCCATCAGACTCATGATCACCGACTTCCACTCTTTGCCTGGGGCGGGGAGACTGGGCAGAGGAACAGAGGCCTCACCATGAGTGCAGGATCCCTCCTTCCCCACAGCAGGCAAACAGGCCAGCCCTCAGCACTGGAGGCCCCCAGTTCCCCCTTCCAACTGCCCGCTCCTTCTCCTAGCCTCCTTCATGAGACACATTCTCCCCACCACTCTGCAACTTTGCTCACACCCTTTATGCTGGGTCAAGCTCACACTTCCCAACTCGTTCAAAAGCCTGACACAGGCACCCCTCTCCTCCAGAAACTTCTCCAGATTTACACCCCAAGCTCCTCTTCTGTTCTTTCCTGTCCTTGAGGCTCTCACTACACCTTGAGGCCATCCACACCTGCTTCATTCAACACAGTGAGTGCTCAGAAGCTCACCCTCGTCCAGTTCTTTGCCAGTTAGACCCCAGAGCTTCCCAGAGATTTCCAGGGGCTTCCTGTAATTCCTGTCTGTTCTTCATCCCACCATCGTGCCTACAAAAGGGCTGTGCACGTCAAAGGAGATCCTGCCTGGAGCTCAGCCTGGACGTGGGCAAGCCCTTTCTCAGGAGTTATTTCTCACTCCCCACCACCCCCCTCATCAGCAGCACCTGGGCCTCAGTCCAAAGGCCCTGGTGGGCACATGTTACCATGTCTGGGTTCCAGGCCGGCTTGAACTCTTCACCCCACCTCTCCCCCGGCCAGTGAACCTGTATACTCAGCACCTGGCTTCCAGGTACCCAGCCCTACTTCCAGATCCCCAGGGTGGCTTCAGGATGAGAAAACTCAGTGATGAAGGGGAAAAGTCCCTATATGGGCTCTTACTCTAACTCCAGTTGCAAATCCCCAAACTTGAACTAGAATAATACTTGAGCTGTGGAACTTTCCAGGGGGGCTTTCTGAGATCCTTTGGGAGGGGCTTCCCTTATGACAAAGGGGAGCCACAGCCAGCACCCATAGAACCAGGCACTGAGAGGCAAGAAGGATGTGAGTGAACCAACCAGGGCTCCTACTGCAGACTCTCCATTTGGGACTTCCTCTTTCCCCACACTTCTTGCCATAATTTCACATCCCTGCAAGACTCCAAGGCCTCTACCTCCCCAGACCTAAATCCAACCCAGATTTCATATCTATACGAGTTTCTCCCTGTAGCCCAATCTTGGTCCTGCCTTCAGGCTAAGGACCCCACTCTGTTCCTCCGTAAGATGACCCCCCAACAGAGGGCTGAACTGGGCAGGTCCAACAGTGCCAAAGGGTCTGGAAGGTCAAAACCCTGAGCTCAGAGAGAATCTGTGACAGCAGAGGGCTGGAGCAGGCCAGAGCTGGAGGAGCTCAGACAGGACTCCTGGGTTCTGTCTCCAGGTTTACTTAACACCAGGGCTCTCAAAGATGGTAGGCACTTAGTCAAAGGAGTGCTAAAATTAAATGCCTAGTCCCAACCATACCACCAATTAGGGCTGTGGAATCACTAACGAGTCATTTCATCTCTCTGGTCCTCAGGCATCATCTGTCAAATAGGATTAAGAGATGTTCAATGTAATCCCAGCACTTTGGGAGGCCGAGACGGGCGGATCACGAGGTCAGGAGATCGAGACCATCCTGGCTAACACGGTGAAACCCCATCTCTACTAAAAATACAAAAAAATTAGCCAGGCATAGCGGTGGGCGCCTATAGTCCCAGCTACTTGGGAGGCTGAGGCAGAAGAATGGCGTGAACCTGGGAGGCAGAGCTTGCAGTGAGCTGAGATCGCGCCACTACACTCCAGCCTGGGTGACGGAGCGAGACTACGTCTCAAAAAAAAAGAGACGTTCAAAAGACACAAGGGTGAAGGCGTGCGGGTGGGCAGGGTGTTGGGAGTGCACACTGTGGAAAGGCAGAGACCCTACAACTCTACTCCCATTCCCTTCTAGTCATGGATGGGGGCCTCCCACAGTAGCAGGGTGAGGGTAATGAGACTGCCTAAGACCCTCTTTCTCCAGCCCATGCTTTTCTCTTGTTACTTAGGTCCATAGAAAAGAAAGAATGATTAGAATGAGTGGAAGGAAATCAAACACCAACATGAGAAAGAAAAAAAGCAAGATATACTACCAGGAAAACGCAAAAAAAATGGTGACTGGAGACAACGGCAGGAGTTCAAACATCTCTTGATGTCAGAAACCAAGGTGAGATGTAGGTGGATGGAGTGCTTCAGGGTGGGCAAAGGAGAGGGGAGCACACAGACAAGGGCAGGCCCCCACCCCCACCCCAGCACCCCCCAAATAAAATTAAGAAATGGCAAAGGAAGTGGGTAGGAAAGGAAGGAAGGTGTCAGGACAGGTGGAGGAGGGGAAGGGGACAGGGGAGGGACAGGGAGAAGAACAGAAAATCCAGGCGCAGGTTGGGGGCAATCCAATCCAATCCAAACCAAACCAAAACTTCAAACCATACCTTCGCTGTTTAACGTCAGGTGAGCCGGACCTTGGAAAGGGGAAGGAGAGAAAGAAAGAAAGAAAAAAAAAGAAGAAAAAAGAAAGAAAAGGGGAAAGAAACAAAGAAAACACAAGTCATCAAAATCAGCCAGAGAGAAGGGAGAAAAAAGCTTTTGCTGCCACAATTTAAAAACCCTTTTTAACTTGTGACAGACATCGGGGGGGAGCCCCAGCCCAGGAGCTGAGGAGAGGGGCCCGATGCCGAAACAGCGGGTGGAGGGCACAACAGGGGAAGAGAGAAAGAGAGATTAGGGGCTTCAGAGAGGGTGAAAAGGGTACAGGCAGAACCGGAGGAAGGAGGGGGCGGGGAGTCGCTGCAAGGGGGAGAGGAGATTTTGGTTTCTTTTTTTCTTCTTGCCGGAAAAAAAAAAAGGAAAAGGAGGAGAAGCATTAGGCTGGGAGGGTTGCTTTTTCCTTTTTCTTTTTTTCTTTTTTTTTTTCTTCCGGGAGGCGGAGAGAAAAAAAAACGGTCAACGAGAAAAACGATTCAGATGGAGGAGAAAATAAAACACGACACAAAAATCAAAGCCACCTGGAGAGAGAGAGAGTGTCCTGTTAGCATGGGATTAAGCGGGCAAGGGGGCCTCCAACCCCCCAGCACCCCTAATTCCAGTTACCCCTAGGATGCTGACAGAAAAGGGGGAAAGATGGGGGGTATAAAGAACCCGGGCCTAAAAGGATCCCCCACTAAAGCGGGGTTTGGAAGGACATCTGTTGGGTTCTAATCCTCCCAGCTACCCTTCCCAATAACCTCTGTAGGGATAGTAGGGACCCTGCACACCTGGGTTCTAAGAGGAAACTGGGGTTCAAGAGGACAAAATTAGTGAGGAAGCAGGTAAGAGAAGGTAGAATCTACGGAGACACTGAGAGACTGGGCTCAGAGCTCTCAGACAGCAAGGTCCAAAGAGGACAGCCAAGCCCTGTGGGAGGAGGCCCAGCTCTCTGAAAGGTCCAAGTACATCATTCATAAATTACAGACCCCCTTTCTCTGGCCAGGACCTCTCTCAAATGACCCAAAAGCTGGATTTTGAAAATAGAAAATGGACTGATAGGAAGATCAGCTAGGATTTCCATCCAGAATTACACTGGCCCCTTGAGACAGCCTTGTCAGCCCTAACCCAAAGTATCCCTCCCCAGCCTTAGTGGGAAGGAATCTGGCCCACTGGATCAGTACCCTTGTCCCCAACGGGCACCAGCCAAGGAACGCACTCTCCTAGAGAGGCTGGCAGCACCAGGCCCCACAGCTGGTCTGAGACCCCAGGGCTCCCTGAGATGTCCAGCCAGCTCCACCAAACCTCAGAGCCCCCTCCTAACCCTAACCCCAGCCCCACTCACTCCCCTGTGGTGTCTGGCCAAGAGGGTAGGAAAGGGAACAGCCCTGCAGTGCCACTGTCACCCTTGGAAACCAGCCCCACTGCTGTGGCAATGAGATGTTAACCCTAGGGATAGAAAGCTGGGGCCAGGATGGAAGTAGCAAGGTTAAAGAGTTACGAGTATTTCTGAGACGAAGCTGGGGGCCAGGATGCCTGGGTTCCAAGAGGAAAGGCAGTGAGGAGGCCAGGAAGGACATGGCCAGATGGTTCACATTTCCCTCTTTGCCCCATCTCTCTAGGGTAGCATTGGTTTCTCCCCACGTCTGAGTCTGAGGCCACTTGGAGGAGGAGGCCACAGCCACTGAGGGCAGCCTTAGGACTGAACAGCTCTTGGGAGGACGTAGGTTTTTATCCATGACACAGGTAAGGACCCAGGCATTTGAACCGAGTCTCCTCATTCCTTACTCTGAATACCCTCCTACTCTGCCACCAACCCTTTCCCCAAGAACTACCAGCATCTCCGTCCAAACCCCCTAAACCCAGGACCCAGACCCAGAGCCCTCAACCCACATCTGACATTCCCTGTCAGAAGCAGCCTTGCTCTCAGGCTCCCACCCTTGAGAATCCAGGCCTCTGCCCACCCCCAGCCCAGGAGCCAGGTGCCCTGTGAACCCACCCTCTGTCTCCCACAGGCCTGACTGCTGCTGAGGGAAGCCACATCTCTCTCTCCCAGACCCTTCCACTGCCCAGCTCCTCGCCAGCCTCATTAGCATTCGGCAGTCTCCCTCTGTCACCACGGCAACCAGCTGCTCAGCTCCCTCAGGCGTGACAGCACCAGCCATCTTGGTGAAGGGGAGGCTGGTTCCCTTCCTGTCTACCCCTGGCTCAGCCCCAGCTGGCCCCAGGGTTTTCTCCCTAAAGTCTGTCTCCCCGCTAATCTGAAATCTCTGCTCCCTCCTCCTGGCCCCCAGCCCCACTGGGGTATTCACTTCCCCACATCCACCTGTGACATCAGCCCCTCCTCCCACCACTGGAGAAGAGACTGGCAGTGATGGATGGCATTGCCAAGGGTCCCTTCCTAGGGCACTTTATCCGGCTACTTCTGGTTCTCTTTGCCCTGCCACAAGAGGGTGGGAGGAAAAAGGAGGTGCTCGGCAGGGGCTGCAAAGCAGGATCTTGGGGTTCCTGGAGAAAGCTAGGCCTCGGGCAAGTGTCAAGCGGGAAGAGGGTGAAGGTACAGAGGACTCCTTAGAGATATAAGGAGGGCTGCAGGGTCCAGAGCACAGTGCCACAGAGGAAGCCCCCAGCCCACCCACGTGGAACCACGACCTGCTAAACCCACCTCCCCACCTTCAGTCTCATCCCCTAACTCTCCTACTGAAACCCCAGAGAGGACCACCATCAAAAGAAAGATGGTGATAGGTGACAAGGTTAAGAGACACAAAAGCAGGCACAAAGACATGTCACAGAGTGACAGAGAGATGCATCAGACTCCTAGGTGTGTATACACACACATACACACACACAGCGCCACCAATACGCAGCCCTGCACAGCCACTGACATGCAGGCACCTACAGTGCCACCTCTAAACCAGCAGACCACCACGCCACCCAAAGAAACAGTGAGGTGGCATCCACAGGCCTCCTTCCCCATGGGTCCCCAAAGCCCAGCTTCCCTTCTTGTCCCTGTCTATCAGCCCCTTTCCTCTCCCCTACTCCCGCCAGACTCCTTCTTCCCAAGTGCCCCCCTGCCTTTCTTCTTTTGGCCAAGTTGTTCCCCATTCCTGCCCCTCCCTACAGCTTGAGGCTTGAGTCTTTCTCTTCCCACCCCTTCACTTGCCCCCTCTCCTTCCTCCATCTCTCTGCTCCTTCCTTTTTTCTCTCCTCCACCATTTTTTCCCTTTCTCTCTTCCTCCCTCCATCTCTCCCTTTGTTCCAGAGGAGACATGACATCAAGAGCAAGTAAAAGTCACATCAGCACTAAATCTTATCTCCAGCCCTCAGAAGGCTGCGTCCACCCAGACATGCAGACTCTCTCTCTGACATACACACAGAGGTAAACACTGACACACGGAGATGCAAACACAGATGCAGACACACAAAGATGCTGATGCTCTACACAGGCATACAGAAATGTGGGCCACACCACATATGCATCAATGGAGGCGCAGAGCACACCCACACACTCAGACACAAAATCATGTTACATGTACACAGCACATATCCTGAGGCGTGCACAGAGACACACAGACCAGCAGAGCTGTATAAATGTATGTGTATGCAGACATACATACACACATATACATACATACACACACACACACACACACACACACACATATCGGCCAGCTGGGCCCAGGGGACCTGAGGACCCCAAGGAGAAGAGATTTCCAAGAGAGACAAGTCAGACCATGGACATCACAAGGAAAATGGGTTCCAGCCCCACACTCAGGCAAAGAGCCCTTTGCTGCCTTTCTTTCCCATGACTACTGCATCCTTGGCACTTTCCTCTGCTCCTCCCCAGGGACACCCTTGCCCTCCCACTCCTCCTTCCCAGGAGAAGGGACTAGGATGCCACCTCATGCCTGCTCTGCAGCCTTCTTCATGGTGGCTATGTGAGCTCATCTTCAACACAGCCTTCAAGCCAGGACTACCTTCTTCCTGCTCTCAGTCCACCCCAGAGAAGGAAAAGAAACACAGGGAAAGCCAAACTGCTAGAGAAAGAGTCAGAGAATGACAGAAACCCAGAGAGAGCCTGGGGAAGGAGAGACACATGGTCCAGGGACAGAGTCGTAGAGAAAAGGAGGTAAAGACAGAAACTGGACAGGGAGAAGAGGCCAACAAAACAGGAGATAGAGAAAGAACAGAGAGATCTCAGAGAGAGGCAGAAGCCCTACCCTTGCCCTCTGACCTGCATGAAGGAAGAAGCAGACCACTCCTACCTAGCAACCTGTAGGGCAGCGGCTAGGGGCCTGCTGCAAGTGGCAAGTGCTGGTCACAGTAGGGCAGAGAAGCTGCCCCAACTATACACCCCCAACCCCCTACTCTGCCAGTGCACTCCACCACCCTCCAGTCCCCTGAGCCCTGCACAGTGGCACCAGACTCCAGGGCAGATTTCCCCCAAGCACAGGTTTCTGGGGCAACAGCCCACCCCAGCCTGCCCCAGCATCTGGCAAAATTGCCTTTGTAAGTTTCTTAACTTGGGCTGGGCTAAACGTTGTCTACCCAATTATTTCTGGGCACTTCGGAATCCTGTCAGCCCCGTTCCTCCACCCTCACCGCTCATCTCTTCCCTAAGAAGAAAGGCCGGTGCAGGGCGTGGTGGCTCACGCCTGTAATCCCAGCACTTTGGGAGGCCGAGGCGGGCGGATCACAAGGTCAGGAGATCGAGACCACAGTGAAACCCTGTCTCTACTAAAAATAGAAAAAATTAGCCGGGCGCGGTGGCGGGCGCCTGTAGTCCCAGCTACTCAGGAGGCTGAGGCAGGAGAATGGCGTGAACCCAGGAGGCGGAGCTTGCAGTGAGCCGAGATCGCGCCACTGCACTCCAGCCTGGGCGACAGCGTGAGACTCCGTCTCAAAAAAAAAAAAAAAAAAGAAGAAAGGCCGGTCAGCAGCTCCCGTGAAACCCATGAAGAGGGGATGCAAGAGAGTGGGGCAAGGCAGCCAAGGGAGGACCCCAGCCATCCTTCTCCAGAGAGGCCCTAAACATGGCAGGAAAGGGAGTCCTTGGGTAGCCAATGACAGCGCCTCCTGTAGGATCCCCATAGCAACAGATCCACTACCCCAGCGACCGGGAGGCTTCACTCACCTTCCATGGGGTGCTCCTCTGCAGCCAGCGAGGTTTGGAGAAGGGAGAGGCAGAGAGAGAAGAAAAAGGAGGGCTGTTAGCAAAGGTACCACGGACAGGGGCTCCAAGGGGAGAGTGGAGTCCAAGCCCACCCAGACCCTGACATGAGTCACCCAACATGGAAGGCCCAAATCTCAAGAAACAGCTATGTTGGGGATGAGGCAGAGACAGAGCTACTCCCTGAGTCAGAACCTCACACACAGTCAGCCAGTACCCATCACACCCAAGCCTCAAGTAACATTTCAGGAAACTGAGGCCCAGGACAGGGAAGTAACCACTCAAGGTCACATAGAGAATCTGAGGCAGGGCCAAGAGTGGCAGTCAGGCTTCCCAGTTTCCCCAGACAGTCTCCTCCCCTGCGTTCCATTGCATCTCAGAGACATGGGGACACACTCACACCACTAATTGTCTCACAGGGTTTACTAGAGACACACTCATGCTCAGTGACACACTGACACACATAGGCACTTAGCAATCCAGTGACACACACCATCTCACACAATTCACATATAAAGCCTCTGTACACAGGACCCAACCACCTACAGCCCCTGACCCTCCTGGGGGTGAAAAGACATCAGGACACAGAGTGAGAAAACATGATTCTGCCACACAGCACTGTGTGACTTTCATCCTATTCACTTAACCTCTCTGAGTCCCTACTGCCTCTTCTGCAAAAATGAGAGGGGTGAACTGGATAGTTTCTGAGGCCTCTTCTGACTCTGATTCTGATTCTAGGACAAATGTCTTCTTAACATCTGGATGAGGCCAAGGCTCCCCAGGCTGGATGGCCATGCCAGTGAGGGAAGAGAGTCCAAATTCAGTAGGCCACACTGGGCCCAGAGCTAGACCATGCCACATTCTTTGGACAGGCAGACCTCACCTATTAGGGCCCTGCCTGGGCCTGGCCTTGGAGCTCACCAAATGGGTCAAGGGAGAAGACGGAACAAAGAGAAGATGGAGATAATTCCTTCAACTAAGCTATAACTCCTCAAGCAGGCTGGACTCTGATCTGCTTTGTAAGAGGATGGAGGTGCCCCCAGCTCCAAACATTTGCCATGTGCCCACCTCCTGGGAGCCTTTAGATGAAGCAATAGGCAGGAAGGGGGAAACAGCACAATCTACAAACACACAAACCCAGTGGGGAAACACATACTTGCATGTGCAGGCCCCAGGATACACACTTGTGTACACACAACTATCCCGTACACACTCACGCATGCACACACTATCTCCTCCTACCTCCAACCCCATTTGGTGATATGTGTTCATTTACTCACGGAGAGGTAGCTATACTCTGAAAACAAACACAGTCATTTGTCATACCTTATACCACTCCCATAATCCACGCACATACACAGGCTGAATGCAAGCACCAATACCTGCACAGTAATCTACTACATAACACTAGACACACACACCACCACCCCACAGTGACTCCAGTGGCTAAAGACACACAGCCAGCAATGAACACAGCTCTCTTTCTATCTTCCATTTCCTAAACCTACACACACAGTCTTTCCATGTCAATATGTGTTACAAACACACTCCTTTACAACACAGAGCTGCTTCTACCGGACAGCTGCATCACCTAAAAGCTATGTATCCAATCCAATAGTTTTCTTTCTTTCTTTCTTTTTTTTTTTTTTTTTTTTTTTTTTTTTGAGATGGAGTTCTGCTCTTGTTGCCCAGACTGGAGTGCAATGGCGCGATCTTGGCTCACCGCAACCTCCGCCTCCCAGGTTCAAGTGATTCTCCTGCCTCAGCTTCCGGCATGCGCCACCACACCTAGCTAATTTTTGTATTTTCAGTAAAGACAGGATTTCTCCATGTTGGTCAGGCTAGTCTCAAACTCCCGACCTCAGGTGATGGGCCCGCCTTGGCCTCCCAAAGTGCTGGGATTACAGGTGTGAGCCACAGTGCCCAGTAATAGTTTTCTTAAGTAAACTGAATCACATTACATTTATGGGGGGAGCCGGCTAATAAAGGGGCCCTCAGGAAAACCTTTGGCTCTCGTAAAGACTGTTGTGCCAGGATTTCTTTGGTCCCAGTATGCTAAGACCCTGGTCAGTCAGCACAATTATCTCACCAGCACCTGTGCAAATAAGGAGGCGTAGTGATTTCTAGATAATCCAACATGGCAGGTATTTCAAAATGTATTTCCACCTGCCAGAAATGTACGTCATGCTATGCTCAGGAAGTTGAAACAACCAGGCTTGGTTTGTTTCTGGCTTTGGAGAGACAGCACCTAGAAACTCACATATCTCTCTTCCTCTGCTGCCCTTTGCTTTCTGCTGATTCACCTATGCCCCTCCCCTGCCACCTCAGGCCCCTTCAGGCTTGGCCCCTGCCCTCCATATTCCTCTTACTTCTCCTCGCTGTCCTCAGTGATGGCTCACTTTCGTGCTCAGAGACTCCCAAACCTGCATGGGTAGTCCCGGCCTCCTCCCTGAGTGCCAGTCCTGTATCACCATGTGTCCACCCAGCAATGTAATTGCTTGGCCAACTCTCTGACATCTAAACTCCGGCCGGGCGCAGTGGCTCACGCCTGTAATCCCAGCACTTTGGGAGGCCGAGGCAGGCGGATCATGAGGTCAGGAGATCAAGACCATCCTAGCTAACACGATGAAACCCTGTCTCTACTAAAAATACAAAAAATTAGCCGGGCGTAGTGGCTGGCGCCTGTAGTCCCAGCTACTCAGGAGGCTGAGACAGGAGAATGGCGTGAATCCAGGAGGCAGAGTTTGCAGTGAGCCGAGATCGCGCCACTGCACTCCAGCCTGGGTGATAGAGCAAGACTCCGTGTCAAAAACAAAAAAAAAAAAACAAAGACATCTAAACTCCACCACTGAAGCCATTCTCGACACCTCCACTCCCACAGTCAAGTGCTTATTCCTCTGTGCTTAGCAAAGCCCCTGCTTTCAACCAGTGCTGCCTGAGCTCCCACTACATGCCCCACACTGCCCTCACAGGATCCAGAGATGCCATTAGTTAGCCATGTGCTGGGCACCGTACTGACTCTCACATGCAATGTCACACATCAGCCTCACTGCAACACTGAGCTCGGTGTTATCTATCTCCTTGGTGCAGAGAAGAATACACACCCAGGAGCGCAGAATCACCTTTGCCCTTCTCCACTGCAATCCTAGGTCATCATAGCCTCTGGCCGCACCCCTTGTGCCTGGTTTCCTGCAATAGCCTCCTCTTGGTCAGTCTCCTACCCATCCCTAGCCTGACCCTTTTGGCACAGGTAACAGATATGCCTTACTAAATACTGCTGTGATGAGAACCTTTCAGTGTTTCTGATACAAACCTCTCTCCTGTGCTCTTGACCTATGTACCCATCTGCCTTTAGAGCCGCTGTCTCTGAGTGTCTCATAGGCTTCTCACACTCAATATGTCTAAGGTGGGCCTCATAACCCTCTTCTCACCCCACCAAATTCCCTGATCAAGTTAGGCACCCAGAAAGCACTTGCTCCTTTTGTCAGGCCAATCACCGGATTCTATTGGTTCCACCTTCTAAAACCCTAAAAACAAAACTAAACTCCTAGAAATCCTTATCATCCCTCCATTTCCACCGGCACTGCCCAGGCCCGGCCTTGGTGAGGCCAGGCCCTGATCAGTCCCTCTCCTTGGAACATTAATAAGCCTAGGAGATGACGCCCTTTACAGCCACTCTTTTCACCTTGAAATTCATACACCACAGCATAACAAAGTGGTCCACTCCCACCATGTTACGACCCTGCTGAAAACTTTTCAAAGCTTCTCAGTGCCTGTAGGTTAAAGTGGAATCTTCTCAGAAAATCCCACCCGAAATTTTACTGTGCCTTCCTCTAACCTCTTTTCCTGCGACAATCCAGGCTGCAACCAGCCCAGCTTCTTCCTGTTTCTATAATATGCTATGTTTCTGCACATAATATTCCTTGTGCTTGAAATACTCTTCACCAGGCCGGGCGCGGTGGCTCACGCCTGTAATCCCAGCACTTTGGGAGGCCGAGGCGGGCGGATCACAAGGTCAGGAGATCGAGACCATCCTGGCTAACATGGTGAAACCCCGTCTCTACTAAAAATGCAAAAAATTAGCCGGGCGAGGCGGCGGGCGCCTGTAGTCCCAGCTACTCGGGAGGCTGAGGCAGGAGAATGGCGTGAACCCGGGAGGCGGAGCTTGCAGTGAGCCGAGATCGCGCCACTGCACTCCAGCCTGGGCGACTAAGCGAGACTCTGTCTCAAAAAAAAAAAAAAAAAAAAAAAAAAAGAAATACTCTTCACCTACAGCTGGCTAAGAAAATCTACTCTTCCTTTAAAACCCAAGTCAAGGGCTAGCTACAGTGGTTTGTGCCTATAATCCCAGCACTTTGGGAAGCCACAGTGGGAGGATCACTTGAGCCCAGGAGTTTGAGACCAGCCTGGGCAACATAGGGAGACCCGTCTCTACAAACAAATGCAAAAATTAGCCGGATGTAATGACTCGTGTCTGTACTCCCAGCTACTTGGGAGACTGAGGTGGGAGAATCACTTGAGCCTGGGTGGTCGAGGCTGCAGTGAGCCATAATGACACCACTGCACTCCAGCCTGGATGACGGAGAAAATCTTTCCTCAAAAAAATAAATAAATAAATTATCCAGACAGGGTGGTGTGCTCCTATAGTCCCAGCTACTCAGGAGGTTGAACTGGAGGATCATTTGAGCCCAGGGGTTTGAGGTCACAGTGAGCTACGATCACACCACTGTACTTCAGCCTGGGTCTCTGAAAAAAAAAAAAGAAAAAGCAAAAAGATCCAGGTCAATATACGTTTGTCTCTGTTCTAAACAAAGGAGAGCTAGCCTTCCTCTTTTGTGCCAACTCTAGAAATGTACATTCTATTATTAATTATCTTATTGAGTCTCTATTGCAACTGTGTTAACATGTCTGTTTCCTGACTTGACTGTGAAATATCCAGAAGTGAGGACAATGCCTCATTCCTCTCTCTATATCCAGCTGCTTACATGGCTCCTGGCTCAGGAAAAAAGGCATTCTCACGTTTGTTGAGTGAATCATAAAATAACACTTTGCATATACTGAGCACTTAGGGTGTGCCTGGCTCTTTACGCCCATTGTTCCTTTACCCACCACTGCTACATTGTGAATGGATATTACTATCACTTCCTTTTAGAGCTGAAGAAACCAAGACTCAGAAAGTAGGAGTAACTTGGCTAAGGTCACACTGCTAGTTGGTGACAGTCAAAATTTGAACCCAAATCTGCCTGTCTGAAAACTTCCAGTGGGCTACATGCTTAGCCTGGAAGTCAAGACTTCTAGAAACTGATTCTAATCTAACGTTCTGATTTTATCTACCATAGAACACAACCAACTTTGTCTCTTCACCACGCCCTGACCCACTCAATTCACATCCCCTATATTCCTCATGTAGTCTACTCTCCTGGTGGGAAAGCCCTGCCCTTTCCTTTCCACCACTATAATTCACACTCAGTCATCCTTCTTCAAGGTCTGGCCAAGTCCCACCTCCTCCTTGAAGCCTTCCCTGACCACTACAGCTAATAACCATAGTACTATTTATTGATGATTCAGAATAGCGCCTGGATTGTAAAGGATTTTCATATATTAATTCACTTAGTTCTTACAACGTTCTTACAGAGTAGGACGTTGAAGAACAATGTGGATAAGTTAACTGCCCAAGTTCACACGGCTAACAAGTAGCAAAGCTAGGTTCAAACCATGGCAGCCTATGCACTTACCTATTTTGCCATCTTTACATAGAGGCATCTAGCTTGTCTCTGGGTTCTGAGAGCAGCTGCTTTCTATACCACCCTCTAGAGAAGCCTGTCCCATTCTACCTGAAGCCACTTCTACCCACAGAAACTGTCAGGACCACAAGTACTGGATGTTAGAGCTGACAGAATAACCCAACATAGGTGATTTCATTTGCTTAACTTTCAGACACAAGACTTCACTCCCCCAGCAGAATACAGAGGTGGTGTCATAGATGGTATGTCTTGCCTAACATGAACTCAGGATTCCAGCAGATGGGTGATCAAGGACAGTGATGAAGACCAGAACAAAAGGGAAAAGAAAAGGCTCTAAACAACCAAAACATACATCTAACACCTGGGCAATTAAGAACTGTTATTTTCTGGCTACTCTACACACACTGCCTAGAAGGTAGCCTTGCTCTATAGAAGGAGTCATGGAGCTGTAAAGCTGCATCCTTAATAAAGCTACTTCTACAAAAATGAAAAAAAAGAACTGTTATTTTCTCATACGGCCTCTCAGGCCCTAGCCAGAGACCGCCTACTGTTAGTGACACACAATTCTAACAGCAATTCCTAGCTTAGGAATGCTGATTTCCACATTCACACACACACACACACACACACACACAGAGAGAGAGAGAGAGAGAGAGAGAGAGAGAGGTGTCACTTGCTAACTGACAACTCCTCCTAAGGGTAGAGATGGAAAAACTAGAAAAAGCTAATGTAAGAATTCAGAAATACAGCAGTCAGGCATCATCTCAGGCAGGGACAAACCTCAGTGAAGGAACCACTGCATAACAGTTTGATGTAATACCTGAGGGGAATCACGACCACCCTGAGTCATCTGCAAAAAGTTAAATCACGTTCCAGCTATTATGCTTAGGGAGGCAGAGAGGTGTGTAACACATTGTGAAGAGATTTCCATCTGAAATGTGTTAAATGTGGCTTAGCTGTGTGTTTTAATAGCATAATGCCCTGCTCTCTGGGATGGGTTCCTCTCCAAGGGCTTGGAAAACTGAGATTTTCCTGATCTATCTCTATCGTCCTTTCTCTGTGCTGGGACAGCTGACCGATATATACAGGCACACCCTCAGCACACACTGGCTTAAGGAAGAAGCTGTGGCCCAAGGAATTTAGGATAGTTACTGGTTTCTGATAAAACCTTGTCCCTAGGCTGGGCGCGGTGGCTCACGCCTGTAATCCCAGCACTTTAGGAAGCCAAGGCGGGTGGATCACAAGGTCAAGAGATCGAGACTATCCTGGCTAACATGGTGCAATCCCGTCTCTACTAAAAATACAAAAATTAGCCGGGTGTGGTGGCGGGCGCCTATAGTCCCAGTTACTCAGGAGGCTGAGGCAGGAGAATGACATGAACCCAGGAAGTGGAGCTGGCAGTGAGCCGAGATCACGTCATTGCACTCTAACCTGGGCGACAGAGCGAGACTCTGTCTCAAAAAAAAAAAAAAAAACTTGTCCCCAAATAGCCCCAATAAACCAAATGCAGGTAATCAAACTGACCAGCTCTCCTTTCCGGAGGTAGCATGGAGATAGGTAGGGAGCAACAGGTTCTTGAGTCAGCTCAGGGCTCAGATCCCAACTCTTACATCTCTGAGCCTCTCTTTGACCCTCTGTAAAATGGAGAAAGTTATCCTCATGTGGTGATCATGAGGACTAAATGGGATAAAACATCTAAGACACCCAGCAAATGCTCAATAGCTGCGAGTCTCCCCCTCTCCTCCCTTAACCTTCCGATCCAATTCTCTGTGTTCAAATTGCTGGGTCTGCAGCCACTACTACTCTTCCTCCTTCTCCCAGCTGTCGGCGCCGCTGAAGTCTTCTGCTCAATTTTCCTCACCTTCTCCTTGGCCACTTCATCTGATCTCAGAGCTTCAAATACTATCTCTACACACACACAGCTCCATCTGCAGCCCCAGCTTCAACTCAAAGCTCTGGTCTCACATTCCCAATCACCTGGAATGTCAAGAGGCACCACCACTTAACACAAGTATGATCTATTGTGCCAAGCCTGCTCCCCTTCCTGGCACTCCCCTTTCCTCTCACCCCTCCACCAAACTTCCAACCATGCAGACCTGAAACTTCATCATCTCTGACCCCTCTCCTCCCACTCCACATCCAAGAGGAAGAATCCTACAGTTTCAGGCTCAGCAATGGCCTTCAATCACTGCCACCACAACTGCCACCACCCTTCCTCGCCACTCCCCAAGACAACCAAGGCTCAGGTCCTCAATATCTCTTGTGTGACCTATCTCCCAACTGATTTCTTCACTACATAACTCTGTCTTCTATAATCCCTTTGCACTTCACTCCCAGCTCCCTAAGTACAGCTCTTATCTTATCCATTTCCCTCCTCAAAATTCTTTTGTGGCTCCATTTGCCAGTACACTGTACCCAGTCAGCATTCAATATGAGTTAAATAATTTAAGCCAGATCATCAAGACCTGGTCTCAACCTGCTTCTCCTGCTTCAGGTTCTACTATTCTCCCTATACTTCTTGGTGCCCTCTACAGATATGATGTACATTTCCCCGCGTCCATGCCTTTGCTCATACCAGCTCCTTTGCTTCAAATGACCTCTCCCAATCAAGTTTATTAATCAGTGTTCGAGGTCAATTGCAAACAGCATGCCTTTCATAAATCTATTACTGATCCCCTCAACTTATAAACTCTCCCCTGCACTTTGCTTGTAATAATAGCTACCATTTACTCATCACTAATTTAATATAGCAGATGCTAATTTAATTCTTACAACAAACCTATCAGATAAGCGTGTGCATCCCCATTTTTTTTTTTTTTTTTTTTTTTTTTTTTTTGAGATGGAGCCTTGCTGTGTCGGCCAGGTTGGAGTGCAGTGGCGCAACCTCAGCTCACTGCAACCTCCACCTCCTGGGTTCAAGTAGTTCTCCTGTCTCAGCCTCCCAAGTAGCTGGGATTACAGGCGTGCGCCACCATGCCCGGCCAACTGTTTTATATTTTTAGTAGAGACGGGGTTTCACCATGTGGGCCAGGCTGGTTTTGAACTCCTGACCTCACGTGATCCACCCACCTTGGCCTCCCAAAGTGCTGGGATTACAGGCATGAGCCACCACACCCAGTCACGTATCACCATTTTATACATAAAGAAAAATGACTGTAGGCCGGGCGCGGTGGCTCAAGCCTGTAATCCCAGCACTTTGGGAGGCCGAGACGGGTGGATCACAAGGTCAGGAGATCGAGACCATCCTGGCTAACCCGGTGAAACCCCGTCTCTACTAAAAAATAGAAAAAAAAAAACAAGCCGGGCGAGGTGGCGGGCGCCTGTAGTCCCAGCTACTCGGGAGGCTGAGGCAGGAGAATGGCATAAACCCGGGAGGCGGAGCTTGCAGTGAGCTGAGATCTGGCCACTGCACTCCAGCCTGGGTGACAGATCAAGACTCCGTCTCAAAAAAAAAAATAAATAAATAAATGAAAAATGACTGTAAAGGTTAGGTACTCACCTAATGTCACAGGCCTAGGGAGTAGAGAAAACAGATTTAAACCAAGACCAGAGCCACAGAGGTCTACGGTTTAATCACTAAGCCACACTGCTTTACTGCATCTCTGGGCCACACACTATTGTGTTGTTGTTTTTTTGTTTTTGTTTTTTTTGTTTTTGTTTTTTTTTTTTTGCTATTATGTATTGAGCATTTTCTACGTGCCAGGCACTGTTCTAAGCACTTTACACAAACTAGCTAATTTAATTTTCACAATAACTCTATAAGGTAGGTACCATTATTATCTTCATTTATAGGTAAGGAAATGGGGGCAAAGAGAGTTTAAGTATAAAGTCACTGCCTGGGCAGTCTGGAGGCGGAATCTCTTACCACCACACCGGACAGCTTTTTTATCTGCTTCCTCAATTTCATAATATCTGCTTCCCTAATTTAATAACTCCCAGACCAGGTGCGGTGGCTCACACCTATAATCCCAACACTTTGGGAGGCCGAGGCAGGCGGATCACCTGAAGTCGGGAGTTTGAGACCAGCCTGACCAACATGGAGAAACCCCATCTCTACTAAGAATACAAAATTAGCCGGGCGTGGTAGTGCATGCCTACAATCCCAGCTACTTGGGAGGCTGAGGCAGGAGAATTGCTTTGCTTGAACCCGGAAGGTAGAGGTTGCAGTGAGCCAAGATTGTGCCATTGCACTCCAGCCTGGGCAACAAGAGCAAAATTCCACCTCAAAAAAAAAAACCAATCAATTCCTAGAGCACAGAGTCATTTTATTCATCTCTGACCCCACTGTAGCCTCCAACACACAGTCTATCACAAAGGAGGCCTTGATAACTACCTGTTGAATTAAATCACTAACACAAAACACATGAGACGTGTGTCTACCTCCCTGCAAGCACACACATTACAACTAGTTTCCTATTTCTCTCCTGAGCAAATCGTATATACCTGACACTCTGTTCTAAACACCTGCACCATCATTCCACCTGAGGTCTCACACACATGCCTGCACATCCCTTTTTCTTTGATCCCTTTTCAGCCCCTTCTCCACGCACACAGGTGACATGAGGAAGCACTGACATGCAAATAATTGCAAGATCCCAGTCTACTCTATCCCAGCTTTGGCAGATAATCAGCAACAGTAGACAGACTCTCAGCCACTCCTACTGAGCTCTGTCTTCAATTATGTGTGGCCAGATCCCTGAGAGAGAGAGAATGCAAATTTCCTAGCATGGAGGTTCTCCATGAATGAGTAAGCCCAGACCCTGGGAGAGCAGGAGGGATTCCAAAGGATACACAAATCCGTATGCACACCAAACATCTGAAGGCAGATTGAAACATCTTGCATATAAAGCTAAAACCATTTTTCTAATGTATATTTTATTAACCACAATGGCAAATATAACATCAAAGTCATCTAAAAGCTTTTCCAAATTCACAGTAGCTTTGAGTCATTTATACTCACACTAAACAGATATAAAAATAATAACTACTTTGGAAGGGGTACTGTGAATTACTGACTTTTAAAAATGTCCTCAGTGGGCCAGGCGCGGTGGCTCACGCCTGTAATCCCAGCACTTTGAGAGGCGAAGGCGAGCAGATCACCTGAGGTCGGGAGTTCGAGACCAGCCTGACCAACATGGTGAAAACCCATCTCTGCTAAAAATACAAAAATTAGTTGGGCATAGTGGCAGGTGCCTGTAATCCCAGCTACTGGGGAGGCTGAGGCAGGATAATCGCTTGAGCCTAGGAGGCAGAGATTGCAGTGAGCTGAGCTCGTGCCATTGCACTCCAGCCCGGGCACAGAGCGAGACTCTGTCTCAAAAAATAAACAAACAAACAAACAAAAAAGTCCTCAGTCTCAGAAAGAGTTGGGAACCACTCACAACAGATGATAAAGTGATTATAACTCCAAGGAGTCCTGGGGATTCTGACCCCTAGAGTTGTCTCAGAGATCAGGAGCCAGGCCTGCTCCCCTTAAAGTCTTCCTTCCTCACCCCAGTACCCAACCATTGGAGGCCATGTCTTTCCTCCTTGACTGGATGAGAAAGTATTCGAAGTATAATGAGCACAGGATATTATAAAAGCTACCCAGGAAATAAGGAACAAATTGAAGAAGAAATGAGGTTGCAGAGTGGGGAGAGAAAAGAAGGGAATCAGTAGGGTTGTTGCTGTGCCTGTCATCTCCAGATGCAATCAGTGCCTACAACCCCCGTGCCCACCTACAACATATATCTGAAAATATATACATACATGTTTTCATATGTATGTACAGCTTTGCCCCAAGCCTTTATTCTCTCAATTACTTATTAACATCTCTCCATTCATTCCACAAATCTTTATCAAACACCCACTATGTGTCTGGTACCAGATTAGGTGCTGGAAATACAGAAATGAATAAAGACACAACACTCCCCCTTTACCACAAAGCACTGCTCTCTCAAAAGATACCACACACACACATCACACACACACCACATACACACAGGCAACCCTGCCCCTACCAGCTGGCACCCACCTTATATCTCACTTTCCCTTTTTTTTTTTTTTTTTTTGAGACAGAGTCTCATTCTGTCACCCAGGCTAGAGTGCAGTGGTGTCATCCCAGCTCACTGCAACCTCCACCTCCCAGGTTCAAGCAATTCTCCTGCCTCAGCTTCCCAAGTAGTGGGGATTACAAGCACCCACCACCATGCCTGGTTGATTTTTGTATTTTTAGTAGAGACGGGGTTTCACCATGTTGGCCAGGCTGGTCTCGAACTCCTGACCTCAAGTAATCTGCCCACTTCAGCCTCCAAAGTGCTGGGATTACAGGTGTGAGCCACCGCACCTGGCTCACGTTCCCTTTTCTTACATGAATCTCACACACACATACACACACAATGGGTCAGACACACATACTCAACCATCTCTCACAGCTTCACCACAGCTGACACAAACATTCATCTGATACCAAGCCATATTATACACACATCCATCCCTCTCCCACAGTTACTCAAACACATCTTAGACACACAACCACACAACCCATATTCAGAAGCATGCACTTGTTTGCCTCACTGGAAGCCTCTGGCCAATGAATCCTCTCAGGGAATGGAAACAAAGGCTCTGGTTGACCAAGGTGCCTCTGGCTGCATTTTTCATACACCCAAGCCCAATTCAGCCACAGTGAGGCCAGGGACCAGTTACCCTAACCTCCTGCAGCTCGAGCTTTCCCTCCATCAAATTAGAGGATGGTTCATCCTGTTTTCTTAGGCGGGCTTTGGGGGAAGGGTAGAGGAACCAGAGGATCAAATTAAGGTTCTGGAAAGAAAGAGTCCTCATACATTCCAGCTGTCTTACTGAAGCCTCACATTAAAACACAGGCACATGAGCAGACACCCTCACACTTGGGAACTACTCACTCTACTAGGCACTAGGCTCCTATCTGCAAACACTGCTATTCAAACAGACCCATTCACACGTCAAATACACACTGCCAGACTCGCGGGCCTCTACACGCAGGCAAACACACACCGACACAGAATTTCACAGTTTAGGAAACACCTGAACTCCTTGGAGGAAAGGTGAGAAGGTGTCAGCTTAACTTAATACACAGTTCCTCATGACGTATCCCACAACCTTGTACCAATAACCCAAGAAAACAATCCCCAGAACTTTCCAATGTATTCATCGACCACAACTACAGATACGCAGGCAAACGACACTCCCAAGTGCAGGCTTCCCACACCCAGGGCCACACGTGCAGGCTGGGCCCCTCCCATGGCTGCCCATAGACACACAGCAACAGGACACTTATCCCCAAAGCAGTACCGGGCCATTTCGTTTTGCTGGCGCACACGTGCACACGCACACGCTCCCTCAAAAGCCTCTGCCCCTGGGAGGACGAACACACACACACAACCGCTGAGTGGCCCACAGCTTCTAGAGGGACCAGGGGAGAGGAGGGCAGGCCTGAGGCACACACGGGCTGGAAGAACAGGGACGAGGGGCGGGGAGAGACGCGCATGCGCGGCCCCCAGCCTGATAGGGGAGCCCCTTCCCACCGCCCAGCCAGACCCTTAAGAAAGAGGCTCCTCCAAGTGCCTCCTCCCCTCAGCCCCCCGACACCACAGCCCTGCCCCGGGCCGCTCAGCCCAGGGCCCGCCCGCACTTCTCCACTTCACGGTCTTGGCCGGACCCCTCCCTCCGCTGAGCCTCTCTCCCAAGCGCCATTCCATAGTCAGCCCCACAGCCCAGGGTCCCACCTCGCCCTGTCCAGCCCAGCAATCTCCCACCAAACCCGACGCTCTCAGTGGCTCCACGCCCTGTCTGTCATCAAGAGAAACTACTGGCCATCTCTGCCCCTCACCCAAACTGTCCACTCCTCGTCAGGAGCCTGAGAAGCCTCAGCCACCCTCTCCCTCGTTTTCCCTTTACTCTTTGAAGGCGCTCTGAGGATTCTGTGGTGAAAAAGAAGCCCTCCCTTCCTGGCCACAGCTTCGCAATCCCCATTCTCCCTCGCCTGCCCTGGAATCGCTATTGTGCCCTTCTCCTTACACTCAGCGCCCTCACACCTAGGCCCTCATCCCTTGGTGCTTGTCCAGGCCGCACAGGCCGCACTTCCCGCCCTTCGCTCGCGGACCTTCAAAGACTGCGACCCACTGTCGACTATGCCCCCCTGCCCGAAGGCCCCACCACATGGCTCCGATCCCTGTCTCATAGGCCCTGCCCACACTGGCCTCTCCACACAGGCCCCACTCAGCCCCTCACGGTTTCACACGGGGCCCCGCCCCCTGTCTCATAGGCCCCGCCCACACTGGCCTTCCACACAGGCCCCACTCACAGCCCCTCACGGTCTCACACGAGGCCCCGCCCCCTGTCTCATAGGCCCCGCCCACACTGGCCTTTCCACGCCGGCCCCACCCACCGCCCCTCACGGCCTCATACGAGGTCCCGCTCTATGCAGAAGCCCCACCCACTGTCCTCCAGGGGCCCCATGGTCCCCGCCCACTGCCTTTAATGAGCCCTGTCCACGCAGACCCCACCCACAAGCCTTCACCAGCGCCTCACAGCCCCTCACCCACCAAGCCCACAGGGCTTCGTGCACCCCACCCTCAGCAGCCCCTTCAGAACCTGGCCACACAGGCTGCCCACAGGTCGCCGCGGGACTCACGCTGACCACGCCCACGCCGGCCACGCCTGCTCGCCCCGCCCACCGCCAACCCCACGCGCCCTCGCCCGGACACGCGTCCCCGCAGTCCTGGCGCGCTCGCACCCACTCACAAGCCCTCGCGCCCAGCCCCCGTGCCTCAGGAGCCCCCACAGGCTCCGACCCCCACGGGGCGCCCCAGGCCCTCACCCCCGCGCCCAGGCGCCAGGCGGCCGCTCCCCGGAGCTCACCTTCGCTGCAGAACTTGCCGCCGAAGCCCGTGTGGCTGCAGTCGCAGCCCACCTCGCCGGGGGCCAGCACAGTGCAGAGGCCGCCGTTGGCGCAGGGGTTGCGCGCGGGCGCGCACAGCGGGTCGGCGGTGGCGCCGCGCAGGCCCTGGCTGCCCAGCAGCGCGGGGGGCCGCTCGCCCAGTTTCAGGTTGGCCAAGAGGCCGCGGAAGGGCGGCTCGTACTTGACGGTGCTCAGCGTGAGCGCCGAGAGGCGCACGTCGGGCGGGATGCCTCCCACGAACAGGTCGCTGGCCACCTGCATCTCGCGCCGCTTGGAGCGCACCTCCGCGGCGCGGGCCTCGCCGTCCACCGCCAGCGCCGTGCGGCGCGCGTCGCGGGTCAGCAGCACCATGTGCCAGCGGTCGTCGGCCACCGGCGTGTCCAGCTGCAGCGTGGCCGGCTCGGCGCATGAAAGCGTGAAGCGCAGCCGCAGGCGGCCGTCTACCAGCAGCAGCTCCAGGAAGTCGCAGTCGCCGCCGTCATCCAGGTAGAGCAGCAGCGCGCGCGTGGCGTTAGTACGCAGGCTGAAGCTAAGCTCACCGCTGCTCGCCGCGCCCGCCCAGCGCGCGTAGCGAGCCCACTGCCCGGGTCCGCCGCCGAACTCCAGGCCGTCCGCGCGCGCCGCCAGAGCCAGCAGCAGCAGCAGCAGCAGCGGCGGCGGCGGTGGCAGCCGCCACCGACTCCCGGGCGCCATGCCTCCGGCGGCCCCGGCCCCGCCCGGCCCCCGGCCCCCGCTCAGGCTTCAGAGCCGCGGGCGCATGGGGCGGGAGGGGGCCGGGAGCTCCCCGCGCCGAGCGGGGCTCTCTTGCCGGCTCACAGTGCCATGGGCCTGACCGCGGGGCGAGGCGCGCAGAGGGCCAGGCGCCGGCTTCCCTCGGGTGGCGGCGGCGGCGCCCCTCCCCCGCCGCGGGCTCCGACGGAAGAGCGGGGAGGGATGCCTGCGGGAGAACAGAGAGGAAAGGGTTAATGAGGGGCTCCAACGACAGGGGCTGTCGGTGCCGGGCTCCCCACTCATATCAGCAGGCACCAGACTGTTTCCCTACATAACTTAGAGAGGCCCTAACCTGCAGAGGGTTCCGAGGCAAGAGACACGGATTCCGGGGGCCAGCACTTGGGAGAGATGGCACGCACTAGGGGCAGCATTGGTTTGAGATGTCGACAGGGAGAGGTGACACGTTCCAGCCCTGTAAGAGCCCAACCCATCTGCCCGCGCCCTCACCCTCTAAAAGGACCTGGATGTCAGGACCAAGGCCAGCTCCTCGAGCGAGGCTAGTCACTCTCCTCGGCCTGGTGACCCCAGCCCCTTCTCTGAACCGCCCAACGTCTTTGCCTGGCTCCCACCTCCAGCCACTGTTCCTCTCATCAGCCCTTGATACTGGATAATGAAGTTGCTAAATAATTCATTGGGATTAATTAAATGCCAATTCGTCAATGGTATCACAGGGTAACCAGACTGGGAAGGGGGCAAGGGAGAGAAGCCAGCCAGGACCCAGATATCCAGGCCCCAAGCCCTCTCTATCCTAGCAGGGACACTGGCATCCAATTCTGTGTCTCCAGTTCCCCCAAAACCACGCTCGCCCCTTCCCAGGCCCCAGCCTCTCTGCTTATCAACCCAGGTCCTTTCTGAAGCTAAATGTCTGTCATCCTCAACTTCCAGTTCTCGGTGCTCAGCCTCAGGACTGGCCCCACTACCTGGGCTCTCTTCACCCTTCAGTTCCCTCTGCGCACCCCCCACCCAAGATTGGGGGAGCCACCAGGAGGCAGGCAGGCTCATTTGCATAAAATTGCCTTTCTGAAATGATTACCCTTGTAACGGGCTGTCAGAGAGCAATTTATACCCCACGCCGGGGAGGGGAATTTGCATCTCGTTAAACTCCAAGTCGTAATTATTTATATCCAACAACCCTCCTGAATATTGCATTGATTTTATTTTGGGGAGGGAGGGAGGGAAGGAGGTGGGGAGAAGCCTGGGAGAGAAGCAGGGAGGGGCTAGAGTTTAGAAAAAGACAGGGAAAGACTGAAGCAAGAGGGGAGAGAAAGAGGAAGGAGAGGAAGTGCCTGAAAAGTGACAGAGATGGAAGAGTAATGGAGGAGAAAGGTGGCCTAGTGGGGAGAAATGAAAGAAAAGACAGAGAAAATTAAATTCCAAATCCAAACAGCATTTGTCAGTGCCCTGGGTGCTGGGCATTTTTACAAATGTCATTTTACATAATCACTCTGAGAAGTCCCATTATTCTCATTAACCCCTGGGGAAACCCAGGTAAAGAGATCTGGGGACTTGCCCAAGGTCACGTGGCCAGTCAGCAGGGAACTGAGACTCAGATCCAAGTCTGCTTGACTCCAGCATCCCCAGGAAATAGAAAAAGCACAGGACAGCCACAGGTGTAACTCAGTGAGGTGAGAACCAGAAGATAAGGAGAAGGCTGACTTCGGGAGGGGAAGGCTGCAGAGGTGCAGTGAGGAGCCAAAGAGCTATGTGGATGGAAACGAGGGACCTCCTAAAAAGCCATAGCGAGGGGGCGTCTGGAGAGTAACCCTTGTGCAGAGGAAGATTGGACAGAAAAGGCCTCAGAAGGTAGTCAGGAGCGTTGGGGGAGCCATCTCCAATAGGCCCGTAAAGCTCAGCCCTTGGGTCCTGCCATCCAACTCCTGACTGCTGCCCTCCCAATCCTACAAGGCTCCAATGTCCTGCCCCAGCACCCCTCCAAGGACTGCCTCTGCCTGGGCAGTGGGGAGGAGATCCAGGCAAGCAGCCCCCACTCCTTACAAACACTGTCAGGTTATATATAGCTTTGCCACTGCCTCTCCTCATTGGGTAATGGAGATAATTAACATGTGCGGGCTAATTAGCCAATCAAATTAAATGCAGCACCTGCTCCCAGCCTGATTGACGCCCTCACCCCCCCACACACACATGCATCCCCAGCCCAGGGCAGGGAAGGGGGCTCCTCAGGCATCGCGGGAGGGAAAGGTCTAAGCTTTTCCTCTTTTCCAGAAGGGGTAGCCAAAGACCCTCAGCAAAGGGACAGCCCTGTGGCCAGAAGAGTGACCAGCGTGCCTCCCTCCCTCCCTGCTAGGGTCTCCATCTCAGTCTGGCCTGGCCTAGCCTCTGTCTGCTGCTCTCCCAGCACCCACCCCCACCTCCGGACACTATTTTGGGGAGGGAATTAATTAGCTATCGATTTCCACTGGCGGAGGGAATAGGATTTCGTGCTGCTGTCCACTCACCCCCAAGCTCAGAATAGGAGGGATTCTTTCATCTGCCTCACCCCCAGCCCCGACCCCCTGCCATGGTCACATCCACCACCCTTTAGGGAGATGGCAGACGAGTTCTGTGGGAAAAGCTAGGGGCAGGAAGTTGGGGGAGGACAGATAGAGTGAAAGATGGTGGGGAGGCTGTCAGAGGCTGGAAGGCAGATGCCTGGGTCCTGAGAGCCAAAGGGAATGTTATCTGGGTGGAGGGGCAGGGAGGTGAAGGGGGTGAGAGTCCAGGAGGTAGAGGTTCTACTGGTCCGTGTGGAGGGAGAGTGGGAGGGGTGCCGTGCAGGCAGGCTTCTGTGAGCCGGTTCAGGGACAGAGGCTGGGCTTATGCGGTGCCTCCAGGGAGGGTCAGAAGCAAGGTCTGGGCCTGCAGCCCCTCAAGGTTCATTACTCATTCTCCCCGCAGCCCACAGCTCTGCAGCAGAGGCCAGCCAGGCTGCCGGGGGCACAGGGGCTGCGGGGCTGACCAGGAGGAAGCCCCAGCACTCCCTGAGTCCTCTCTCCCCAGGGATCCACAGGCCCTTGGGGTGGCTTCACGCTTGCCAGGCAGAGATGGCCCCAGGAGGAGTGAGCCAGCGGACACCAGGGTCCTTTCCATTCCCACACTCAGTGTCCAGGAAACGTGCTGCTCTTTCCCTCGCCTTTCCCCTCTCCACGCCTCTCCCGCCCCAGGCCCAGGCTGCAGCCGACCCAGCCTCCAACCCACCCTTCTCCCAGAACACAGGGGGCTCCTGCTACCCTGGGATGCTCCATCCTTCCTCAGCTCCTGGAACTCAGCAGCAACCCTTTCTCCAGAGGTCTCCCCACAGGCCAGGGCCATTGCCTCACATGGCCACATCAAGTAAACAGTGTCCCCTGGAGTTGTACAAGGCAACAGCTCCTCCCCAGGTTTATGCAGTGCAGAGGAAGCCCCCTGCACCCACAGCGTCCAAGTACTGCCCCCCCAGGGCCCACTTTTCTTCTTCCATTGCCCACCGCCAGTGCAGGGACACTGCAGGGTGGCCCTGGGGTACCTGCCTGCTCACTGACGTCAGTGCAGTGCACACTGCCACCCAACCCACTGCTGGCCCAGAGCCACCACACCTCTGAGGAGCTGACCTCCTGAGTAATCCTGGGGTTCTGCACCCAGTCAGCTCCCTAGTGCCTCCCACCCTGCCCCCGCCCACAGATAGACTCAGCAGCCTTGGGCCAGTGGTGCCCAAGCTGGAGTGGATGGGGCAGGGAGTGGCTAGGCTGCCCTCAGGACTTCTGCTGCCTCTCCCCAACATTACCCTGTCCCGATAACTCAACATTACCCTCTCCCGGTAACTCAACATTACCGTCTCCCGATAACTCAACATTACCCTCTCCCGATAACTCAACATTACCCTCTCCCGGTAACTCTTCCTGGGTCCTCCTAGGCCAGGGCCTCCTCCTCATCTTCCCATGGCCAGGTCAGTGCCACTGAAGCCTCTGGGCTGCAAGCTTTGGGCTCCGTCTGCATCAGATACCAGGCTGGACCCCATGTACACTGTCTTATTCAATCCTTCAGCTTCTAGGAGGTCATTTTGTCACTCTGGCTTACAGACCAGGAAGCTGAGCTTAGAACGATGAATTCACTTGCCTGAGGCCACAGGGCAGGTAAAGGGTGTGAGGGCTCCAAGGCATTTCTTTTACCACTGTGTCTGGGGGTCAGAGCCACCCTCCTCTGATCTGGCCTTCACAGGGGACACGGCTCTCTCAGGTGCCCCACTCTAAAGCCCACTCTTGGGACTGGGAGACAGAGACCTCAGAGCTCATGGGGTTCATCTTCTCCTTTTTTCCTGATGTGGAAACTGAGTCCCAGGGAGGGGCAGTGAGCTGGCCCGGGATCACGCAGAAAAGCAAGACTAGAACCAAGGTCGCTGGCCTTCCATTCCAGACACCTCCCATTGCACTTGCTGACCTAGACCTGGGCCCTCCCTCCTGCCTGACCAAAGGCCTCAGCCCCACAGCACCAGGGGCATGTATGCAAATAGTGATCCATGCCCACACAAGCAGAGCCCCTGGCCAAGGGCCCTCTCCCCACATCCACACAGCCCCCTCTCTGTCAATGCCCACACACACAAACACACGCCCATACACACACCTCCAGCCATGGGGATGCCGGCCTCCCTCTGGCTCTCCTCTCCTCACGCCAGCATCCTCTCATGCCAGCTGGGAGTGAGACAGCAGGGGCCTCCTCCAGGCGCCAGGGAGGAAGAGCTGGGTTTACACACATTCTGGTGGCCCCAGAAGGCAGCCCGTGGACAGGTGGGAGAAGTGCGTGCTACGGGGGGAGATTTTGGCTCAGGCTAAAGAGAAACTTGCTGGCTGGCAATCTAAAGCATCCAACAATGGAGTAGGCTGCCTCGGGGGGCGGTGAGTTCCCCGTCTGTGGAGGTGTTTGAGGTGAGACCGGATGACTGCTGCTCAGAGAGGCTCGGCGTGGGGGAGGCTCTTGAATCATATGGAAGAGGACAGCAGACTGCTTGACCCCTGAGGTTCTTTTCAGGTGCAGAGTGTTTTTTGGAGGGTCCCTTCTCCCCCATGAAACTCCAGGCAGGATTGGCAGACAGTGAACAGTTCCTACCTCCCCTTCCTTCCAGCCATGATGATCTGGCAGAAAAAAAGGGAAGACCCCATGCCTGTCCACACCCAGCCATAACCTCAGCAGCAGCAAAAACAAGACAGCACAGTGGTTAGAGGCACTGGCTCCAAAGCCTGGGTTCAAATGCCAGCTCTACCCCTACCCAGCTGTGTGATCTTTGGTAAGTTACTCAGCCTCTCTGTGCTTCACTTTCTTTATGTATAAAATAGAGATAGTAATAGTGTTGTCAAAATTAGAATTAACATACATAAAGCACCTAGTACAGTGCCTGGCATAGACTAACGTGTGAAAAAAAAAAGTGTGTCGTATTAATGATTATTTTTAAAACTTCTCATCTCGGCCTTTTACAGTTTGCAGTACTGAGTGCCTAGTGTTTCCTTTGATCCTCACCAGGGTTTGGTGAGAAAAGTAAGCAAGACAAGTATTATCACTGCTCCTTTTACAGATGAGGAAATAGATACTCAAAGTGGAGAAGGAACTCACCCAAGGTCCCACAAATAGTAAATGGTGGAGCTGGGATTCAGATTTGGCTCTGTCTAATCCCTATCCCTCGTGTCCTCCTCAACTCTGCTGGTCAATTGTCCTGACTCAGAGGGCAGGAGAAGTAACAAACAGGTCTAAAGATAAGTCAGAGTCCCATGCCAGGGTGGGCTGGGCATGAGTTAGCATGTCCACGGGTCTCCAAGCAGCTCTCTGTGTCATGGAGAGAAGCAGGGAGCGGGCTGGGCCCAGGAGCTGGTAGCTCAGGGTGCACAGGACAAGGCTGTTGCCACTTTGTGGAGCTGGGGAAGCAGGTGGGCTGGGGATGGAGGTGCAATGGAATGACTCGGTGCAGTGGGGGCCGGAGGACAGGTGCACAGGAGCATGGAGGTAGGTGGTGGGAGGGATAAGCACCAAGCGTACCTATGCTGTGCACAGCTGCGGCACAGCAGCCTGGGTGGGTGCACCCCAGTGATGCAGAGGGGACAGATGGCTTCCGGGGCGGCCTTGTGAGTAAGCACGAGGTGCTTGGGAATGTTCCTAAAGGTATCTATGACAGGTGTGTGTATGCGTGTGTGTGTGCGTGTGTGTGTGCAGGGAAGGTTATGATAATGACAATAAAAATAGCTACCATTGGCCGGGCGCGGTGGCTCACGCCTGTAATCCCAGCACTTTGGGAGGCCGAGGCGGGCGGATCACAAGGCCAGGAGATCGAGACCACGGTGAAACCCCGTCTCTACTAAAAATACAAAAAATTAGCCGGGCGCGGTTGTGGGCGCCTGTAGTCCCAGCTACTCGGGAGGCTGAGGCAGGAGAATGGCGTGAACCCGGGAGGCGGAGCTTGCAGTGAGCCGAGATCGCGCCACTGCACTCCAGCCTGGGCGACAGAGCGAGACTCTGTCTCAAAAAAAAAAAAAAAAAAAAAAAAAATAGCTACCATTTATGGGGACCTTCTATGTGCCTGACAAATACATCAAAGTAAGGTTTACAGAGTGCTTCGCACAGGGCCAGGCACACAGGTACACAATAAATATTCTTGTTACTACTGTCATTGCCATCATTGTCCTCTCAGTGAGTCCTCGTAACATCCCATTAGGTAGGGATGAGGATCCCATTTCACAGGTGAGGAAACTGAGGCTCACTGAGGACCACAGCGGAGTCCCAGCCTCACCCTCACCCCACCATGCCAAACAGCGGTGGTGGCAGTAGGGAAGCAGCTTCGTAAATGCTAACAAAGTGCCACGCACACCCCTGAAGGTGTGCACCAGACTGTTTGTTGAATGAGTCTCCGAGAGCCCACAGGCCCGTCAGTGTGGAAGGGGCAGGGGTGGAGGAGCTGCACCAACAGATGGAGCAGCAGGGTGGGTGGCAGGTGAGGACACACAATCGGGGCATCCCCGTGGGGTCTGGACTTGGGAGCTGCGAATGAAAGGACAGTGTCTCCAGTGCACAAGCAGGTGTAGGGGCCCCTGTGCCTGAGCACTGATGCGGGGGGTGGTGCCACTTAGAAATGGGAAGGCTCCCAGGGCAGCCAGTTATAGCTGGGGGCTGGACTCCACCAGGAAGGGTTGTGGTTGTGACCAGGAGGGGTAGGAGGCCCTGGGCCAAAGGTACAAAGATAAGTGAGTGAGAGAGAAAGTAGAAGAGAGGTTTAGGGGGTGAGCCACAGCATAAAGTGTATTAGCAAGTGTGTGCTGGTGTGCACACACACGTGCACACACACAAAGGCCTGGGGCAAAGTGCTCAGCACCCAGACAGACATGCATATGGTACTTCAGGATGAGCTTGCTGGGGTCAGGGACTGGTGTGTCTAGGAGGGTGTGCACACGTGCTGTGAAGACCTGGGAGGGATGGGGTGTCTAGAAGGAGAGGGTGTGTTGCAGGGACTTAAGCTGTATGAGGAAGAAGCACAGGTGTGCCTGCAATGGCTGTGAGCCTGGGGAGGTGAGTGGTTGGATGGGGGCTGTGTGCATCCAAGGGTGAGGGCTGGCAGTGCGGCGCTTGGGGCTTTGGGGGCACGTAGTGACCATGTGTGTGTGTTGTGTACATGACAGCAAGGCACCTGGGGGAGGTCTCAAGGAGGCAGGCACGAGGTGGCAGCCTCTCTGGGTGGGGAATGTGGGCGGTATGCTGCCAGGAGGTGTATTGTGTACGCAGGTGTGTGTGCCTGTGTAGGTGTGTGTCTGGGTGGGTGCCACTGAGCCTGTGTATCATTGTCAAGAGTGTCTGTGTCACTGGCAAGGGCAGGCGGGAGGGAGCAGCTGGACCTGGGTAGTGACTGAGCCTGGAAGGAAAGAGGGGTCCCCACCAGCCACTCAATCACCCAGTCCCTCCTCTCAGAACTCCACTGTCATATGGATTCAACCCAGGCCAAGACGCCAGGAGAGGCCCAGGCTCCTGGAAAGAACTGCCCAGCAGCCATGGCCAGTTGATCCATCCCGCCCACCCTTGTGGATCTGAGGACAGGATGGGTCTGAGAATACTTCCTCTAGCATGAATGGAGAGCCCCCAGCACACCCTTCTCCCCTGTCTCCCAAAAGATCCAGCCACACCTCAGATGCCAGTATCCCTGGAGCCATCCCTGGAAGCAAGAGGAACTAGGGACTGAGGGGCTGAAGCACCCACAAAACAGAAGGCCTCACAGTTAGTGGACCACAGACCTCCCTCCCCTTCTCCTTCCCTCCCCCTTCTTTCTTTCTCCTTCTCTGGCAGAAGACAGAGAAAGTAAGACCCTAATGTCTACCCTCCCCCAAAAGGAACACCCAGACACTGGGAAGGTGGACAAGAGGGAAGGATAAGAATGAATGGAAGAGGAGAGATGCCCACCCGCCAACACATACAAAAACAGGGCTATCTGGAAGCCCCCAGGGCAGCCAAGGGACTGGGGACCCAAGACCCACCCCCTAAAAATCTATTTCATTATTCCAGGTGGACGGCCTCCTCCTTCACCTCCAGACACCAAGAAAAAGCCCCTCCCAGCCCTTGCTAGCTCAATGAGGCATCGAATGCCCTCTCCCAAGACTCAGGAGGGGGCTGAGAGTAAAGGAGACAACAGCACCCCAAAGCCAGTTGTGCCCCAAGAGCCCATCAAGGGTTCAAAGGCTCATACCCCAACCCAAAGACCCCAGGGAAGACTGCTGCTTCAGCTGGGGGAGGAGGCTGGGACATGAGAAATGGTCCCTTCCTCTTTAGGGGTGGGGGAGCAAGCCAAGGGCCCTGCAGCTTCCTCTCCCCCTGCAGCACTCTCTGACCAGAACCCTGTCACCGCCCCCAGCGCATTCCCACCCCAGCAAAGCCCCCTCCTACTGATTTCCCAGTCTCCCTCTCTCATCACCCCCAGCCTTCCCCCGCAAGCTTCCGCTCCTCTCCCTCAGACCCCATCTTCCCCAGCTCTCCACCAGCACAGACCCATCTCTGCCTGGAGCACCTTGGCACGTTCCCCTCTGCCCTCTCCCAATAACCTCTTCTCGCCTTGGCTCCCATCCCCCAGGAAAGCCTGGTCCTCAGTGGGTCCTCTCAGGACGAAGCCCTTGGCCTGGCCCCTTTCCTTCCCTCTCCACTTCTCTCTCCTCTCCAGCCCCCTCTCCTCTCCTCCCACGAAGCCCAGTTTCTCGCTGGTTAGACCCTCCAGAACACAACAGCCCCTCTGGCCCGGCGCTGCTTCCAGCCTCGGGGGCTAGCACAGACTGAGGACCCCCCTTTTAGAACCCCCCCCCACCCCCCTGGCCGCCCCCCCCCCCCCCCCCCTCCCCCCCCCCCCCCCCCCCCGATCGCCTCCCCCCCCCCGCCTGTCTCCGCCGCCCCCCCCCCCCTTTTTACCTGGTTCTCGGGGCGCCAGAAGCTGGAGGGTGGGTAGCAGAGCCACAGGGCCGCCCCGTCTCCGTCTCGGGCGGGTGGCAGAGCCGGGGCTAGCGGTGTCTGCCGCCTCGCGCCTCTCTCACTCCCCGCCGCGTCCCCGCCCGCCCGCCCCGCCGCGGTGCCTCTCCGAGGAGGATGCTCCGCGAGTCAGGGCGGCTGCTCCCGCCGCCGCATCCCTGCAACACCGACTGACGGCAGCATCAGCACCAGTGCCCGCCCCCGAGACGCGCGCATTGGACCACACTGCGCTGACGGACGAGCAGTGCAGCCAATGCAAGGGCGCAGAAGCCGTCAGTCCGGCGGCTCCACAGGCCCACTCCCACCCCCGCGCGGGACCCAGGCGTCCCGGCTCCGCGGCACCCGCGCTCCTCCCAGCCTCTCGAGGTTCTGGGGCGCCCGGGCCCCCAACCAGGCGGACCCCAAACCCGGCCTCAGTGTCTTTTCCAGGAACCCAGGCACCCTCGCCCCTTGCCCCTTGGTTCGGGGCCTTGGGTCCCGCACCCTCCCGCAACGGCCAGCGGGTCTTCGCACAGCGCAGGGGCTGGGACGAGCCGAAGGAGAGGCTGTGGACCCCGACTTGGGGCGCCGCGGGAGCAGGGCTGGTGCGGGGCCTGGGCCGCAGCGCCCTCTGCCGGCTATGCTCAGGGGCGGGCCCGGGCTTCGAGGAGACTAGAGAAGGGGAACCCGGTGGGTCCACGGCTGCTGGGGGCTTTTTCCAGCAGGTAGCCTGGCCTCCGCCTCCCACCGTCCGGAGGGCCCCTGGCTTGGAGCCCCCAGCACTGAAGAGGAAGGGGCTTTGCTGGGATAAAGACGGAGACAGTGGGGGAAGGAAAGGCAGAGATGGGGGCAGGGTAGACCTAGGACTTGGGGGTTTCCCAGTCCTGCCTCATGGGAATCCCAGAGTTTGAGGCCAAACTCTAAGTTCTGCCTGGAACCCTGGACTGGGGTACGAGTAGGTGTGGGGGCGGGATTGCGGCTGCACATGCCTGGTGATTGAGGTCACCTGGCAGCAGCCCCCTTCTCTGTTCTCCTCCTCCCATCCATGAGTTTCAGAGTTAGAGTGGTGTTGGGGGGCGCAGGTCTCTCCTGTAAGGGTAAATGCATCACTGTGCATTTGTACGAGTGTGGGGGACTGGGGGACGCCCTTCACTCACTCCGCCAATAAAAGTGTACACACACTGGCACCTAGTGTGTGTACCCGGAGGCTGGTCACTGGGCTGCTGAATGAGACAGACAGTGTGTGTGTGTGCGTGTGTGTGTGCGTGCACACGTGCCAGACCATTCTGCCAGCTCACTCCAGGACCCTGATTTCTGTTGCAGGGTCTGTGATATGCACAGCTGGTGGTAGTTGGCACTTCCTTAGCCAGAGGCAACATGCAAGAACACTTACATTCAACCACCAATGCATGCACATCGGGCACTCACAGCCATGCACACCTAGCTGTGAACACTGGGCATTCCCAGAGACACACAAGAGCACTGCAGAAATGCCCCACCATGGTAACACACCCACAGGAAGCATATACTGCCCAAGAATACACACACTTGTGCACACAGGTACCCACACCAGGCAATTAATGCATGCCCAGAACAGGTGCACCCAGGAGACCTGCCCACAGTCATCCTGGACCCCTGCCCAGACACTTTGAAGAGAGTGGTCAGTTACCGAGTGGCTTAACACGGACACCAGTCCCCCAAAGGGAATCTCCTTCCCCAGCCTGTGACGGGGTAAGAGGGGGACCCAGGCTGCAAGGAGTGTTTCCTAGGAGTCGAGAAGGGTGATCCCTAAGCCAGGTCCCAGACTTAGGGCCCACTCTGACCTTGGAGAGACCCTCAGGGCATCCCCACCAAAGCCACTGAAGGAGCCAGAGAATGGAACTGCTGAGTCAGGGCCTATGAATGTGAAATCGCCTCTCTGACCCCACAGCCCACTTTCCTGCCCATCCCCCACTGTTCCTCTTCCTGCAGCCTCCTCACACTCACTCAGACACATACACACACACACACGCACATACACACACCTTGTCCATCCAGGCATCAGGGCATAGACAGACAGGTGCAATGGTTCACAGAGAGACTCAGACTCTTACAGAGGAGTCTGGGCAGGGAGGGAGGTAAGTATGAGCACTTGTCTCCTGTCCCCACCCCCAGCTTTGCCCATCAAGGGCAGAAAAGGTCACTGGGCAGCTGCCGCACCTCCCTGCCCCTCCCACCTACAGGGACATCTCTCCTCTCTGCAAGGTCCGAGGTTCAGATTGCCTAAGCATTTGGGACCTGCCACTTCAAGACACACCCCATACTCACACACCACACACAGGCACCCACCCGATGTGGACAGTTGAGTGATATGCTGAGCACATGCCTTTCTCCCATGTGCAAAGGCCAGTGGGGACACATGGGGGAGGGGAAACACAGCAGTTACAGCATGCATGTCTGTGCACACACATGCACACAGACACATACAACATGAAGCTCAGACACCAAATTCAGACACATGCAACCATGAAAACCGCTACACATCACATCCCGACAGGCAGACCTGGACACACATATGCATGCACACACACACACACACACCAGGAAGAGGCCAGACTGGAACTACAGGGTGGTGAGGAGAGGAGCTGACTGGGCTGCAGGGATGGAGGCAGCACAGGAGGCAGGCAGCACAGGAGCGAGCTGCTCTTCACAACACAATCACCGTCTGTTGTTATAGCAACTCAGCCCCCAAATCGTGAAACGGATATTACAGCCTCAAGAGGGGGAAGGGTGTAGGGGGCTGAGGACAGAAGGAGGGGCAGGGGGGCACCCGATGCAGAGACAGGGCTGGGGGGCCCAACACGGGGTAGGCCTGCAGGAGAGGTATGACCAGGAAAGAGAAGGGAGTGACACAAAATAAAGAATATGCCAGGGGGAGTGGGGTCTCAAAGCAGGGATGGATGTGATGTGGAGAAACCCTGGAGTAGGGGGCCGGGGCATTCATGGGGGAACTGAGGCCATGGCCAGGCCCGCAGATACTGGGCTTTGGAGTTGAAGGTGCTCAGGTCTCCACCCCCAGGACAATCCCACAGCTGCTGTGGGACACCTCCCAGTTTGGGGGACTTAGGAGGTAGCTCCCATTGTCAGGACTGCTGTCTGGAGTCTCCTGACTCCAAGGGCAGCCCGGCCCAGCTTCAGAACCTTTCGTAAACTCCCAGACCAGCCTTAGAAGTGGCCTTAGCCGGCCAGGTGCAGTGGCTCACACCTGTAATCCCAGCACTTTGGGAGGCTGAGGTGGGTGGATCATGAGGTCAGGAGTTCAAGACCAGCCTGGCCAAGATAGTGAAACCCCATCTCTACTAAAAGTACAAAAATTAGCCAGGCATGGTGGCGGGTGCCTGTAGTCCCAGCTACTCAGGAGGCTGAGGCAGGGAATTGCTTGAACCCAGGAGGCGGAGGTTGCAGTGAGCCGAGATCGCCCACTGCACTCCAGCCTGGGAGACTTCGTCCCAAAAAAAAAAAAAAGAAGTGGCCTTAGCCTTCTTCAGGTAGCAGTGACCCCCAAAACCTCCGTGCTGCAGGCTCAGGAGGGAAGAGCTGGGTTGGGAGAGGCCGCCACCGGAGGCTGAAAGCAGGATCGATATGCATTTCCTCTGGAAGTCACTGTCCTTCCGGCTGGCAGCAGCACCAGGCCAGGAGGCTGCAAGGCCAAGGAGTGCAGCCCCCGCCCTGAGGCACAAGCCCAGCAGGGCCCTCGGACTGCCCAGGGCCCTCCCTCCCTTCCCCCACAGCCAGCAACTCTGCCCCCCTCCCTCCCACGATTCCTGCAGTGAGGGCCCTGTTACTGGAAGCGTACAAGCAGGGGCTGAAAAGCCCCCTGTCCAGCAAGGGAATTTTGGCCATGGGCTGAAGGCTTTGGGTATGCAAGACCACTGGCCCCGCAATTCTCGGGTGCCAAGCCCTACTAGTTTCAAGTTTTAGATGTCCAAGAATCTGGTCTCCTCAAGATCCTAGATCCTCCCCAAGATTCTTATATTCCGAGGTTTTCTGCTTCTAAGATTCTCTCCCCCAAGATTCCAGACACATGAGATTCCAGACCTCCCAAGTTTCTCTTGCTACAAAGTTCTAGCTCCCAAGATTGTCCTCCTGTAGAGTATAGCATCCCCCTACCCCACGGGATTCTAGGCACTGATGGTGAAGGTTAATTACACGGGCCTTTTTATTCCATCTGGAAAATACAAATATTCACAAGAGTCTGTACAACCTTAGGGACACCAGCCCTGGCCCTGCCCTCAGCTGCATGCCACCCTCATATCCCACCCCCAGCCCCAGTCTCCTGCCCCAACACCCCCAGGCTTCCTGCTCTGGTTGAAGTCTTTTCTCCAAGGCAGGAATGAGTCCTTGATCCAACCACAGCTGGGAAGAGAAAAACAGGTTGTGAGGAAGACACCCCCCTCAACAACAAGGTAGAAGCCCACCTGGCTTGGGGCCATTTGGATAAAGCACCCATTTCCCTGATACTCCCCACCCCCGCCCCAGCCCTCAGTGGGGAGCTCTGGTGCCTGATGTGGGAGGACTCACCATCTATTACAAGTGGATGTCAAAAACCCCATCCTCCACGGTCTGCACCTCCTCCTCACGGATCTCTGCTGGGAGGGGGATTGCTGCAGAACACACTTCCAGGTCCCTGGGACTTTGGCAACCCTTCTTCCTCTCACCACAGGAGGTGTCCACATCATCCCAGAAGCAAACCCATCCACCAAAAATCAATTCCCTGCATGACCTAATGGCTCAATTTTTTTTTGAGACAGAGTCTCTCTCTGTTGCCCGGACTGGAGTGCAATGGCATGATCTCGGCTCACTGCAACCTCTGCCTCCCAGGTTCAAGTGATTCTCCTGCCTCAGCCTCCCAAGCAGCTGGGATTACAAGTGCCCGCCGCCACGCCCAGCTAATTTTTGTATTTTTGTACTGTAGAGACGAGGTTTTGCCATGTTGGCCAGGCTGGTCTCCAACTCCTGACCTCAGGTGATCCACCCACCTCAGCCTCCCAAAGTGCTGGGATTACAGGCGTGAGCCACCACGCCCAGCCTCAGCCCAATTTTTGAGGCTCTTTTTCTATGTTTTCATTTTGCCAGTTTTTTTGCCGCCACAGATTCGTCAGTGCTGTTTGCTTAAATGTCAATTTTGTGTGTATTTCACATTTTAGACCCCAGCACTTCTGGAAGGCTCAATGCAAATGGATTTATCTTTTCCATTTTTGAAGATGTATGCCCTGTGCCTGCCTCTGTTTTTTGAGGACTTATGCCAGCGTAAACAGTTGTGATCAACTACCTTAGACCCCGGTTTAACATAGTTGTTCCGACTGTTCTCAGCAAAATAATCATTTGGCCAATTGTCATTCAGCAAACTGACCTAAAACCATCAAAGACCCCAAGAGAGCTGCCAGGACATTATCAGGGCAAGGGACTTTCCCCAGAAGAGCCTCCAGAACAGCCAAAAAGGGAAAGGCAAGCCAATGGCTCATATAACACCTTCTCCAATCCTTCGTTAATCCCTCCAACAAAATAAGACTGTAATTGGAATGTTGAAGCCTCTTTCACTATTATACCTCTTTATAAATTAGGGTCTCTCTCCTCAGCCTCAGAAGGTCCAGGGCTCCCTGGCCACTTTCTGGCACCCTTACCTGTCCCTTCTTTATTACCCCACCACAAAAAGAGAATTATGCACTTTGGAATGGCTTCCATCCTGCCTTCTTTGCCCCGATGGCCCTGCATCCCTCCCTCCACAGGCCGGTACAGAATGAGTCCCTCTTACCTGGAGGCCTGGAGCCTCGCCTGCCAGGGCGGGGCAGGGAGAAGCTGAAGGCGCGGTGATGGTGGCTGTGCGTGGGTGAGGGTGTGGGTGCAGACCCCTCCAGGCTTACACTCTGGGCCCTGCGCCGACACTCAACTGACAGGCGATCCTTGCACTGCTTGTGGCAGTTCACACCACAGGCTGGGGGAGGGCAAATGGAGAGCCCAGCCAGGGCCATTGGTCAGAATACCCTCCATCCCATCCCGCAGGCTTGCGCCCCTCCCCAGGAACCTTTGTTCCTGAGCAGCTGCCCCACCAAAATGAGAGTCTCCTTCCAAAGTGTTCTCCTCTTCCTAATTGTCAGTCTATGCCCTCTCCCACGTTCTCTGTTCCTGGGCAGCTGCCTCATCAAAATAAATAGCCTCTTAAAGGCCACTCCGTTCACATCAATCATCTTGCACCTCTGATTTTGTGGGGTTTTGGGGTTTTTTTGTTTTTTGTTTTGTTTTGTTTTGAGACAGAGCCCGCTCTGTTGCCCAAGCTGGAGTGCAGTGGCGTGATCTCAGCTCACTGCAAACCCAGGCGGAATCACTTGAAACCCAGGTTCAAGCAATTCTCATGCCTCAGCCTCCCGAGTAGCTGGGATTACAGGTGGGTGCCACCACGCCCAGCTACCTTTTGTGTTTTTAGTAGAGGCGGGGTTTCCCTGTGTTGGTCAGGCTGGTCTTTAACTCCTGACCTCAGGTGATCTACCCGCCTCGGCCTCCCAAAGTGCTGGGATTACAGGCGTGAGCCACCGTGTCTGGCCACGCGCCTGCTTTTAAAGTACTTCACTCCTTGGCAATTGCCCCACCAAAATAGTAACTCTCCAAAAAAAAAAAACCACTGCCCAGCAGCCCTACCAGTCATTCCATCTCACCTCGGCATTTGAGGCCCTGCTTGTAGATGCCCAGGATCTGCAATAGAGGAGGGGCGGTGGTAGGAGGTGGGATTTAGAGGTGATGACTCTACTTCTTCCTTCTTGAGGGTGGGACTGGGGCTTTAGAGCCCGCCTCAGGGCCAGGGGCAGAACCGCAGTAGGAGAGACAGATGGAATTAACCAGGTTTTCCAGGCTTGAAAAGGGCTCCGGCAGAGGCGGGGCCAGAAGGGAGGGCGGGGCCGGGGCTGGAGGGGCGTGGCTTGGGCGGTGAGCCGGGAAAGGGGCGCTCACCAGGGCTTTGCAGTGGCGGCAGGCGACCGGGCGCAAGGAGTTGCTCTCCTGGAAGTTGTGTACGAAGCCCATGCGGCCCCCCAGTACAGAGCTGGAGCGCAGGAAATAGGACACCATCTCCTCCCTGCTGATGCAGCCATCCCTGTGGGGAGTTGGGGGGCACCTCAGCTCGGGCCCTCCCCAGGACCATCCACCGCTGGCCTAACCCATCCCACTGTTCCCAGTGTCCTCATGGAACTCCTGATTTTGGACTCCTGGTGCAGAGTAAAGAAAAGGCAGCACTGGACTAGGGGTCAGGCAGATGTGGGAAGTGCCGCTAACCAGTGTGTAGTCTTGGGCCAGTCCCTTTCCCTGGGTTCCTTCTCAGAACTGTTGGCCTGCCCTGCCCACTTCACACTTGGTTTGCAAACTAAAAGGACTGTACTTTCCATGGAACCATCAGCCTCGGGCTCCGGAAGTGTACTGTGTGCAACACCAGTCGGGAGCCCTGGGCAGGGAGAACTCTCTAATGAGTTCTGCGACCAGGAGAGACTGGGAGAAATCGCACCCCTCTCTCTCCTGCATCATCCTGCTGGAAAGACATCTGTAAATCCAGGGTTTCCCACATAACCCAGGGCTTTCCGCGGAAGCCCTTTTTCACCTGTGAATACATTTTAGGGAAAGAATGAGCACGTGTTCTAGACACAGACCTCAGTTCAAATCGCAGCTCTACCTCTCTGCCTCTTGACAATTTGCCAATGAGTAGCCGAGTAATCTCCCTGCCCCTCCGTTTCCTTATCTATAAATGGGTGTAATGATCATTCCTACATTTCATAGGATTTTGGTGAGGATTAAATTAGATAGTGCACGTGAAGTTTTACAACAGTGTCCGCACAGATAGGAGGGTCCTCAGCCACCAAGTGCTTTTCCCATCGGGACTGGCCCTCACTTGAGACTCCCACCTGCTGTATGAGGGGTCTCATAATGTGTGATCCAGGTGGTCCTTCAAATCAAAGGAGCATTAGGATAACTGGCCATTTAGAAAAAAAATATAGGGGGGCCGGGCACGGTGGCTCACGCCTGTAATCCCAGCACTTTGGGAGGCCGAGACGGGCGGATCACGAGGTCAGATCGAGACCATCCTGGCTAACACGGTGAAACCCCATCTCTACTAAAAAAAAAAAAAAAAAAAAAAAAAAACTAGCTGGGTGCGGTGGCAGGCACCTGTAGTCCCAGCAACACGGGAGGCTGAGGCAGGAGAATGGCGCTAACCCGGGAGGCAGAGCTTGCAGTGAGCCGAGACTGCGCCACTGCACTCCAGCCTGGGCGAAAGAGCGAGACTCCGTCTCAAAAAAAAGAAAAAAAAGAAAAAAACTATAGGGGCCGGGCGGTGGCTCAAGCCTTTAATCCCAGCACTTTGGGAGGCCGAGACGGGCGGATCACGAGGTCAGGAGACCAAGACCATCCTGGCTAACACGGTGAAACCCCGTCTCTACTAAAAAAATACAAAAAACTAGCCAGGCGTGGTGGCGGGCGCCTGTAGTCCCAGCTACTCGGGAGGCTGAGGCGGGAGAATGGCGTGAACCCGGGAGTGGAGCTTGCAGTGAGCTGAGATCCTGCCACTGCACTCCAGCCTGGGCAACAGAGCAAGACTCTGTCTCAAAAAAAAAAAATGAAAAAAATAGAGGGCCGAACACAGTGGCTTACACCTGTAATCCCAGCACTTTGGGAGGCCGGGGCGGGTGGATCACAAGGTCAGGAGTTCGAGACCAGCCTGGCCAACATGACAAAACCCTGTCTCTACTAAAAATACAAAAAATTAGCCAGGCATAGTGGCGGGCACCTATAATCCCAGCTACTCGGGAGGCTGAGGCACAAGAATCGCTTGAACCTAGAGGTGGAGGTTGCAGCAAGCCAAGGTCATGCCACTGCACTCCAGCCTGGGTGACATGGCAAGAGACCCTGTATCAAAAAAAAAAGAAAGAAAGAAAAGAAAAAAATATAAGCCTACCCGGGAGGCGGAGGTTGCAGTGAGCTGAGATCACACCACTGCACTCCAGCCTGGGCGACACAGCAAGACTCTGTCTCAAAAAAAAAAAAAAAAAACAAGCCAACATTCTTCATACTGTGCATGAAAACTAAATTCTCACTGTTCTCACTGGACTTTTTTAAACACTCCTGCAAAAAATAAAACTATAAAATTATCTGAAAAGATATAAGATAGGGCAGGCACGGTGGCTCACGCCTGTAATCCCAGCATTTTGGGAGGCCAAGGCAGTCGGATCACTTGAGGTCAGGAGTTGGAGACCAGCCTGGCCAACATGGTAAAACCCCGTCTCTACTAAAAACACAAAAATTAGCCAGGCGTGGTGGCGGGCGACTGTAGTCCCAGCTACTCTGGAGGCTGAGGCATGAGAATCACTTGAACCTGGGAGGTGGAGGTTGCAGCAAACCAAGATCATGCCACTGCATTCCACCCTGGATGACACGGCAAGAGACCCTGTCTCAAAAAAAAAAAAAAAAAAGATACAAGATAATTTTATAATCTTGAGGGGCTGAGGGCCTTTCTACACAGAACACAAATCCGAGAAGCCAGAAAGGAAAAGACTGACATATTGAGCACACAAAAGTTTTTAAATTTTATGTGGAAAAAGACAATATAAATGACAGACAGGGAGAAAATATTTGCAAACACATTCAACAGCAAAGGGTTAATATCCATTAACAGAGATTCTAAAAATCAATGAGAAAAAGACCAACAAACCCAGTAGAATAATGGACAAGGAATCTGAACAGGCAATTGACAGAAGAAATAAATGGCCAATAGACATATGAAAAGATACCCTACCCCCATTAGTATTAAAGAAATGCAAATTTAACCAAGATACCACTTGCCAATGAGACTGGCAAAATTGTGAAGCTTTTTATAGCATCCACTGTTGGCGAGGAAGTTGGGAAGCAGGCACTCGTACACTGCCGATGGGGGTGCAAACTGGTACAACCTTGTCTGAGGTCAGTTTGGCAGTCTCTCTCCTAATTTAGAATGTGCATATCTTTTGATCCAATTATCCCACTTCTAGGAATTTCTCCTACAGAAATACTGGCCTGAGTGGATCAGTAAAAGGACATTCACGGCAGCCTGGCGTACAATCGTCGTGAAAAACTGGAACAGTCTAACTGTCCATCAGCAGGAGGATGGTTAGGGAAATGATAGACTAACCGGACAGTGGAATACTGTGCAGCTGTTCTAATGAATGAGGTAGTTCTACATGAATCCACATGGAAAGATGTCTGTGATCAAGGGTTAAGTGGAAAACAAGCATGAAGACGAAAAAAAAGCAAAAAGCAAGGCGTGCAGTTCTGTCAAGATGGTGATTTGGGGTACGCAGTGGCTCATGCCTGTAATCCCAGCACTTTGGGAGGCCGAGGTGGGCAGATCACCTGAGGTGGGTAGATCACCTGAGGTGAGATCAGGAGTTCGAGACCAGCCTAGCCAACATGGTAAAACCCTGTATCTACTAAAAATACAAAAATTAGGCGAGGCGCGGTGGCTCACACCTGTAATCCCAGCACTTTGGGAGGCCAAGGCGGGTGGATCACCTGAGGTCAGGAGTTCAAGACCAGCCTGCCCAACATGGTGAAACCCCATCTCTACTAAAAATACAAAATTAGCCAGGCATGATGGCAGGCACCTGTAATCCCAGCTACTCGGGAGGCTGACAGGAGAATCGCTTGAACCCGGAAGGCGGAGGTTGCAGTGAGCCAAGATTGTGCCACTGTACCCCAGCCTGGGCAACAAAGAGTAAAACTCCATCTCAGAAAAAAAAAAAAGAAAGAAAGAAAGAAAATTAGCCAGGTCTGGTGGCACGGTGCCTGTAATCTCAGATACTCGGGAGGCTGAGGCATGAGAATTACTTGAACCTGGGAGGCAGAGGTTGCAGTGAGCCAAGATCACGCCATTGCACTCCAGCCTGAGCAACAGAGCAAGACTCTGTCTCAAAAAAAAAAGAGGGTGATTAAAAAAAAAGAAAGAAAAAAGAGAACCCCACTACTACAAGTACCTAGATGCTGCGTAAAGATACATCAACAATTGCTGTAAATGCATAGATAATTTTGTAAGAAAGAAATGGAAACCCCCAAGTTCCAGAAACCAAGAGGGAGCTTTACAATGACGCGGTGAGTTGGGCCCGGTCTCCCTCCTGCTGAACCAGGTGCTAGGTTTTGATACCCAACCAAGGTTTCCCCCTCACCAACACACACATACACACACACACACACACATACACGGCCTGGGGCCTGCAGGAGGTGGAGGGTTAAAGCTGAGAGCGCTGCATGAAGCCGAGGCCTCCATCATCTCAAAGGGTCATCCTCACTGAAAAGGTGGTCTAGATAAAAATCTGCCCACCAACCCAGGGAGAAAACATGGAGCTTAACTACCTCTGCCTAAACTCTGGGAGAAGAAATAAAGCAGCTACGGTAAAAGCCACAAGCAGAATTGGATTTATACTCTAATCCTGTTTGTCCATGAAGCAGACACCAAACAAACAAAATCTCTATCAATGTGCACATGCCTGGGAAAAGAAGACTGGAAGAACCCACATACTGCCAAGCTTAATATTGTCAACAGTGTTTAATCATGGCAACTTCTACCAGCGGAAAAGGAAAGAGGGGACTTTCATTTCTTCCTTTTTTTTTTTTTTTTTTTTTGATGGGTGTGGTCTCGCTCAGTCACCCAGGCTGAAGTACAGTAGTGTGATCATAGCTCACTGCAGTCTCAACCTCCTGGGCTCAAGGGATCCCCCTGCCTCAGCCTCCTGAGTAGCTGGGACTACAGGCACGCGCCACCCACGCCCAAAAAAAAATCTTTTTAGGCTGGGAGCAGTAGCTCATGCATGTAGTCCTAGCACTTTGGGAGGCCGAGGCAGGTGGATCACTTGAGGTCACGAGTTTGAGAGCAGGTTGGCCAACATGGTAAAACCCCATCTCTGCTAAAAGTACAAAAATTAGCCAGGTGCGTGGTACATGCCTGTAATCCCAGCTACTTGGGAAGCTGAGGCAGGAGAATCACTTGAACCCAGGAGGTGGAGGTTGCAGTGAGCCAAGATTGTGCCACTGCACTCCAGCCTGGGCAACAGAGTGAGACTCTGTCTCCAAAAAACAAAAAAAAAAAATTAATTTTTGTAGAGACAGGGTCTTAATATGTTGCCCAGGCTGGGCTCAAACTCCTGGCCTGAATTGATCCTGCCACCTTAGTCTCCCAAAGTGGTAGGATTACAGGCATGAGCCACTGCGCCTGGCCTCTCATTTCTTACTTTAAACACTTTGTTCACTATAAAATTATTTTACTACCTAGATTTTATTTTACCATGGATTTTTGTAATGTGGAAATAAAAAACAACAGATTTTTGAAATACAGGTAACATTAAAAAATAAATCGACCTGAGATGGACTGTAAATTTTGAATGGAGTTTTGTCTGCCCAGCAAAAATAGGGCATGAATCTGGCTGCAGGGGGCATGTTTCACCTACTTCAGAGAACCAGCTGTTTTTCCAAATTGTCAGCATATGAACTGTTGATAAGCAAATGGGTACCACTAATTATAAACTTTTCTTATCTATTCATTAAAACAGGCTATCCAGGAGTTCAACTTGCCCACACTTCTTGACAGCTGTGAGTTCCACAAATAAAACAGCACTTCTGTAGCCACTGTCCCCAGGCCACAGTCTTTGCAAGACTCAGGTGGAGCCCCCCATCTGTCTGAACTTGTGAGATACCACTGCACCTTCACAGCTGGCAGCCTCTCCTCCCCACAAAAGCAAGTGCCCCTTCCCACACTGGCAGCTTCCCAGGCCAAGACAGTCTGGTTTAGTGACCTTATCTTGCACACAAGAAACTGAAGCCCAGGCGGAAGTGGGCTAGGTTGCCTTCCCTCTCCCCCAGGCCCCCAGCCCTCCTCACTGGTTCTGGTCGAGGTCCCCAAAGGCGCTGAGGTAAGGGAAGTTCCCACGGATGATCTGGAATTCTTCCTGTGAGATGTGGCCATCCCCATCGACGTCAAAGTTCCGGAACACAGACTGGGGCATACAGAGGGACACACAGAGCCGGGAGAGGGGAGAGTAAAGGGGACATCAGGTCCTGTCCCTTCCCACATTCCCAGTCTATTTGATGAGGTGTGTCTCAGAGGTCTCTGACACTGCCCCTGTTCCATAGCCCCGCCCCCACCCTACCCATGGGCACCTCAGCCCCATGCAGATGGCCTGCCAGGCCCTGTGACTCCTGGGGGCTTAGTGCTGGGTCTTGAACAGGACACTCATGCTGGCTTCCAGGGCAGTGCTCCGGCAAACTGGCCTCTCCCCACACACTGCTCAGGCTCCGCAGGAGCTCACCTCCACCATCTTCTCGATGTGCTCCACCACGAGGGCCTGATCCAGCTTAGGTTTGGCAGCCGAGGTCCACTCCTCCAGCACCGGGGGCCGAGGTGGTGGGGTGCAACTCGTGGGGCTGGTTGGCTATGGAAATGGTCAGGCCTAAGCTAGGGCCAGAGGCAGGGGGAGCCCAGAGCCCAGGGGAACAGAGAGGGGAATCCCTGGGAGAGGGAAATCTGCTCAACACTGTGCCCTGCCCCCAGGATGCCTCTGTCCTACAAGAAGGATGGTGAGGTGGCTACTAAGAGCTCTTCCCGTCCTCACATCCTGGGATTCTCAGGAGGGAGGGGCAGAGTGGAGAGGAGAGAGTACCCCCTCACCGAGGACTTGGAGCGCGGCTCCCGCTGCAGGGACAGTTGGTACAGCTCATCCTCCGTCTGATACTGATCCAGAGACACCTGGGACATACAGGTCTGATCACACCCACTGGCCCCTGCCCATGGCCACAGAGCCCAGGGTCAAAGGTCCACCTAGAGGCCACAGCTCAGCCCAGAGCTCGGGTCAGAAGCTAGACTCAGGACAAAGCCTGGCTTAGAACACAGCACAGCCACCCCACGCCGTCCCAGTGCACAGATCAAACCACAGCATGGCCCCAAACCTTGAACATGACATATTGCCAAGATGTCAGGGAAGAAGCTAGGTCAGAACCCAGCCACAAGCTCTGCTTTCAACCCTGATCCTGTCCAGAGTACAAAAGCAGCTAAGAATCCACTCCAAACCCTAACACCTAAGCCCCAGCCCAATGTCTAGAACCTAGTCTGGATCTAAACCAGAACCCAACTTCCACCCTAGACCCCAAGACCAAGTGCAAAGCCAAGCCCAGAACTTCACTTCCAGCCCAGGGCCATGCTTAGAAACCACCCCTGCCCGCAGAACGCAGAGCTTGGCCCAGCCCTAGAACACAACCCACTGCCAGAACTCAAACCGGGACCCAGGCCCAGTTCAAACTGCCCACAGTCCACATGCCAGCCTGGGGATCAGACCTCAGTCCACAGCCCCAACCAGAGCCTGGACCCCTCCTCAGCATCCACTCCAAACCCCAGAGCCCATGCTAGCTCTCAGTTCCCTGGTCAGAACCCAGAGCCCCAGGCCACGCCCACCGCCGGGACCCGGGGAAACTGTCAACCCCTGGTGCCCAGCTCCCCGCCTCCCTGCCCCCTGCTCCTCACCGTGAGCAGGCTCAGCAGGTCGGGGTTGGCCTGTACTGGTGGCCGCAGGCTGGTCACCATGGCCAGCTCCTCCAGGATGCTAAAGAGCTGCTTCATCTTGGCCCCGTTGAGCCGGGTCCGGGCTGGGTCCAGCCAGTCAGGCAGTGCCAGCTGCAAGGCCACCAGGTCCTTGAGGTGCACACCCAGGATAGGGAAGCGGAAGCCCACACAGGCTGCCAGCCGGCGCCGGTAGTTGCCATAGTTGCCTGTCGCCGTCACTAGTTCTGTGAGACCCTCCCAGAGCTGGGGGACAAAGGGCAGAGGGGTCATACCCCCACAACTATCCTCCCTATCTCAGCCCTGGAAATGTAGGAGTGAGTGAGGAGGAGTCAGGGTCAGGGACAGGTGAAAGAGCAAAATTCTCCCTTACTGTCCCCCAGGACCGGCTCTCTCAGCCCCTGGGGATTGAATTCATTGCCATTAATTCGTGGTAATACTCACTGCCAAAAGCACCACACCTTTAAACCAGGCCTGGACGCAGAGTATCATCAACATTTAACAGGAGAATCAGAGGCTCAGGGAGGCAAGGCAGCACAGGACAATGACCTGGAAGAATGTACTCAGCCGCCCCGTCCAAACAGCAAAAACTGGAAAAACCAGCCGGGCGCAGTGGCTCACGCCTGTAATCCCAGCACTTTGGGAGGCCAAGGCAGGCGGCTCATGAGGTCAAGAGATGGAGACCATCCTGGCCAACATGGTGAAACCTCGTCTCTACTAAAAAAATACAAAAATTAGCCAGGTGTGGTGGTGCGTACCTGTAGTCCCAGCTACTTGGAAGGCTGAGGCAGGAGAATCGCTTGAACCCAGGAGGAGGTTGCAGTGAGCCAAATTAGCGCCACTGCACTCCAGCCTGGAGATACAGCAAGACTCCGTCTCAAGAAAAAAAAAAAAAAAGGAAAGGAAAAACCCCAACATTCAACATAGAATCAATACATAAACTGGGATAGGCTGGGCACGGTGGCTCACGTCTGTAATCCCAGCACTTTGGGAGGCTAAAGCAGGTGGATTGCCTGAGCTCAGGAGTTCAAGACCAGCCTCAGCAACATGGTGAAACCCTGTCTCTACAAAAAGTTGGCCAGATAATCTCAGCTACTCAGGAGGCTGAGGCACGAGAATCACTTGAACCCAGGAGGCGGAGGTTGCAGTGATCTGAGGTCTCGCCACTGCACTCCAGCCTGGATGACAGAGAGAGACTCCATCTCAAAAAAATGAATAAATGAATTGGGGTAGACATACAATAAAATATTATATGGCAATGAAAATGAAAAAACAATTGTTCCACATAACAGAATGAAAAGACTCTCAGAACCATGTGGAATGAAAGAAGCAAGACATAAAATAACACAAACAACATTCCATTCATAGAAAGTTCAAAACAGACAACAAAAAGCCCCACATTGTTTTGGACCGCATACCTACGTGGTGAAGCTATAAAGAAAAGCAAGATCATCATTGCAAAAGTCGTGGGAAGGGAGTTATGCTGTAAAGTGTTGGGCACTTGGGAGCCTGGCAAGGTTCTATTTCCCAACCTGGGCAGTAGTTACACAGCGTTTTCTGTACAATTTTTCTTTAAACGATTCATATGTTTGTATATACTGTTTTGTTTTTTTTTTTAGACGGAGTCTCACTCTGTCGCCCAGGCTGGAGTGCAGTGGCACGATCTTGGCTCACTGCAATCTCCGCCTCCCAAGTTCAAGCAATTCTCCTCCTGCCTCAGCATCCCAAGTAGCTGGGATTACAGGCACCCACCACCATGCCTGGCTAATTTTTGTATTTTAGTAGAGATGGGATTTCACCATGTTGGCCAGGCTGGTCTCAAACTCCTGACCTCACATGATCTGCTCACCTCAGCTTCCCAAAGTGCTGGGATTAGAGGCGTGAGCTACCACGCCCAATCTCATAAGTTTTTATATACTTTTTTATATGTGTATTACTCAATACTTCAAAAATAATAATAAATGAAGGACAAGGAAAAGAAGAAAGTACAAGTGGCAAGGCATAATGGCTCACACCATAATCTCGGCACTTTGGGAGGCCAAGGTAGGTGGATCACTTGAGCCCAGGAGTTCAAGACCAGCCTGGGCAACATGGCAAAACCCCATCTCTACCAAAAAAAAAAAAAAAAAAATTAATAATAATACAAAAATTAGCCAGGCATAGTGGCGTACACTATAGTCCCAGCTACTCAGGAGGCTGAGGTGGGAGGATCAATTGAGCTCAGGAGTTCAAGGCTGCAGTGAGCTTGTGATTGCACCACTGAACTCCAGCCTGGACAACAGAGAGAGACTCTGTCTTAAAAAAAAAAAGTACTAGTTTTGGGGTCCATGACGACCTGTGAGCCCCCAGTCTGCTGTTGCCATTGTGCAAACTGGGAAAAGCACTTAACCCCTCTGAGCCTCCATATCTGTATCTGTCAAATGAGGACAGTTGTGCCCAGCCCCCAGTGCTGCTGGGAGGACCCAGTGAAGACAGATCTGGGAAGCACCTGCCCCTCCCTAGTCCCAGGCACCTTGATGGTCTCAGGGCTAACGTGGCTGTGGGTCTCCTTGAGGCGGGAGATGGAGCTGTGGCTCAGGCCCCCGACCACTGCCATCAGCGTGTTGAAGTTCTGCAGCTGCAGCAGCTTCTGGAAGGCAAATGGGGAGGCAGAGGCAGGGAGTCACTGAGTGGGCCCAGAATTTGGCCCAGCCTTTCTGGAGAGAGGGCAGTGGGTTAGGGGAAGGGAAGGGTTGGCCTGACCGGCATGTGGGGAGGTTGGGAGACACAGGGAGGGAGGGACAGGCACCTCTGCCACGTGGACAAAGTGTGTGATGACCAGGGCCCGCTGCGGGGCTGTAGGTTTGCTGAGGATCATGAGCTGCACCCACTGCGAGACGCTGTTGAAGAGGGAGATGAACCGCTCCAGGACGGGGTTGTCCACAGTGCAGCCATGAGTCACAAAACTGTGATAGTCCTGAAACTGGGGGCAGGAGGAGTGGCCTCAGCACCTTGCCAGCCTCTCCCCTCACTGATGGCCACTCCTCCTCACTCTCCAGCTGACCTTCAGTGGTTGCACTGAAACCCCTGATGCACCCTGTGACCCAGCCTACCCCAGGGACCCTGCCCCTCCTAGAACCCCCTTCCAGCCCACATTGGACCACTGCCCCCACCCTCGGGCCGCACCAGGATCTTGCAGAAGGAGCGATACTCCAAGTAGGTGAGATGCTCCGCCAGCTCCATGGGCTCCAGGTGGTCAAACAACAAGGACATCTTGCGCTTTTTCTGTCCCACAGGGTTCCGCTGAGTCACCTGCCGCTTCCACTTGTAGGTAGGGCTGGGGGGACAGGAGTAGTGAGCCCTTTGCTGGACACTCACATGCCTCGTGGCCCCCCACTCACACAGACACACCATTCACACTGTGAGGACCTACACAATGCGAGGCACTGTCCTAGGCACGAATGTTCCCAGTCCCAGCAACTCCTCCATATCTCCCCCAACCCCATCATGCATTCAACACACGTTTATGAACAACGTACTCTGTGCCAGGCACTGTGCTAGGCGCTGGGAATACAGAGATGAGTAAGACACGGTTCCTGCCCTCGAGGAGCTCACAGTCTACTGAGGGAGACAGACACAGAAACACATGATCACAAAACAGCGTGACACATGTACAGAGGTCTTTGTACAGGAGTCTGTACAAAGTGCCATGGATAACAGAGGAGGGAACGACAAATTCTACCCTGGAAGAGCCCTGAACCCTCAGAGCCCGTGGAGACTTCGTGCCTGAGCTGAGTCTTGGTAACACGGAGGAGGCAGCAAAGGGATGATATGAGCAGAACACCATGGTGGGAAAGGACTCGGGAGCTCAGCTGACGGGGAGGCGACCCAACGCAGCTACAGGAGAAGGTGTGTGGGATGGGCGGTGGCAGTGGAAGATGAGGCAGGAACGCCAAGCTGCCCAAAGAAGGCATTTTGAAGGCAATAGGGAGCCATGGAAGGTTTTTAAGCGAGAGAGTGACATGACCCTCACTCATTCAGTTCAACAGACATTTATTAAGCACAGATGGTATAGGATACTGAGTGCCCCCCCAGCCCTCTGTACTCCCCCCACGCACACGCTGTCTATGTCGATGAGGCTGCTGTGCCGCCGGTTCCCTTCTTGGTCTAGCAGAGCCTTCAGCTCCTTGATCTGCTCAGCCAGCTCCGGGTTCAAGTCAAACTCCGCCGGGAAGGCAGAGATCCAGTACCTGGAGGAGAGGGGAGTCACCCAAGACAGCCCTTCCCCCACCATCACCCAGCAGGCTGCAAGGAGCTATTTGAGATTGTAGTCACCCAAGGAAAAAGAGCCTTAAACTATGGTTCCAGCTCTTTCCTTCTCCAAGTGTACATTAGACCCTTTAGACAACCACCCGCACTGCACAGAAAAGAAAATTAAGGCCCAGACCCAGGAAGGGGTGAGCCTGTGGCAGCACAGCCCACCCAGACAAACCAGGGTTCAAACCCACTCCCAGAAGCAGCGCCCTGCCCCCTCCTCCAGGCCAGCTTGAAGCCAGAGAGAAGGGAGAAAGGGGAGGGGTCAGAGCCCCAGGGGAAAGACTCACCTGACCAGGTGGCACGTTTTCACCTGCAGGGAATTGGAGTTGTCTTTCCGGGATTGTTGGTAGGTGAAGGAGAGAATTAAGGAGGCCGCTTAACTCTAAAAAGGGAGGCCCGAGGGGAGGGAGGCTGGGGGCGGGGCCTGGTTCTAGGAGGCAAGTTCTAGGGATGGGGCCTGCGCTCTGCGGGAATGCTGGGGGTGAGACCTGCGCTCTGGGAAGGGTTGGAGGTGAGGGTGGAGGACTAGGTGCTGAGGGAGGCTGAGAGCAGAGCCTGGCCTCTGGGAGAGATAGATGCACGGGGCGGACCCAAGCCTGGAACAGGGGCAGGCCCTAGACTCTAGGGAGGAGGAGGGCAAGGCCTCGGCTGGGGACAGAGGCTGGGGACAGGGCCGAGTCACCAGGAGCAAGGAGGGGGCAGAGCCTAAGCCCTGGTTGGAGGCTGGGGCGACGCCTGAGCGCTGGGATAAAGAGCCGCCTATACTTAGGAGCCAGGCTCATTCTGCGCCTGGGCTGGGCAGAGGGGCTGCGCATGGGCTCCGACGGCGGGGGTCTTGGCAAGGCGGGCGAAGGATATATGTGGAGCAGCTTGGCCGCCAGCTGAGAGGAGGGGATGTACCAGGGGTGCATCATGAGGAACATGCGCACCAGCTGCGGGTCCCGTACCTTCCCGGAGTCATCTGACTCCGAAGGGTCAAAGACAGGCGGCTGAGCTGGGTCCGCAGCGACCATGCCTCACCCCCACCCCGCAGCCCGCTGGGTATCAGCCCTTCGGGTGCATGCTCGACCCCGCCCACCTCCTGCTTGCCCAGGACTCTGAGAGCAGGAGGCTAATTAGAGAGGAAAGGTGGGGTGGGCGAGAGATAGGCAGGCCCTGAGGACTGGAGGAGAGGAGCGCCCGAGCCGCCCATCGTCCGGAGGGGAACCAGCTGGGGCGGAAGGAGCCTGGGTTCCCAGGGGTCAAGAATCCAGAGGTCATTTCCTGAGTGCTTGGGGGAAGGGGCACCCCTTCACCAGATAAGCCGCCCCCCATTAGCCGGAAACAACTCCCAGGCCGGAGATAGAGAGTTCCTCCGGATTCCCCAGGAGACAGATAATGCCCCTCAAGTGTCAGAGTCAGGGACCCGGCTCTCCCTTCGCCGCCGCTGGCGAAGGCTAGAGAAGGGAAACCTCATCTGTCTGAAGGGCGTGCATCTCTTTGCCCTGCGATGCAGAGGAGGCTTTAGTTAAAGAGACTGCACGCTGCGGAGCTGGGTGGGTCCGGTCCAGGGCTGTGCCCTGGATGGTGCCTGGGAGGCAGGGACCCGGGCTCAGACTCGGGGCTGGGCTCAGGCTCCGTGTGCCCTCCCGAGCCACTCACCGAAGGCTTCGATGCACCCGCGGAGCAGCTCCTCCACCGTGCAGCCCTTGTCCAGGTCCAGAGTGCCCGCCATGGCCGCCGGCGCGGGGTGGGCTGGGCTCAGACTGCGCTCCGGGAGCCTCCCACCGGTCTCGGACCGAACCCCTGTCCCGGGAGAGGCAGATCGGGAGTCTGCGGAGGCGCGGGCTGGGGAGCGGCCCCGCGGGCAGAAACGGGGCGGGGCGGGCACGCCCCCTGCTGGGCAGGGGCGGAGTTGTCCGCCGCGGCCACTCCCGGGGTTAAACGGTCTGGCCCGGGATGGTGCAACCCGCCAGTTGGGAAATGGACCCGCGGACAGGCTTCCGGCCCACCCTCGGAGTCGCGGGAGGGCCGAGGGGCTTCATGAGGACGGGGGAGCCAGGATCCCAGGACTGGCTGGCGCCCAGGCCCCCGCAGGCCCCCTTCTCCTCGCGTCCTCTCCCCAGAGGCACCTGCAGCACCCCGCAGCTCGGCTCTGCGCCCCTCCCGCTTCCCTCCCTCCACAGCCTCCCTTCCCCCGCAGGGTTATTTTGGGAACCCGGAGCCTGAGGGGACCTCGGAGGAATTTCTCCCTGGTATGGGAGGAGGGAGGAGAGAACCCAGGCGTCCTGCCCGCCTCCCCTCTTCCCGAGAGCCCGGGAAGGCGAGGCGGGGCTGCGGCAGCCCCCAGGGGCCTGCCCTAGGGGAGGCGGACTGGATGGGAGAGGAACATTCCTGGGGCGGGGGGAGACCGCTGCGGCCCGGAGGCGTCAACGGGAAGCCTGAGCATGGGAACGGAGCGCTCCCAGGCCACCTCCGCAAAGATCCCAGGGGTCACGGCTCAGCTCGTCCACAGGCCCTCTTCCTCCCTATCCCCGGCTCCTGACCCCGGCCCTGGCCCCGCACAGGCGAACTGTGAGCGCGCACGGAGCAGGGCGTCCAGAGGAGGGCGCTCGAGCCGGGGGTGGCCGGTGGGTGCATGACACCATTAGCAACTCCGGTCACTGGTCATACGCACCCTGGCAGGGGCAAACACTCCACACCCAAGTTATTCGTCGGAGGCCGGGGACCTACATGGAGGTGCAGGCGCCCGCACTTACACGCACCGGGCCACAGGCACCAGCCTCCCATCCTCCGTCTCTCACACACAATGGTACCCACACCCCGTGCACACCTGCACGAAGGAACCCTCAGGCACACATACCCGGTTCGTCTACCCCAGAATGCAAACCCGTGGACGAGGTCGCCTCCTGGACCTGCTGTTCACTTGAGCCAGGCCAGCCTCGAGTCCCGCGGTCACACAGGCGCTGACATCCTCACACGTGTGCACACACGCAAGGCAGTGCTTCTCCACGCATGTACACTCCCACACACATGCACACACCCCCATGGGTGCGCACGCCCATTCCATCGCCCCCCTCCCATCTGCGATGCAGGGCCCGCCCTGCGGTCCCAGCGCCCTGATTCCCTTCACTCCCAGATTTTGGCAGAGCCTTGCCCCACGGAAAGGTACCCTGGCCCTACACATACTCACTCCCCCAGGCTGGAGGACGGAGGAGCTCCTGTACAGAGTTCTCAGGCGGACTTTTCCTAGAAGCCACCCAGAGCCGTCCCCGCCTGGCTCTGCCGCCTCCTCGTGTGACCTTGAGAATCACTTGGCCTCTCGGAGCCTCAATTTTCGCATCTGTCAAATGGGGGTTCGCGGGGGAGGGCCCCGATGGAACGTGGCTAGGAAAAGCCGGATGCGCAGCGGAGGTCCTCCGCCCTCTGGGGATCCAGGGCGCCTTAGCTCTCGTGGCCGCTGCCCCCTCTCCCCGACCCGGGTCGCAGACCCCAGCCCGCCCGCGCGCCGACCCCAGCCCGCCCGCGCCACCCTGGGGGGGTCCCTGGGGGCTGTGCCCTCTTCTGCCTAGCGCCCGGCGCGCGTTCGCTCGCTCACTCACTCTTGGGACCTGCCGCAAGGAGCCCGCACCGGCCCGGCCGGCCCCACCTCCGTGCGCTTCCGCCCGCCGGCCTCGCTGCGGCTGCGGCTCCCGCCCGCTCTCCGCGCCGCGGCCCCGCTCCCCGCCGCCCCGCCCCCGCCCCCGCGCCGGGCCGCCCCCTCCCCCCTCCGCCCCTGCGCCGGGCTCCGCACCGCCGGCTGCGCCACCCCCACCGGGGGCTCCCTCTCGCCCCGCACGCGGCGGTCCCTGCGGCAGCTTAACCCCTCCCCTGCCGCGCCGCCCGGGAGGCCAGGGCCGCGGGTGGGGGGCTGCGCCATTGGCTGCCCCGAGGGTGGGCGAGCGCAGGCCCCGCCGCCCGGGACGCGGAGGGGGGACCGAAACGAAGAGCCCCTCCCCCAACCCCGGACGCCCCAGTGCCCCCCGCCCTGCCTGGGTGTCGGGCGGAGGAAGCCGGGAGGGGCAGGAAGCGGACTGCGGTGGGGAAGGGGCGCCCCGCCCAGCCCCCAGCCCGGGTTCCTGTTTTCGAGACAAACCGTTCCCACGGGGCTAACCCGGCCCGGGACCGGGCGTCTTCCTGCAGGCAGCGGGAGGCACAGGCCTAGTGGAGGTCGGGGGCGTGGGGACAGCGGGTCCTTGAGATAGTCTGGGGGAGGGGCTAGGACAAGATGGGAATATTTTGGGGAGAAGGGCCTGTGGGGAGCGAGGAATGAAATTGTGGCTACCTGGAGACGTGGCCTTGATGTCTGGGCATGGGGGCGGGGGCCCAGTTCACACAGGAGGAACGGAGCCCCGGAAGCCTGGCTTCCCACAGGGCCGAATGGAAAGGGGCAGCCGCATGTGTCGGTGGGTTCTCCGCAGCTTGGAGACTGGGGGCCTGGATGCCTGGCCAGCAGGGAGGAACTTGGGAGAGGCAGCCGCAGGCGGTTGGGGTCCCCACTAGCCGGGCCTAGGAGAGCGGGTAACGGTTTCCGGCCATTTGGCTTCACACACTCACTGTGAAACCACCGACCCCAAACCTCCCTTCCGAGGCGTGCCCCTCCCAGCCTCGGGGCGGGGGAACCAGGACCGCCCCCGCACCTCAGTCTTGATAATGTAAGACCTAGAAACAGGCCCTTTCTATTCCTTAGTTTCCCCATAATGAGGGGGTGACATGGCCTAGCCTAGGCAGTCTGCGAGTGTTCCTGCCCTACCACAACCCCGACTTTGGATCGAGCGCAGCCACCTGCTAAGAGACCCTTAAACGCCGCAGTAGGGCGGGGCTAAGGGCGGAGCCAAGAAGGCGCCGAGCATCCTCTGCTTCCTCCCGCTCCTGGGTCCTGCCCTCGACAGCGTGGATCCTCCATGGTCCGCGAGGTCTCAGCCCGAGTCCCAGCTCCCAGCCCCGATGGGCCCCACCCAGACAGACGCCCCGCCCCCGGCCAGCTAGGCTGGCCGCTGACCTAGTATGGACACGGCACTGGGAAGAGAGGCGTGGAGGGTGACGCCAGGAAAGGGGCTGGAGAGGCCTAGGCCCCGCCCCCACGGGGTCGCCCCCTCCACCTCCCACCACCGCCCCGCCCTGGGACGCACCTGCTGAGGGTGGAGGATAAGAGGGCGATTGCGCGGCTGCTGTTGAGCCCGCCAAGAGCTAAAAATATTTCCCAACAACGAGGAGTAAGGAGGCTCCCAAGGAGAATCAGTTTATTGGGGAGTGGGTGCAGTTGGTCAGACCCCATAAATAGGAGGGGACCGGGAGCCCGAGGATGGAAGGGGGCCCGTGTCCTTAGTCACGCTGGACACTGGGACATTGAGAGTGGGGAAAATGAGACTTCCAGGAGGGGGCTTAGAGATCTAACTTTAGTACCCCACCCTCTGCATGAGGCGCTGGGGCTGGCCGAGGGGATTCTGACAGGCTCAAGGGCTGGTTTGGGGTCTGGACTGGAGGCTCAGATGGCCTCATCCGGGGCTGGCAGGCGCTGGCGGGAAGGCTCCACACCCCAGATCTCCCGGGCATACTGGGCAATGGTGCGGTCACTGGAGAACTTGCCAGAGGTGGCTATGTTCCGGATCACCATCCGCGTCCACTCTCTTGGGTTCTGCAGGTCAAAGGGAAGCTCTGGTTCACTCTGGTGGCAGGATCTCCACTTTCTGCCTCATCCCAACCAGGGCCACCAAAGCCCTGCCAACCCCTGGCCCAGGACCCCTCACCTTGTACAAGGCACTGACTTTCTCCTGGCATTTAATGTAGTCTTCATAATCTGCGAAGACTTTAAACCTGGAGGGGAAAGGATAGGCATGTGCTATTCCTTTAGGGGCTAGGTTAAGTTCTATGAGGTCAAGGGCCAAGCCTGCCCTGTCCCAGTGGACAGCCGGGGACCTGGAGGGTCATGCTGCTTCCAAAGGTTCCTGGCTTCAACTGCCAGGACCCCTGTCCAGCTTCCCCACCACAAACCTGAACCTCGATCCACCCAGCAGCCCCACCTGCGTGATTCCCGGGCCAGCCAGCTCACCGGTCATGGTGCATAAGCATATTGACAATGTCCTTGAACAGGTCGGGCTGTTTGGGGGAGAAGAAGCCACTGCTCAGCTGCTCAATGACCTGCCGAAGCTCAGGAATGCGGTCATAGTACTCCTGGGCATTGTACCTGCCAGGACAGAGCTGCAGTCAGCTACCCAGAAAGGGGTTCCTGGCTCCTCTTCCAGAGAAAAGCTGAGGTCCCATGCCCCAGGGTCAAAACCCAGGCCTGGCCTGCTGCTCCCCAGGGCTGCCACACACACCCCGGAGGGCCTCCCTGCAACTCCCCTTCTCTGCTCAGCTTTTCATCCCTCCTTTGTGAATGAGGAAACTGAGGCCCGGAGGATACACAAGCTAAGTGTTAGAGCCAAGGCCCCCGAACAAGCTCTTTTCCTTCCACATGCCACTGCTGTCTCTTAACCGGTTTGTTTGCTCCAAAATGGCTTTTCTCCTCCAGTAGCCCAAGTCCACATCTGGCCTTGCCCTCGGACTGCAAGAGCAGCTAACAGATACAACCCTTCAACTGGGCTGGGCATGGTGGCTCATGCCTGTAATCCCAGCAGTTTGGGAGGCTGAGGGGGGCGGATCATCTGAGGTCAGGAGATCAAGACCCGCCTGACGAACATGGTGAAACCTGGTCTCTACAAAAATACAAAAAGTAGCCAGGCGTGGTGTTGTGTGTCTGTAATCCCAATTGTTCCTCGGGAGGCTGAGGTGGAAGAATCACTTGAACCCGGGAGGCAGAGGTTGCAATGAATCGAGATCATGCCATTGCACTCCAGCCTGGGCAACAGAACGAGACTCCTTCTCAAGAAAAAAAAAAAAAAAAAAAAAAAAGATAACCCTTCAGCTGACCCTCAGCGCCCCCACCACGGCTCAAAGTGCTCCACAGGCCAGTCTCAAACCCTAACCCTTCCAATCAGAAACCAGCGCTCCCCACAGTCTCTAATCCCTGTCCCCTCATGCGACTCTCAGGCGACTCTCCCTGCCTTACTGTGTCAGCCCCCACAGCGGTCCCCCATCTGCCACCTCCAGCACTGTCTCCCTCCTGCAGCCAGAGGGTACTTCCAGGCCTAGTTCTGAGCATGGGGGACCTCGATCACAACATCTCACAGCTCCCTCCTGCCCATGGGACAGCCAGCTTTCTAGTGAAGCCTCACAGGAGAAACTCCTTTCAGTGTTTAACGCCAGCTCTGGGAAGCTGTTGTGGGAGGGTAAACTGGGAGAAACTGTCTGGAAAGCAGTCTGGCAATCTGTATCAAGAGCCTTAAGAACTCATACTTTTTAACTCAGAAATATTGCCTTTGCGATAATTATCTTAACGAAGTCATCAGATGTGGACGTAGATGTTAAAAGGTTGCTCATCACAATAATATTTAACGAACCGGAAATCAACCTCAGTGTTCAGCCATATGGAATTGATTAAATAAGTTGTGACATGCTCATAGGATGGAATGTTATACAAACATTTAAAATATTTTTGAAGACTAATAACATGGAAAATCTCTCTCCAGGATTCAAGCAGGCCACGGTGGTTCATGCCTGTAAACCCAGGCCTTTGGGAAGCCGAGGCAGGCGGATTACTTGAGGTCAGGAGTTCCAGACCAGCCTGGCCAACGTGGTAGAATCCCATCTCTACAAAACTACAAAAATTAGCTGGACGTAACGGTGGATGCCTGTAATCCCAGCTACTCGGGAGGCTGAGGTGAAAGAATCACTTAAACCTGGGAGGCAGAGGCTGCAGTGAGCCAAGATCATGCCATTGCACTCCAGCCTAGGTGACAGAGTGACTCTGTCTCAAAAAACTAAAAATAAATAGGCCAGGCACAGTGGCTCACCCCTGTAAGCCCAGCACTTGGGAGGCTGAGGCGGGTGAATCACGAGGTCAGGAGATATAGACCATCTTGGCCAAAATGATGAAACCCCATCTCTACGAAAAATACAAAAATTAGCCAGGTGTGGTGGCATGCACCTGTACTCCCAGCTACTCAGGAGGCTGAGGCAGGAGAATTGCTTGTACCCAGGAGGTGGAGGTTGCACTGAGCCAAGATCGCGCCACTGCACTCCAGCTTGGGCAACAAAAGAAAAATTCCATCTCAAAAAAAAATAAACAGGCCGGACACGGTGGCTCACACCTGTAATCCCAGCACTTTGGGAGGCCGAGGCAGGTGGATCACAAGGTCAGGAGATCGAGACCATCCTGGCTAACATGGTGAAACCCCATCTCTACTAAAAATACAAAAAATTAGCCAGGCATGGCGGCGGGTGCCTGTAGTCTCAGCTACTTGAGAGACTGAGGCAGGAGAATGGCGTGAACCCAGGAGGCGGAGCTGCTTGCAGTGAGCCGAGATCATGCCTCTGTACTCCAGCCTGGGTGACAGAGCGAGACTCCAGCTCAAAAAATAAATAAATAAATAAAAATAAAATAAAAACAAATCCAGGATAATGTCTCCAAATCCAAGATAATGTCTCCTCTGAAGAACTGTTTCTGACCATAGGCCCCTTGTAACTACTGTGCCCATATTTCCCTTTTGCCCATGACTTCCAGGGAGCAAGGATTTTTTTACTTCCATTTCCCAAACAATATTATCTCTTAGGGTTGATATCATATTCTCTTCCTTTTCCTTCGGTTCTGTGTGACTTCTTTCTTTCCCCATTTCATTAAGCTTATTTGCTGTAAGCACCCTCTAAAGTTTCCCAGAATCCTGCTGGCCATGACCAAGACCTTGCTGGGCCTGGACCAGCCTTTGCAGACATGCCTCTGGCTCCCAGCACCACCCTCGAGCAGCCACACCTGAGTGTCTTTTCCCCGTGAACCCTGACCCCCATACCCTCTTTGGTCAAGCTTATCCACATCCTCCACCCGCATGCCAAAGATGAAGAAGTTTTCCTCTCCAGCCTCTTCTGCCATCTCCACATTGGCCCCGTCCATGGTGCCAATGGTCAGAGCCCCGTTGAGCATGAACTTCATGTTGCCGGTGCCTGAGGCCTCAGTACCCGCAGTGGAGATCTGCTCAGAGAGGTCTGCAGCTGGGATCACTGTGGGGTGGCAGCAGGGGGACAAGTCAACTCAGGGGAGACTCTCACACCAACTGGGGACTCTCGGATTAGGCTGGCCCCAGGCATAGCCAGACTCAAAGTCGCTCCACCCCAAACTCCCAGTCTTCACCAGCCAAGCCTGCCTCTCACACCGCACCCCCACTGCCCTCCACCTCTTGTTGATTCTTGACCATCTAGGTCCAACCTGGATTTCCCCACCTTGAAGATTTGAAGGTAATTTCATCGTGTACTGCCTGAAAGCCCACCATTAGAGGGCATCCTCATGGGGTTTTTGCTTTGTTTTGTTTTGTCGTTTTGCTTTTTGAGATGGAGTTCTGCTTTTGTTGCCCAGGCTGGAGTGCAGTGGCGCAATCTCAGCTCACTGCAACCTCTGCCTCCCAAGTTCAAGTGATTCTCCTACTTCAGCCTCCCGAGTAGCTGGGATTATAGGTGCCCGCCACCACGCCCAGCTGATTTTTGTATTTTTAGTACGGATGAGGTTTCACCATGGTGGCCAGGCTGGTCTTGAACTCCTGACCTCAGGTGATCCACCCACCTTGGCCTCCCAAAGTGCTGGGATTACAGGTGTTGGCCACCACACCCAGCTTCCTCATGGTTTAAGCATTGCCCTCTCCAGATTCTTCTTTCAAGTACGAGTATCCCAGGAAGAGATGACTGATGCCTCTTCCTGAGACTGAACTAGGGTCAAAGCCTCCCTAGGGTCCCTGTTGGCAGCACCCACCTTTCTCGGCCAGTGAGACTCGGTAGTTCTCCAGGAAGATGACACGGAGGCGGTCACCCACTGTCGGGTCATGGTTGACCACATCCCCAATGGCTGTGATGAGTCTGATGATCATCTTGGCCATGTGGTACCCAGGTGCAGCCTGAGGGGACAAAGTCTGGGGTCAACTCTACTGCCTGGTCCCCCACCCCCTATCCTGCAACTCAGCCAGGCTGACCTCAACCTGGATATATCAAAGGATGGGAGCCCAGGGCTGGAGCCTGGCTTCTCACCTTCCCTCCAATCATCACAGTCCGAGGCACAAAAAACTTATTGGGCTCCCTCTTGATGCCTGTGGAGAAACGAGAGGGATCCAGTAGGCCTACTTTTCCCTCTGGGTAGTAGCTCCTGACAGAGGCTGGGCTGGGAGACAGTAGGCCTGACTCGGAAAATCACTTGCTATGTGAGTGTCACTTTCCCCTCTCTGAGCCTCAGTTTGCCCATCTGTGAAATGGGGATAATTCCATGCCCCGAGAGTAGTCCCAAGGCCAAAGGAGATGTTGGGTGGGCAGTATGTACTATGCCTCAGGAACACAGGGGAGCACTGAGAGACAGGGTAGAGTGACTGCCACTCACGATTATACAGGGTGATGACATGGAGGCAGTTGAGGAGCTGTCGTTTATATTCGTGAATCCGCTTCACCTGGATGTCGAAGAGTGAGTTGGGGTTGATGTGGACTTTGTATTCCCTCTCTAGGTAGGCAGCAAACTTCAACTTGTTTTCCTGGAGGCAGAGACAGGGAAGGGCTCACCAACAGGCCACAGCCTCAGGAAATCCTACAGTCCACACTCCATTCACTCAGCCCCAGAAGGATGACTGCCAGGAGGCTCACTGGCTACTTCTGTCCACTCCCGCACCAGGGTAGACATTGCTAATCAACGTCAGCACTGTTCACGTGAGGTCAGATGATGCCTTCCCACCACAGACTCCAGCCAACTTCCACCAACGGCCTGGGCTGGCAGGAGAGATGAGCTCTATTTGCCACACCTGACCCAGACATCTGGCCCCCTCCAGCGCTCTCCACACAGCACAGCTGTCCCACGTTGCAGCTCTCCCCACCTGCTTCACTTTGGCCACATCCCGAATGAAAGCTTCATCATCCACAAAGGAGAGCAATTTGCGCAGCTGGTCCAGGTCGGAGATGAAGTCCTCCCCAATGCGCTGTGGGAAAATGGCTCTCAGCCAAGCCCATCCGCCTGTCCTCCCTCCTCTCAACATAGAAGGGGCCCTTTCCAGGTCGGCCAAGCCCCCTCCACCCAGCAGGCTGCTCTGGGGGGCCCTCCCAGCCCCTCCTCCTCCAGCCTCCCAGATGGGGCACAGGGCATCCATGCACCTTCCTCCCCTCCCGTCCTTGAGCCCTGATGGCTGACCCCATCTGACCCCAGCAGGCCTTCCTGGCTTCCTGGCTTTTTCCTGACGCCAGCATGACCTTGCGCCTTCCCTACCAGATATCTGCCCCCTTCCAGGCTCACTTCAGATGTGACCCATGGATGACTCCCTCCATTAGACTGTGACCTCTGCTGGGTTCACCTCCACAGCCAGGGCCTCCATTAGCACACGGAGCACCCTCATGCAAATAAGATGGTGTCCCTCCTCCAGGCGGATGCGAGGCTTGGGGAACACAGTGCGGGAGGGATTTCAGCCTCAGTGAACCACCTACACGACCATACCCAGCTGATCCCTGCAGCAACCCATGTTGACTCTGCTGGCCCTGCGGTGGCCTCTCACCTCAGCAATGACCTCTGCCAGCCCAGGGTTACACAGAACCAGCCAGCGCCGAGGGGTGATGCCGTTGGTCTTATTCTGGAACTTATGAGGCTCCAGCTCATAGAAGTCTTTGAAGCTGCAGGATGAGGTTGGACGAAGGTCACCACTCGCCCCTGTATGATGGAGGCCTCTGCCCTGGGGCCCCTACCCTGGTGTCTTGCTGAAAGGGGATGCAGGGAATGCAGACCTGGGGAAGGCTGGGGGTGCTGTGTGTAAGAGGGGATCATCTCAGGACAGGGTGGCACTGGAAGGGGCTGCTGTGCTTGTAAGAATGACACCACCTGTGAAAGGCGCCAGGAGCCAGAGAACAGAGAGCGGTCGGTGAAGGGCGGGGCTTCTTGTGACAGGGGCGTGGAGTGGGTGGGGCCTAGAGAGGGGCAGGATCTGCAAAGCAGGGCTCACATGGTCTTCTTGAGGATCTCGGAGTGGATGCGCGCCACGCCGTTGACAGCGTGCGAACCCGCGATGCACAGGTGTGCCATGTTGATGCGCTTCACTGCGCCCTCCTCCACCAGCGACATGCGCCGCAGCCTGTCTACGTCCCCTGGGAATGTGGCTGCCACCCGCTGTGCCCAGAGAGCCCAGAGCTAGGACCAGACCCAGAAACCCCAGTCCCCAGTCCCCAGCCCCATACCCCTAGAGCTCTGCCCAGAGCCCCCACTGCCCCAGAGTCTCAGGGCCCGGGTTGGACGCCCCCACTCCCAGGCCCAGACTGGGTGTCCTCCCCCTCACCCCTACACTGTCCCCCAAGCCTCCCGACTCACGTTGAGGAAGCGCTGGTTGATCTCGTAGATGATCTGGAGGTGCCGCGGCAGCAGCGTCTCCAAGAGGTGTACCGGCCAGCGCTCCAGGGCCTCAGGCAGCACCGTGTGGTTGGTGTAGGCACAGGTCCTCACTGTCACATCCCATGCCTGGCACACAGGTGGGCAGTCAGGATGCTGACCTCAGCCCAGTGGGTCTCCTCACACACTATGCCGCCCAGTGGGTCCCCCCGCACTGCAGTGCCAGGTTCCAGGATGGTCCCTCTGGTCTCAGGCTCCAATCTGTTCACTCCACTCATATCCTCCCACGCTCCCAAACTGGGAAGGGAACTCGGAAGCGGAGAGCATCAGATGGGGCAGAGGGGCCCTGAAGCCCACCTTATCCCAGTCCATCCGCTCCAGGTCCACCAGGATCCTCATCAGCTCGGGGATGGCCAGGGAGGGGTGGGTGTCATTGAGCTGGATGGCCACCTGGGGTAGGGGGAGGAGTCAGTCTGGGCTCCAAACCACATTCCATGCTATGGTCACTGTCCTGTGCCATTTGGAGGCCCCCAGAGAGCCCAGCACGGTTCTGGGACTGGGCTGTGGGCAGAGGCAGGCAGGCGCTCACGGGGTTGGGAGGAATGGGGGAGTGGGGCAGGAGGAGGAGGGAAGCCCAGGTTATGAGCCTGTGAATTGTGGATCCTGAGGAACTGACCCTCCCACACTCCCATCCTCCACTCCTTTATCTATTACATGGGGCAGGCAGGCTGAGGCTGGAGGGAGAGGCCTGGCACACACTGTCCAGTCACAGAGGCACCCTCCATGCTTATGCTACCTTATCTGGGAAGGCATCGAAGTTCGTGCGCACGGGATCGCGGCAGCCGAACTTGGAGGACTTGAAGCGACGGATGATGTCCTGGAGGGTGGCGGCCACCACGAAATACTCCTGCTTCAGCCGCAGCTCCTTCCCTTCGAAGAACTGGGCACAGCACGAGGCAGCGTGAGTCAGGGTGGTGGGGGCGTGGCCTAAAGCTGCAGTGGGTGTGGCCAGGAGGGACTCCCACCCATACCGGGACCCCTGAGTCCTGAGCTGTCCCCCTCTCTGGGACCCAGGGGCCTTTCCTCCACCAAGAACTAGTGGCGAGAGACAGTGTCAGGAAGAGGTGCACAAGAACTGAGTGTGTTGTGGGTGTCGCCAGGGAACAGCCCCTCCAAAGTGCCCTTCACTAACCCACTTTCCTGAGGACTCAGGTGTCCTTGCACTCAAAAGACTTGAGGTGGGGGTACAGGATGCACAAGGCCAGCAATATGCCCTGGGTGTGACTAGGGCACCAGCAAGTGTCCCTCCCCAGCTCTCCCTGACCCCCACTCCGAAGACTCAGGCTTCCAGCCCTCAGCCCAGGGGGTGACGCACATTATCATTGGGGTACAAGACACGAGAGATGTTCTCTGCCAGGTTTCGGTCCAACACAGCCTGGATGTAGCCACCGACGTTGACTGAGGGACGAAAGTGGGGACAGGGTAAGGCCTGTGCTGGGCGTGGCCAGCGGGCAGGCTGGGGCTGCTGGCTACCAGCGGATGAACTCACAGTCCTTGAGGTTGAAGTCATTGGGAGCCTTGGCAGACCAGAGGCGCATGGTGTTGACGACGTTGTTGCGATAGCCGGGCACGGGCGTATCGTAGGGCATGGCCAGTACCACCTGTGGGGGCAATCCTGTCGGGAGCTGGCCAGCCCTGGCAATTGTCTCCCTCCCCTCAGGGCACTCTGCAGACACAGGCTCTTGTCCTGACACTAGCATCGACGAGCTGGGTAACCATGAGCAAACCCCACAGTCTCTCTGGACCTCATCTAGAGCAAAGACACCCTCAACACCTCCCCGACACCCATAAGCCCTGCCTGGGCAGACGGTGGTGAGGAGAATGGAAGGAGGCAGGTGATAAGCCCGGAGCCCAGGAGGGGTTCTGTTGGCGACCACTCTGCTGCGATGGGGGCTGGGCTGGCCAGCCTGGCCTGAGCAAAAGCTAGAGGACACTGTGGATTCATGAGAGGGGTGGGGAAACCCAGGGCCAGGCCGAAGGGGTCACAGAGGTCAAGTCCATCCAAAGGTCTCATGTCTGGTTGACCACAGGGCTAATTCATGGTGACTAATTCTGCCCCGCCTTCCATAACTAGCAAACATCAGTAATTGTCTGCTACCACGGTGCCAGGGGTACATTCACTCCTCCAAGGGAGCCCTTTTAAGGGGCATCGCCCTCCCTCCCCACACTCAGTCACCCTGATTGGAGCAGGGTGGGAGCTGACACACAGAAAGGGAAGGGACCCAAGCCCGAGCACACAGCTAGGCTGGCAGCACCAGAGGGAGCCAGGTCTCCTGCCTTCCAGCCACAGCCACTTGTGCCAGCTGCCATGTGCACCTGGCATGGACTGCCAGCAACCCCCAGTGCATCTTAACCTGGATGACAGCAAACAAATGCTCAGTTCTGAAAGCCTAGTGGTTTATCTGCAGCCCATCTTGGGGGTGATGACCTGAAGCTTCCAGCAGGAAGATTGCCTGAACTGGGATTTGTTTTTTGTTTGTTTGTTTTTGAGATGGAGCCTCACTCTGTTGCCCAGGCTGGAGTGCAGTGGCACTATCTTGGCTCATGGCAACCTCCGCCTCCCAGATTCAAGCAATTCTCTGGCTTCAGCCTCCTGAGTGGCTGGGATTACAGGCACGTGCCATCCTGCCTGGCTGATGTTTTTGTGTTTTTAGTAGAGACTGGGTTTCACCATATTGGTCAGGCTGGTCTTGAACTCCTGACCTCAAGTGATCCACCTGCCTTGGCCTCCCAAAGTGCTGAGATTACAGGCGTGAGCTGGCCTAAACTGGGATTTGGACACCTGGTTTGGTTTTAAGGTTTTCAGTTTTTGGTCTTTTTGATTTTTGAAATAGAATCTCACTCTGTCACGCAGGCTGGAGTGCAGTTGTGCAATCATAGCTCACTGCAGCCTTGAAATCCTGGACTCAAATGATCCTCCCACTGAAGCTTCAAAGTAACTGGGACTACAGGCATGCACCAGCACCCTGGCTAATTTTTATTTTTTATTATTATTATTTTTTTTTTAGACGGAGTCTCGCTCTGCCGCCCAGGCTGGAGTGCAATGGCTGGATCTCAGCTCACTGCAAGCTCCGCCTCCCGGGTTCACGCCATTCTCCTGCCTCAGCCTCCCGAGTAGCTGGGACTACAGGCGCCCGCCACCGCGCCCGGCTAGTTTTTTGTATTTTTTTTAGTAGAGACGGGGTTTCACCGTGTTAGCCAGGATGGTCTCGATCTCCTGACCTCGTGATCCGCCCGTCTTGGCCTCCCAAAGTGCTGGGATTACAGGCTTGAGCCACCGCGCCCGGCCTCTCCTGGCTAATTTTTAAATTTTTTTCTTTGAGACGAGGTCTGGCTCTGTCACCCAGGCTCCTGGGCTCAAGCAATTCTCCCACTTCGGCCACCCGAGTAGCTGGGACTACAGGCGCACATCATCATGCCCGGCTAACTTTTGTGTTATTTGTAGACAGGTTTTGCCCTGTTGCCCAGGCTGGTCTTGAACTCCTGAGCTCAAGCATTCTGCCCACCTTGACCTCCCAAATTGCTGGGGTTACAGGTATGACCCACTGCCCCAGTCTTTTTTTTTTTTTTTTTTTTTTAAATTTTCTGTAGACAGGGTCTCTCTATGTTGCCCAGGCTGGTCTTGAAATCCTGAACTCAAGCCATCCTATTTCCTCGGCCTCCTAAAGTGCTGGGATTACAGGCATGAGTCACCGTGTCCAGATTTGGTTTGGTTTCAGGATTCCTCTAACTTGCTGTGTGGTGAGTGAATTCCTTTCAGAAGGTCCCAGTTTTCTCCTGTCCCCGTTTCTGGGCTGCTGCTATCGAGATGTTCAGGGCAGACTCAAGTCGTAAGATGGTCCTTTGATAAATCTCATGGTGTGTGGTGGAGCCAGGTCATGGGGAGACACTGGGGGAGCAGGGCAGCCTCTCTCCCCTTCCAGGCTCAGTACTTAGACTGGCTCCCCTGTGTCCCTGTATCCAGTCTTTCCTGGCTTCAGCTGTGTGACTTTGAGTAAGTCACTTAACCTCTCTGAGTCTCAGCATCCTCAGTTGTAAAATACACTGGGTCCTGCTTCCTTCTCTTCCCTCCCCTTCTCTGAGCTCCCCCGACCCCCAGCTTCATCCTTACCTGTGTGTCCACCCACTTGGCACCCTGGCTGGTGTGCTCCACATGGCCGTAGAAGTGCACAGGTAGTGTGAACTCGGGGCGGGCCTTCTCCCAGGGGTTGCCGTAGCGAAGCCAGTCATCAGCCTCTTCCATCTGCACCCAAGGCAGGTCAGGGAGAAAGGCCGGCAGCATCAGCGCAGGCATTCACACCACAGTGCACGGTGGGGCAGGGCGGGGGCTGTGGGCCCGTGTACCCTACACCAACTGTAAGTTAGGGGCTCTGAGGTGGGCCCCTGGTCTGCTGGGCTATCCAGTGGGACATAGACCACCTGTTTCAGGGGCACCAGCTGTCTTTGGGTTGGGGGGTGGGGAGCAGCAGGGATGCTTTCCACAGAGCTTGGGGGGCTGTTTCGGACCTATTCAGAGATAATAAACAAGTGGGGGTCTTCCCCATCCTGACTAGACCCCACAAGGTTAGAGCCAAGGCTGCTCACCTGCCAGCCCCCGGAGATCTTCTGGTTAAAAATCCCAAACTCATAGCGAATCCCGTAGCCATAGGCGGCCAGGCCCAGTGTTGCCATGGAGTCGAGAAAGCAGGCTGGGGGTGTGCAGGGAGGCAGGTGTCAGGGACCCAGCACGGAGGACCCCATCGGCCCCCTCCACCCTCATGGCCCTGTCCACTTACCTGCCAGCCGGCCCAGGCCCCCATTGCCCAGCCCCGCATCCTCCTCAATTTCCTCCAGCTCCTCCATGTCCAGGCCCAGCTGGAGGGGTGAGGGTGACAGTGGTCAGGGTTAAGTGTCAGCAGGGGAATCCCCCAGTCCCCATGGCTTGCCCCACCCCACACATACCTGGTAGGTGGCCTCGTCACAGGCATTCTCTAAGGCCAGGTTCACCATGGTGTTCTGTAGCGTCCGTCCCATGTAGAATTCCAAAGACAGGTAGTAGATCCTCTGCCCAGAGAGACGGACGGGCAGGGGATGGGGTCAGGGCCACACACCAACACTCAGCCAGACCCAGCCACACCTGGACCTCTGGGCCGCCTGCCCTGCTCAGCAGTCCCATCCCTGTCCCCAGTTTGCTTCTCCCTGTCTCAGGCTTTGGGGCCCAACGGGTAAGGTTCTGGTCCCAGCATTCCTCTGACTTTGGACAAATCACTCTCTTTGGCCTCAGTTTCCTCATCTGGGAAATGGCGCTGGCCATACCCACTTCAGGGACTGAGGTGCTCGGGAGAGTGGGAACCCCTTCCCCCTGCACACACGCCCCCGCACTGCCCAGCAGGGCGCCAGGACATGCGGAAGCGCCTCCAAGAGCTCCCCAGGAGGGCAAGGCCAAGGCCCAGAGAAAAAGGTCATTTGCTCAAGGTCACACAGTGGCTAGAGACTGGGCTAGAGACTGTCACCTCCCATCCTTGCACTGCCCAGTTCCCCTTGGCCCTCAAGCCTCAATCCCAAGGAGACCCAGAGGCACCAGAAACTAGGATGCCGCCAGTGCCTGGTCTCCTGGTTGCCTGGGTCCCCTCCCGGGCCCCGTCTGCCTGCTCCTCCCCCACTCCCCACTGAGGGGTGTCAGGTTGCTGACATTTACCAGTGACCCCACCGGACACTTGATCTCTGCCACCCGAGCTGCCCCAGCCCCTCCTGCTGCACAGGCACACCATGCATACATGCAGCAACTGACATGTCCTTCCACCTGGGCCCAGCCAGGCCACAGGTGCCGTCCTGCCCACCAGCACCCCCTCCAACCTTCTCCGAGTGGGCACTTTTGCAGCCAGACCACCTGCTCTGAACTCCCTGACCCCCACCCCCACCCCAGGTTTCTCCCTCAGATTGTCCCAGCACCACTTGTGCCTGGCACCCCTGGATTCTCCAACCCCAAGAACCTAGAGTGACGAGGGGCAGCCACTTAAATCAAGATCCCCAGCTCCCTGGCAGCGCCTCCATCCCATAACCCCACCCCAGGTGTCCCCAGCAGCACCTTGGGGTCCTTCTCGTAGTAGTGTTGCTGCGTGCGGATCCAGCGCCCCACGAGGTGGTCGCGCACGGTATGGGCCAGCGCAAAGTAGTAGTCTCGTGGGGTGGCCACATTGCGGTCCTTTACGAGTGTGAAATGCAGGTGCCGGTTGAAGTTCTTTTTCAGCTCAGTCACATTCTCCACGCCGGCCAGGCCACGCACACTGATTTGCTTTCTTTTCTCCTGGTCTGACAGGGGCCGGGACATGGCTGCAGGAGGGCGGGCCGGATTGGACTGATGGTGGAGGAGAGGGCAGCCTCAGCACTGCCTCCAGTCAGGGAGTAGAGCTCCCCAGGCTCAAGGGGATTTAAAGCCTGGCTCTGGGCAGCGCGCCCCGCCTCCCCTGCAATGGGAGGGTCTTGGCCTGGCAGCTCAGGGAGCTATTTTGAGGGTAAAGGAAGGAGAGGGGAGGGGCGGGAGAGGTGAGCTCCACTTGGGCCTCCAAGACTGGCCTGGCTTGTTCACAGGCCTGTGCTGACCCACTTCCTCCAGGCCTTGCACACGGGTCTTCTGTCCGTTGTCCCTGCCTTTTGCAGGGTTGGATACAAGAAAGAGCAGGCAAGAGTGCTGGATTGGGGAGCTGTCTGCCAGTGGCTAAACCAGGATGGGAGGCCACGTGTTGTGGTAAAAGGAACCAGGACCCCCTGCAGGCTGCGGTGCAGGAGGCAAGTCAGTGTCCCCTTACGGAAGAGGTGCAACTAGCAGAATGTCTTCAAGACAGGGGGCCCTTCGAGAAAGGGGGCCCACGACCCTGGTGGTGTGAGGGAGGTTGTGTGAGGCAGGGCCACCGCCCTCACTCCACCCCCACTGAAACTGAGCAGCTCTGGGCTCCCCCTGTTGCTGTCCCTCAAGGAGCTCTGAAGTGACCTTTTGGAGAGGGATGCTCAGGTTACAGGCCAGCATTGGCGGGAGGCTGCTAGCCTGCAGCACAGGGCCCTGGGAACTGTAGTCCTGTAGGCCCTTGGGGGTGGGAGAAACTGAGGCATTCCCCACCCCGTCATCATACTGGTTGATGACAGTAAGTTCTCCCTGTGATTCCACTGCTTAGGAAGTGATTGGAGGCCTTCTCTCACTCCTTCCTGCCACTTGGGGCCACACCCTGGGCAGGGATTTTGTGAACCAGCTCTGTGACCTGGCCTATAAAATGGGTGCCTAATCTGTACCTCGGGGACCTCACCCCATTCGTGAGCATAGCCCCACAGCTTCGGGCCCTTCCCTGGAGGCTTTGACTATCCTCCCATTCCACGCTTTGTCCTGGCCCCAGCACTGACTTGCTGTGTGACCTCAAGTTTGTTGCTTTACCTTTCCGAGCTTTGGATTCCTTCATCAAATTTAGAGTCTCCAATGAGAAAAAAAATCCCTTCCTCTCAGCTGCTGCCTCATCTTGTGAGGGCAGGCTTTGGATCCTGCTGTTCTTTAAGCGAAAGGAACCAGGACCTTGTGCTAGTTCAAAGGCTGTCTGGGCCTCCCGGGTGGTGGGCCAGTGGAGGGGAAGAGCTGGGTTTCTGTTCTGAGGGCAGGCAGCAGGTCAAAAGCCTGGACAGCTGCAGGATACTATTGAGAGCCTGGTTCAGGGAAGGCCAAGCTGTTTCTGAGAACTTTTTTTTTTTTTTTGAGATGGAGTTTCATTCTTGTTGCCCAGGCTAGAGTGCAATGGCATGATCTCAGCTCACTGCAACCTCTGCCTCCTGGGTTCAAGCAATTCTGCCTCAGCCTCCCAAGTAGCTGGGATTACAAGCACCCGCCACCATGCCCAGCTAATTTTTGTATTTTTAGTAGAGACGGAGTTTCACCATGTTGGACCAGGCTGGTCTGGAACTCCTGACCTCAGGTGATCTGCCCACCTTGGCCTCCCAAAGTGCTGGGATTATAGGCATGAGCCCCAGCGCCCAGCCTCTGATCACCTTCTGAGCCACGGCAGACGCAGCCCTGGAATCACTGGCTTAGTATGTGGGCCAAACTGCAAGTCCTACAGAGGTCTCCAGACTCCCAAGCCCTGCTCTACCCCTGCCCCCAAAAGGCACGGGCACACTGTCTTCTGTGGTGCCTGCCACATTTCCAAGTAGAGAAAAAAGATCAGGAAAAAAAACCCAAAATGCACCTCCACAGACACGGGAACGCAAACAACTTTTTCTTACATTTTTCTCTAATTTCCAATTTCTTTAATTTAAGAAGTGTTCCATAAACCATTAAAAAACAATGCTGGCCGGGCACGGTGGCTCACGCCTATAATCCTAGCACTTTGGGAGGCCGAGGCAGGTGGATCTTCTGAGGTTAGGAGTTTGAGACCAGCCTGACCAACGTGGCGAAATCCTGTCTCTACTAAAAATACAAAAATTAGCCAGGCATGGTGGCACATGCCTATAATCCCAGCTACTTGGGAGGCTGAGGCAGGAGAATCACTTGAGCCCGGGAGGCAGAGGTTGCAGCGAGCTGAGATCGCCACTACACACCAGCCTGGATAACACAGCGAGACTCTGTCTCAAAAACAAACAAAAACACAGTGCTGGCAGCTGTCTGGTCTCTTCCCCTTTCACAGCTCGCACCCCAGCCTCAGCTCCTAGGCCTCATCCCCATCCTCCACTAAGCACAGCTTGGACTCCAGCTTGGCCTGGCATCCAAGGTTCTTCACAGCCCGCACTTGTCCCTTGGAGGGTTGCTGGGAGTAGAGCTGACTTCTTGGCAGTCCACTGCCAGGCAGGCAGTAGTTAACCATGCTGTCACCTCACAGCCCAATCGTGGCAGCCTGCTTTGGCCACACACACCTTCTTTGCATTGACCCCTATTTTCTGCAAGACTTTCCGTTCCTGCCACTGAGGACCCGATCTCCACAGACCATCACATCTTGCAGGCAGGGCAGACCAAGTTCATTCCATCCTTTCCCAGCTACCCTCCCCTCTTACACCTAGGGCGCTTGCTGTCTCATGAACATTTTTACTGGGAAATTTTTAACTTTCTCCAACTACCTTTTCTGTGACTTCTTTCGGTCTTTGTCATGCCATCACTCCCCACTGTTTCCAGGCTTTGTCCAGGGGTGACACTGCATGCCCCAGCCCCGCATGATCAAACCTGGGCAGCACGATCTCATCTGTTTCCCTGCTTCCTCCACCCCTCCTTAGTGTTGTGTGTGCAGGTTTAATGAGCCCTGAAGCACTTTTACAACCTGAACTCACTCAAGGTTGTTTATGTCTAAGTTTCTAACTAGAAACCCGGCCTCCTTCCTTGGACCAATCATGGGTTTCTCCAGAGCCCTTGGCTTAACTTCAGTAACACAGCCCTGAGGCTGACCTTTCCCCACTGGCATTCCTCTTGCCAGGCCTTGAGGGACAGGGACAGTGCTGCAACAGCAGCAGAAATGAACGGGGAGGGGGGGTGGGGGGGGCAGGGCAAGCACTGCCCTGTCACAGCGTGATGGAGTAAAGGGCTTGCTTTCCCACCCCAGGTGTCTTCAGACAGGTGGGCAGGCCTTTCTGTCTCTCCGATTCTGCCACAGAGGCAAATGCTTGCCACGGTTCAGAGGGCCAAGCCTTCCTGCTGTCTTCCATTTCAGGGCCTCCAACACCTTGGAGACTGATGCCTTAGTCAGCCACTTCCTCTCCAAAACCTTAACAAAAGCTGACGGCAGGGAGCAGAGAGGGAGGGAGCACAGGAATGGAGCTGGCCTCGGGGGAGAGAAGCGGAGGAGATAGCTGGGCTGTGGTTAAGTCATTTATTGATTTTATTTCTAAAACCCACATAGCGCCACTTTGCCACTTCCAAAGCTTCAAAGAGCTAATTAACCGCCCAATGAGCCCACCAGGGAAACCAAGCTTGTGGGGGAAGCAATGAGGTGAAACCAAGGTCAAACAGGGTAGCCAGGCCCCAGGCCCTGCCCCCATTCTGTCAGTTAAGGACAAAGGCAAAAAAGATGTCCTCCTTTTGGTGAGCCGAAGTTTAGGGCTTGGCTGAGGAAACGCACTGTGCCTGCCTTGCTTCTGAGGGCTCCCTCAAGCCCGGCAGACCCATAGCAAAGCACAGGCCTCCTGGACGGGGACCAGACACCCCAGTAAACAGCAGTAGCCAGCCCCAGCTCACAGCTGGGAAGCAGCCCAGGCCACAGTTGCTGGCCCCAGCAGCCAGGCGCTGGGGGAAGCCTACTGTCCCTCAGCCGTCCTGAAGGAAGGAGAGGCAGGTGGAACCAGGGCAGCTCTAAGGCACCTCTCCCCAGGAGAGGACCTCACTACCTGGTGGAGACTACACATGGATTTCTCTGGAACCGTTAACAGGAACTACCCACTCACTGTCCAAGACATAAAAAAAAGCAGAAGACCCTTCGAAAAGTGCTGGCAAAGCACAAGGTGGAGCACTTTATCCTGTCCCTGCCCCCCCACCCCAAGCCTACAGTGCTGGCAGGCTGCAAGTCACCAGCAGAGAAGGAAAAAAGCCACTTGGCGGTTTTAATTTTAGCTGCTCTGTGCCTGACAGGCAGGATTAGTTGGCTTGACCTTTAGTGTTGATGCCTCCCTAGGCCCAGGGCCTTAGTCAGGTGGCAGCTTCCAGGCACAAATCACCACTGGAGCTCATCAAACGTGGAGGTCTGAGCCCCAGGAAAAGGCCTTCAAAGGACAGAGGCTAGAAAGATGAGCGGTGACCAAGGAGGGGCAAAATTGGTTCTCAGCGATGTTAACTAGTCACCAAAGGGGAGACTGTGGACTCAGCTCCCACCACCAAAGCCACATACAGGAGGCAGGTGGTGGGCTTCCCTAATTAACCACCCACAGTCTCACCCCCGGACCAGGTGCTGAACAAAAGTTAAGGCAACTTTGGTGCTGCTGCTGCTGGTAGAGGAAGTTTATGTGAAAAGAAGAAGCAGGGGGTGGGGGGGGCATTAAAAATAAAGAAGCAGACCCAGAAAACCACACTGCTGTTTTATTCAATGGAACATCCCCGCTTTAGCGCAGTGTTGAATCTAACACCAAAAAAAGCCCAGAGAAATTTCTGCAGATAAACCAGTGAAGAGAACGCGCAGTATACATTATCATCAACATAATCACTCCATTGAAAGGGAAGCGGGAGGAAAAAGGAAGGAGAATGAACGAGGGGCTCAAACCCCTAGACACTGCAAAACATTCAGACATTTGGGATTAAAATAAAACACAAAAGAAAGCCTTCCAGGAAGGAGAGGACCAAATGGAATCTGAGGCAGCTCAGGTGGTCAAGGAGCACGGGAAGAACTCCAGGCTGGCAGGCGAGCCCAAGGGAGGTCAGGCTGCCCACCCACTGCTGGCAGGAGCACCAGGGCGGATGGGAATCCTGGAACCTGGAAATGAACCTACCCTCGGCAACTGTACAAGACTCCCTTGACAAGGGTGGCAGAGACTAAAAAACCTCACACTTTAAATATCTTCGGGGGTGGCTATGGCGCCTTGAAAAACTTAGAACCAAAGAACGCCACAACCAGCTTGACATGAATGGCTGCAGCCCATGCCCAAAACCATTTGCTCCCCTCTCCTTGGTAAGGGAAGGAGAACTGGAGAGAAGGGAAAGGAATCTAATTGCAGCAGAAGACCGGGGAGAGCATCTCCTTGGACGGAGTCTGAAGAAAGGAAGAGATAAGGAAATAACAAAGGAAAAAGAAAAAAATTAATAAAAATTTCACGATATGGAGCCAGCGTGTTCCGATTCCGTCCACAAAAATAACTCAGGCTGCTTTGCCGAACCATCCTGTCCACCAGGGGCGTTGCTGAGGCTGTCTGCCTGGAAGGGTCACCAATGGGCGCGGAAAGTCCTCACTCTCATGGCTCGGGCCATCGCCGCCGCGGGGAGGGATCCTGGCGGCCCGGTTTGGGGAGAGGCAAAGGGAGTTGGGTGAGGAGAGAAAGAAGACAAAGAAGACACTCGATGCTACGGGGCGCCAGGAGAGCTCAAGCTGGCGCCCCTACTACCACCTGCCCGTTCCCAAGCGAATCCTCAGTCGCTTGGCCCAGCCCAGTGCGTGCACACACACACATGCGTGCACACACAATCACATGCGTGCGTCCCAATGTCTGGCTCCATATGGTGAGGTTCGGCGTGTTTAAACGAGACCAATTCTCTCTATATATAATATATATTTTCTTAAAAAACAAGTCTAGTTCTGTGGTGGAGGCGGTGGGGGAGCTGGAGGCATCCCGAAGGGCGGCATGCCCGCCACCCCCATGCCCATCATGGTGACAAAGTTAGAAGGGTCCATGGGAGGCGGAGGAGGAGGGGGCGGGGCATACATCATGCCGGCGGAACCAGGCGGTGGAGGCGGCGGAGGGGGAGGGGCCCCAGGCGGCAGAGGCGGCTGGACCCCGGGGGGCAGGGGCACCATAGTGGGGTTGCCTTGCATCTGAGGGGCTCCTGGAGAAGCTGCGGCAGCCGCCTGCTGCTGTTGCCATGGCGGGATGGACCCTGTGCCAGCGCTCGTGGTGGTAGTCGTCGTATCTGGGGTGGTAAAGAAGCCCAAGGTCACACGCGCGGGGGCACACCGCGGCTGTCTGCGGCTGCTGCCTTGGGATGGGGGCGAGGGGCGCCTGCTCCTTGCTTGGCATGCGGTACGGTGGTGGGGGGCGGGCGGGCGGGGCTGGTGATGGGGAGTGGAGGGGTGGGCACGACTACCCTGGGGTCAGCCTCGAGGTCTCTGGGCTTAACAGAGTAAGCCCTTTGTCACCAATGCCCCTGGAAGGGCTGAGGGGAAGGTACCAGACACAAGAACAGCTCTGATGTCCCTCCGCCCAGCCGCCGCCACCACCGAACGGCACATTCAACCTCAAGGTCACAGCTGCTCTCTCCCCACTGCCCGGTCCCACCTCTGCAGTCTCTCACCCCAATCACAGCCCTCGCCAGAGCAAGCATGCACCATCCCACTCGACCCATATGCACCAGGCTCAGTCCAGCCAGCCGCTCATTCAGCCTGCGAGGCTCTGGACTTCTGGCCCCCTACCTACAATAGCAGGCTCCCCTTCAGGCCCCCACGAACCTCTCCTCAGACACAACCACACCAAACATCAGCTCTCCTCTTCAAGATGCCCCTCCACCCCCTGGACCAGGAGGCCCTTTCTGTTCACAACCCCAGCAGAGCCCAGGGGCTCATCCCAAGGCACCTGCCTGCTTGTGTGAGGCTCTATGGTTCCTGTCAGCCCCACCCCCCTCCCCCCCACCCCCACAAGCCCAAAATATTCTACTCACTTTGCTGCCATGGCAAGGGGGTACTGGAAGCCATACTGCTGCTGGGCGGAGGGGGTGGCGGAGGCTGCTGCTGCTGCTGTTGCCATGGGGGAAGAGGACCAGAGGGAGGGGGTGGGGGCTGCCCACTGGGAGGCGGCGGCGGTGGCGGCATCATGCCCATAGGTGGCGGCGGCATCATACCTGCGGGTAGGTGGAGGTAAAGATGAGGCCTCAGGGAAAGGGGGGAATTTGGGCCAGAGCCCCCACTCACCCAAGCCTAGGTGAAGACCCACAGTCAGCAGACAGCCATTACCTTTTCCTTGATGCAGGCGATAGACCCCAGAGCCCACAGGCGTACTTCCCAGGTACTGATCTTGATGGAAGGAAAGAGCAGGGACTTAGCAGGACATTGGAACTGGCCAGGGAAGCCACCCCTGTGATAACCTGAGTTGCTATCCTTAACGCGAGTTCTGAAAACCACGCCTGTAAAAGGCAGGTCTGTGCCTACCCAACACAGCATCACTCCCTGAACCAGAATGGAATCTTGCTCCTTCCAGAGCCATAACCCAGGCAAGTCAGGCAGATCTGGCACATTGCCCAGCTACTTGAGAGTTGCTTCTAGCAAACAGTGACCTGACATAACCCCTTGCTTACCCCAAAGCCCCAAGGTTTCTGGTCTGACACTTACTTACCCATTGGAGGAGGGCCATGGTGCCCAGGAGGGTGGGGGCCCTGGTTCATCGGTGGTGGTGGTGGCTGCATCCAAGGGGGTGGGGGTCCATTGGGGTTGTGCTGCATGGGATGTCCACCATGCCCACCTGTCAGGCTGGGTAATGGGTGTGGGAAGCTGTGGGGGCCACCTCCGGGCCCACCAGGACCACCTCCATGCATGCCATGGTAGGGCCGACTCTCTGAAGGGCCAGAATTCATCCAGGGTGGGCGGCTCTGGGTGGTAGACATGAGAGACTACGTGAGAGCATTTCCCGCCAACGTCCCTGCCTGTGCCCCCTAGTGGCAACATTGTTCTTCTGGTAATGCCACAGGACCAGAACACAGTAACAAGGTCTTCCCAAAGTGGCCTGAGATCCCGGAAGAACAATGTTGCCATTCACATCCATCTATAGGCTCTACCCAAACCACGTGGCCATAGCTCCCAGTCTCTGCAGTAGAGAATGGAGAAGCCAGACCAAGAGAACCAGCCCCCAGGCTCACCGGTGGAGGTGGGTTGTTGGCGGGAGCAGCAGGACGAGGTGCACTGGCCAAGGGTGTGGTGGCAGGCCCAGAGGTAGAGCCCACAGATGCTGGGACAGGTGCTTCACCCAGTTCAGCCATGAGGGACAAATATTCTTTATCCATTCGTGCTTTATCCTGAGCTGACTGGGGATCACCAGGCCTGAAGTGGGGTGAGGGACACAAACAGAGAAAGGGGAAAAATTTGTTAAGAAGGAAGCTTTTATCCTGAGGAACCAATATAAACTTTTGAAGAATTCAACCACCAGATCATCACACATCTTTCTAACCCCTTACTGGGCATGGCTCTCAACAGTCTCATTAGATCTTCAGTTTCGTGCCCAGTTCTGCATCTGGGATCACCAGAGCAGAGGGGTCCTGGGTGAAGAGCACAGGAGACCCTGACCATCGAGGAAGCACAGGTTCTCTCAAGTCAATTTCATCAAAATTTATTCCCAGTTTGAGGAAAGGAAAATCTATGCAAGACTGGCACAACTGCCAGAACGAACTTCCTGAACAAACCTTTACATATTTGCCAGTTAGTCAAAAAGTGTTGATATCCAGTGCTGACTTGCGACTGGTCAGAAATCTGTAGAGACTGCTTAGTCTTCTTGAACCAATTCTGAACAGCAAAAGCAGTGAATTTCCTACTGAGCCCCAATGAAAACATTTATACCGAAAACAGAAGCTTCCAGTTTTCTTGGGGTTAAGACAAACAGGGGTATCTGTACAGCCTATTTCTAATCATCCTGGGCTTTAAATCACACCATTACAGACCACACTAACAGAAAGGATGTTTCTCTTGGTAAGATTAACAGCAACCAATTAATGTGACAAAAGAGTTGTCCTGCACATTGCAGGCTACCAGGAAACCGCAAGAGCCAGCCCCTCACCTTTGGAATTTGCAGTCTGAAGCAATGTGGCCAGCCCCTCCACACTTGGTACACACTGTGGTGTTGGTAATGCTGCGGGTCTCTGAGCTCTGCCAGGGTCTTAAGATCCTATCAAGGGAAAAAGAGGTCAATGCAAGGGGACAATCTGTACTTCCACAGGTTCTTCAGGTCTCCACACACTCTCCTTTAAACTGATCACATACCTGTTGTCGTCTTCCCGAAGGGTCCCATTCAAGCGAGCCAACTCCCGAAGCTGCATCTTCCGTAGATCATTCTGGTCCTCTGGGGTCTCGATACCCTGCTTCAGGATGTTTCTTATCTAGTGAATATGCAATGAACAGTTAAGTGCTTAGGGCTTCCGCCTAGGTTTCTGCCAAGAGGCTTCCTTTCTGGGCTCACCACTTACCTGTTCCACTGCCTTTTTGACGTTCTCCATTGTGTTGGCAGTGACCAGGGCATGAAGTGGTTCATCTTCTCCCGGCAACATCTGGCCATCTTTGCGCCCAACCTTCCCTTCTTTCACAGACCCTTTCCCCCGGATCATAATCTTGGCATTGCACTCCTTCTCTATGTTCTTCAGGGTGTTCCCTCTATAGAAAGGCAGAAATGACTGAGTTTATACCTGACAAGTTCATACTCAAGAGGGAACGGAGGCTGGACCAATTTGACACTGGTGGGAAACCAAAAGTACAGAGAATTGGATTTTCCCACCAAAAGCTCCATGAACTCTACATTACAGTCAGCCACAGTAAACCTGAGGATTTGACTTCTCCGCACTAGCGCGGAAGTTAAAACACCTTCTCACAGAAACGCATTAATTCAGTCAAAATGAATGTCCTACCAAAAAGGGGAAAAGTAAGCCAACAGTACCCAATTAGGCACAAAACAGACACATCTCAGAGGCTTTAAAGGAATTCTATATCCTATAGACTAGCAGTTACTCACCTGGGCCCGATTAGCAGCCCCACAAAGTTGATTTCTGGGTACTCATCTTGTGGAATCATGACTTTATCGCTCACACGTGTTGCTGGAGGTCTAAGAAAGAAAAGCCTGTCACTGCACACATTTCTGGAGAATGACGCAGTCAGTAGCTTTTCTAAAACTAACTACTGGTACACCAAGTGCTAATTATGGGTGATTTGGGGTAAGAGGTGAGTAGTGCCAATATTGTCCCATCCCAGCAGGTCACCCATGATCTGCATGTGTCCTCATCCCAGATGACCTAGCCCCTCTGCTTACTTGTAATCTGCAGGTGGCTTGAAATCTGGATTGAGTGCAACCATCTCTGTGATGAGGTTGTGCCGCTCCTCTTCCAGCTTTTTGCGGGTGCGGAACTCTCGGGTGTTAAGCCGCTTCCCCTCGCTATTGTAGATGGGCTCAGGGGAAGGGGACCTGTGGGAAACAGACTCCCGTTTACTATTCTGCCCCGACTTCTCTCATTCCCACACGGACTATAACAAGTCTTTCCCAGCCCCTCTGCCTCTCAGACCCTAATACAACACTCCGGAGGAACCGACCATAACGTGTGCTACTCAAGATCGTGTGGAATGGGGAGATGGAAGCTGGCTGAACATTAAGGGTCTGGGGTGTGTGTGAGAAAGGAAAAAAAAAAAAGGTTTTGCATCTAGAAGTGATGAGAGAAAAAATGTCTATCCTTTGGGGAAAATCTCTGGACTATAAGTGGCAAGGACAGTATCATCCCCTGGAGTCTTCTTGCCAAATATGGATTTTCTTCCATTTGAAAAAAAATTACAATATTCCAACTTTATGAACCACAGAAACCCCAAGTTTAGGTAAAATGTTCACTCTTGGAGAGCTAATGCCCTACGAGGAAAAGCTTCTGTACCCCTAACACATAGTGCGCATGAGCTCCTTATGCAACTGGGACTGAAGGCTACTGCAGCTACTGGCCCCCACAATGGAGAGAGATGGTTCAAGGCTTCGTCTTTGCTTTTCCTTCAATGGCCTGGCTGGCTGTGTCCAAGGCCCAGGAGACAACCTGTTTTCTGGCTGTTCGAGGTTGGGGAGTCTGAGTAGAGAAAAACGTTAAAGTGCTAAAGCAGCTTCTGCGAGAGGCTGCAAATGCAGATTTGGTCAAATACTTGTCTAGGGTCTGAACCTGCAAACAGCAAGGGGAAAACCTATGATTCTCCACCAGAGTTTACAAGTCCAGAAAGCAGATTTTCTCTCTCTCATTTTTTTAAGGAGTAAAATGCTGTTGCTACAAGTAAAAAAATATAATGATAAAATGGTCAGTTTACCACAGCTGGATTTTGCGGTAATAAAAAAGAGAGGTTACACTCCTAGAATTTTGAGTTAAGATTACAAAAAGGACCATAGCTTGATATTCTGAATGAAAATTTAGTAGCAGCTGCAAGAAGGGAAGAGACCATGTGGATCAGGTTATTAAAAAAACATCCTGAAAGTAGTCAAGACTCCTATACCCTTGGTTTAGTTGAGAGAACCTTGCCTAGTTGGAGAGCAAGGACTGAACTCGGCTGCTCCCACTGTCTTCAGCCTAAAGGGAACCATGTCACACCACGTTACACACACGATGGAATAAAAGGTCAGGTTTGTTCATGGCTAATGACGGCTAAATGACACCTCCGTTTCTAGCATTTGTATAAACTGTTAGCACAATCCAGTAAAAGTGAACAAAAGCAAACATACCCCAGCTCATTAGACTACCATCTTATACATTTAAGTCTACAAGAAAAGTTTTAAACATGTTTTACTGTGCAAGTTAAGCAGCATCGAAAAACAATAAAGTGGCTTAATTGATATAACACCTTTTTAATAAATTATCTTAATTAAGAAAACCCATGCATTTCCCTCCAACCTGGGCTCAAAAGCAAAACCAATCAGGCATTAGGGCCTCTTTCAAAACTGAATACAAGGGAGGAAAAACCCTGCTCTGGTTTTATTTCTAACATGCTTGACATTTCTAATTCCCACCCCATAGCTGTCTAGAATTAAGCACTCTTGGCTAGTTACAAAAACAAGTCTTACCAGCACCCAATTACCCAATTGGCCATGTGAAGGCCTCACAACAGTTTAACCTCTTCCCAAATTGCAGAAGTGAAAGGCAAAAACTAGTATTCTAGAGGTTAGACTGGCCCGACTTCTTCACCTCCAATAGGCATCGGCTAGATCAACTAAATTCTAATCCCAGTTATCCAGGAAGCAAAGAAGGTTTGTTAAAAATTCAACCTTTGGAGGAATTGACTGGTGACCTGTAGACATATTATTAAAGGGAAAAAGGCCAAAAAGGCACTAAACAGTTGTGGTCTATGACCTACAATGTAAATTTTTTTAAAAAAACTTTAAAAACGAATGAAACACAACACAACCCTACAACCAAAATCTATCTATAGGTAAAATATAGCAAACGTAGTAAGTAAAATTAAAAAGTCAATATGCAGAAACAAGGAAGTTAATGTTTCCTGGCAAAGGGCGGAAGAAAGATGCATGAGTGAGTGACTTCTAAAGCCATTACATCATCTTCCTGATTTAAAAAGCTATTAACTAGGTAACAAAAGCCAAAAACACTACTTTTTAAAGCAAAGTCTTTTCAACTATGCTGTATGCACTAAGAGAAAATTCAGTGAGAGGGAGAGACTTACTGCCCTTCAAATTAAATGACCAATTTTAGCTGTTCAATCAGCTAATAAAATTCCAGTTTAAAAAAGTTCATCTCCCCCCACAAATTATTTTTCTGAGGTGAGAGAAACTGCAAATTGAAATGACATGACCACAGCTGTTTGAGGCCCACGCTCCCTTTAAGGAAAAAAAAAAAGTAATTTAGGGTTGGTTGCATGCCTTCCCAAAATAGGTGAGAATATTCTGGCCCCTCCCAACACCCCCAAGGCAATGGCCAAGGCTGAAAGTTAACTGGCAGTGAAGGAAGTTGGTTAGAAATCTCATCTGATTTTGAAACCATCTCAAAACCATGAGCAGGAAGACTGCAGCAATGAGCGGACCAGAGCTCCTGGCTTGCTCAAGTTCAGTGATGCTCAAAAATATTTTTAGTCCCTGCACCGTGTACCTGTGAGAAAAACTCTATGCCCTGGGCTTTCGGCCAAAGCAGGTACTGAAAAGGCAGGTTAACAGGTCACCTCACTGTCCCTAAGGGTGGGTAAATCAGGTTAAGATCTACATGCTTACCAATCGGAAACCAGTTGTCCATTTTCCTGTAACTTTTTATTCTCCCAACATTTAAGGTTTATTCCAATTTTCTAACTGTTGACTGACCATACATTATTTCTAATTAAACCTTAATCCCCAGAGTGGTCAGGGTACAGTCGTCATACTAGGATTTTATTGAACTGACACAATATGTTGCCACCAGTAAAACGTATTGAGAAAAAGGTAAAAGCGTTACTGTCAGCTGGTTAAAACTGTTTCCCAACCTGTCCTCAGGGTTAGGGGGGATGCCCAGGTCTCCTGTGCGCAGTTTACGAGTCAGGTCTTCTATCTGCAGTTGCACTGGAAGAAACCAGGTTAGGAAAGAAAAAAAAGGATGGAAAAAAGACAATGTTACCAATAAACATCTCAAATCTCAACAACAAGCATGAAGAACTCGGAGACTTTGAAAGGGACGATTGATCAGTGAACACATTGAAGCAAAAACCCCCAACCACCTATCGGCAGGAGTCCTTTTACATCTATAGGTTTTTTTCACTTCAAAATGGTTATCACTTAAGGAAGCAAACAGTTTGTTGGAAGAGGGGTTAGCAATAAAGACTGTTCACTAAGGCTAACATCCAAGCAATTTCGAGGTGTTTCACCTCTTCCTCCCCACCAAGGCTTGCTTACAATTGGTACCCAGAACCAAAAACCATGTTATGTCACCAATACCCGATTCCCATCAAATTACTTGAGGGCAAGAATTGAGTTTTTCTTCATTAAATATTAGACATAGCCCAAAATGAGACCCAATTAACATGGGACAAGGAAAAATACCATTTGAGCAAAGATCATTTTCATTAATACCGCATTTAAAGTTCCTTAAATAAGACATTTAACAACAAAATTCAACACCTTACAGAATTTGTACATACTCTTTCTGTACAACCAGACCTGTACTAGTAAGGGTCTCCCAATACCTGCAGCTTTTATTCAATTATACGAAATATTTATTCAAACATTAAATGACAAACCACATATCTTAATAAACCAGTAACCATAAAGTGCTAAGAATTTCTTTTCAGGCTCGCTATTCATATGGGGAGCAGGCGTGTAGAAGAATGGAATGTGTGATCAAGGACAATGTACGTGGCTCTCGGGCCTTGACCAATGAGGCTGTGCATGAAAAAGAGAGATGAGGGTTTCACAAAAGTTGCCAGTGACTCCAGGGAAATGTTACACGGCTGATTTTCCAAGATAATGGGAACTGCAGAGCCAGAGCAGCTTTCTTCAACGTGCGGAATAACCACCTGTTCCTTACCTTCGTAGCATCTGAGAATTTTGAGCAGGCATCTCCAATAAGGGCAAGTGTTACTAGGTTGGGTTAAAATTGAGCTGGTTCCAAGATAGGATTAATGCATCTAACCAAAGATTGCTTCTAACTTTAAATACATCCACAGGGCTATACCACACCCACACACTGAAACCCTGAAGAAATGAAAACCCATTATTATCGAAAGATACCGGCCAGACGCAGTGGCTCACGCCTGTAATCCCAATACTTTGGGAGGCCGAGGCGGGCAGATCATGAGGACAAGAGATCAAGACCATCCTGGC